>NC_132786.1:72553333-72858750 GCF_048418805.1 Vulpes vulpes | reverse complement strand
AGATAAATTATACTTTGCCAAAAGGCCAGAGCTACTGACAAAGTCAGCCCTTTGGCTCACTCCTCAAGTAATGGAATGCCATTTCCCTTCTCTTTCCATTTCTCATCTTGAAGCTTTATGCAAAAGCCTCCTTCCTCTTCAAGGGCACTTCTACGCCAGGCAGAGAACATGCGTGAGTATGTATTCACTGAAGCTTCTTCCAGTTTCCCTTTCTAATGTATTTCCCAGTCTAAGGGGGAAGGGCCAGATGGTTCACTATTTCATACATGAGGCTTTTACTAGTCAATTAGTCCAGAAAGGATTTTTTTTTTTAAGGCAAGTAGGCAGACCTCTGACCCAGAACAGTACAGTATACAAAATTTTTATCTATCATCTGCAATTTTAATGGGGGGAGAGGAGTGGCACCACACGTGCCTGCCTGTGAAAACCTATACTCATCTCCCCCATTCCTGGTACTTAAATTGGTTTGAGATCAAATGAACTCTAACAGTAACACAGATTTCCATTTTCACTTTCTATCCACTTAATAAAATAGCAGTAACTCTAATAAAGTTGTTAACATTACTTCACGTGGCCTAGCAACATCAATCAAAATTAATTTGATAAATCCAAATGGCCTTACAAATTTCTCTAATGAGAAGCACAGGATTTACCTGCGTTACAATGACAGGTGACAAGTCTTTCAAGTTCTGGATATGGGTTAGTAATGAGTCCCGTAAAGAGGCATGAGAGTCTGTGGGGAGCTCATAAAATGAGGTCTGAATCTTCATTTTCATGGTCTGTGCAGCAAAGTAGCATGATTCCACATCCTGTCGGATCTGTAACAATTGGTCTGAAATCTCCCATGCATGAACCTGAAAGCAGATGAGACAAAAACGACTATTGTCCTAAGTAATTTTAATGTTACACCTCAATACACGTAATATGTAGACCAAAGTATAATAAAAATCTGACCAGCTAAATTACCCACTAATTTAGCCAATACCTCAAACTATATAAGCCTGTTCAACAAAAGTATTACCTAAATCCTCCTGACTCATTCCAGGAAGGCATGAGTCAATCAGATCAGTTGATCTAATCTAGCTGATAAGAATCATTAATTGTATAGGGGGGAAGCATGAAGAAAAAAGTCCCAAAAGCTCCTACTAAAACTCAAATGTCACTGTATAACTTCCAAGCCTACCTAGAGGTTGGATGCTTCTTTTCCACTTAAAAAAAAAATAAGCTTTTTGTTCACTTTGAGAAGTGAATCTGAGAACCATTTTAATATATCTATAAATAGGTCTCAGCAGGCCTATATTTCAATCTTTAGCTCCCTTTAGCAGAAAGATCGTCTCACCCCAAGTGAATATTTCACATACTTCTATTGCTTTCTAATGTATTCATGTTTGGCAAAGTGCTATACGTAATACTAAAATCATTTCCACAGGAGAAAATAAATGTATCTATGGAAATAATAATGGAATGAAAACACTGGATTTGGTCTTTAACAGTTACAGAAAAGAGTTCTATTTTGAAAGATAACTTTGAGAACAAAGTTATGCAGTACACAGTAGGCAACTAATTAACAACTGATTAATTTTAATCCAAGTCTACGAAACTGCCTCTTTTTGGGAGAAAGCTAAAATAGGTTGGCAAGGGGCAGCCCTGGTGGCGCAGCAGTTTGGCGCCGCCTGCAGCCTGGGGTGTGATCCTAGAGACCCGGGATCGAGTCCCACATCAGGCTCCCTGCATGGAGCCTGCTTCTCCCTCTGCCTGTGTCTCTGCCTCTCTCTCTCTCTCTCTCTCTCTGTCTATGAATAAATAAATAAAATCTTTAAAAAAAATAGGTTGGCAATAATGAAATGACAAAAAATTTTTCAATCTCAATTCAGAAGTAGAACCAATTGCGGAAAGAGATCACATAGATCTACCCAGTCAATTTCTTATAAAGCTAGAGCACTTCACAAGTAACATATAATGATTCTTCAAATGGCCTGTACAAGTTCCCAAAGTAAACTGAAAATAGAGACTTAGCTTTCAATCCAATAAGACGGTGGAAAATAAGCATAAAACATGTCACAAAAAATCTTCCAGCCACATAAGTTTTTAGCTATTCAGTATCTAACCAATAATTTAAGCATATCTGTAGTTTAATATGCCATCAAAACATATTTTGCTCAAACTGATATTTTATAATCTAGTCTTTCTTTTGTAAGTAAGCTCTATACTCAACATGGGGCTCAAACTCACGACCCTGAGATCACAAGATGCATGCTCTACTGACTAAGCTAGCCAGGTACCTCTCAAACTGTTATTTAAAAAAAATAATAGCAAAAAGATTCTATGAAACCTTGAATCTCCATAAATGACCCCATAAAAACAGCAGTTAAAAAGCAAAACTAAAGAACTATGGAATTTACAACAAAACCAGGTATTATCTAGTTACATCTAAGAACCTGAAAACTTAAGTGGTTGAGGACAAACCAGTGAGTGACATAAGATCTGTGTAGTTTCAGCTTCAGTAAAAAGCATAAGCAGAGGAAAACAACAGGGTCTCCAATGGATGTAAGAGCAAAGGAACACCAAAAAAGCCAAAAGGTATTCAATGGAAAAAAGAGAGAGATAATTTGAGGACTGAAAATAGAAGACGTTTTGTGCATTCTAAAAGCAGGTGAGAGAGAAGAGGTGAGTAGAAGAAGCCTACATAGAATCTAAGGAGATGGTACAGTCTAGTTTCTATAAACTCTTGAAATGGAAAGACAGGACTCTAAGCAGGACAGAATGCTGTGAACAGAAGCAAAATTATACAGTATAAGTAACACAGAGACAAAGGAAGAAGAGAAAGTAATAAAGCTAGGAAATCTTAGAAATCAAACCACATTTGTAAATACTATCAGAAAAGGAAGTTCTTTGAAGATGAAAATATTACCTTTAACATGCCTCCTGAAGCTCAGAAAGATTAATTTCTCTCTCTCTCATACACACACACACACAAATGAGGTCAAATGCTATCTATAGCTATAGGGGGGCAAAGAAAATAATGAATAGACTAACCTCTCTACAAGGAAAGCAGACCAGAGGAACATTTTAAAAACTAGTCTATCAGAAAAATACAAAGATATTGGACATCTACCTAATAAATTGCACGTGATAACATTAAAAAATTGCTAAATTCTAATAAGAACAACTGTAATAATAAAAAGAAAACACTAGTCTAAAGTCCAAAGGATACAGAAGCCAACCTGAAACACCTCAATGGCCAAAGATAAAAAACCTAGTGTAAGAAAATGAATGATGACAGTATTGGATTATAACTCAAAGAATAGGGCGCATAGGTGGCTCAGAAGTTGAGCATCTGCCTCTGGCTCAGGGCATGATCTGTGTCCTGGGATCTCCCTCTGTCTATGTCTCTGCCTCTCTCACTGTGTCTCTCATAAATAAATACAATCTTTAAAAAAAAAACACTCAAAAATAAAGCAAATACCCATAAGTCCATACTGATGTGAATAATCAAGTAAATAAATAACTGCGGACAGGTTATTTGCAAGACATAAGATATTATTTTTACAGAAAACTGCTTAGTTAATAAAGGTAAGAAGGAATGAGAAAAACAGATAATCACTATTTCAATACCACAGTAATAATTGCTACAGGCAATATTCATGAATAGGGAATAAAATCAGCAGGTGAACTTTAAAAAGAAACAGGATCTATCATCTATCAAAGTATCTCTCTAAAATATTTGTCTTAATACTTATACAATTTCTTGGACAATTACTATATAAGAATTCAGATTTCTATACTGAAGAGACAATGTAAAGAGACCTAAGACTACATGTAAAGCAAGAGAAGCACAGCTAAGTCTAGTCTTCCAGCCATTTCTATCAGTGTCAGGTATGTAAATGAAGCCATCTTTGAACCTCTAGACCAGCTAGCCCATCCACCAAATTTCATGAAACAGAATTATCATCCACAGAGCCCTGCTAGAATTTGTGACCCACAAAATTATGAGATACAATGAAAGATTTTTATTTTTGTTTTTTAAGTTTTTTAAAGTAGGCTCCACGCCCAATGTGGGACTTGAACTCACAACCTTGAGATCAAGTGTCATATGTTCCACTGACTAAGCTAGCCAGGTGCCCCAAAACAATTTTTAAGTTACCAAGGTTTTTTTTTTTTTTTTTTTTTGGAAGATTTTATTTATTTATTCATGAGAGACACACATAGCGAGGCAGAGACATAGGCAGAGGGAGAAGCAGGCTCTTCTGCTTCTGGAGAGCCTGATGTGGGACTTGATCCCAGGACCCCGGGATCACGACCTGAGCCAAAGGCAGATGCTCAACCACTGAGCAGCCAGGCACCCCTTAAGTCACTAAGTTTTAAGGTAATTTGTTTCACAGTAGTTCATGAGAACAATCAACCAAATATTATGTGCATCCTGACAAAAGAACAGGATATCACAATTACCAGAGGATCAAACTTGTGTCTCATCAAACCTCTAGATGCAGCTGGCAATTTGCAGGAAATAGAGGAGACTGGAACTACATCATAACTATGCAATAGGCAAAATCCATGGTGTAGGGAAACTCAGTAAGTCAAATGAAATGGCCCAGATTCCTCTGGGCCAGTTAAATATTCTACAGAGACAGAATCTATTGATTAAAAGACATTCTAAAGACATATTTTTACAAACTAAAGACTAAAAACTATAGTTTTTTCACAAGAATAAAAACTATTTAAAAAACCACAAAGAAAGGATTACTATGAAAGGACAGTGGTTACTCTTAGGGAGAGGGAAGCAGTTATGTCAAATAGAGCCAAGGAAGACTTCTGGAATGGCCATAAAGGTTCTACCTCTTGTTTTGGGTGATAGCTGTAAGGGCACTCAGATACAGTAATTTACCAAGTTATATATTTGTTCCACCCTATTTTCTGAATATGTGTTTAAAAAACAAAATAGAACACACACACACCCCCCAAAAAAACCCACCAAACCCAAAAAAACCTCCAATATTCCCTGTTAAAACTGAACTAGTATGATGTCTTCCTCCCAAGTGAAATCTGTCAACCTACCAGGTCAGGACTCAGGAAAAAGTTCATTGATTGTACCATGCCACATTGTGCTTTAATCTGAATGGCAGAAACCAGTAAAAATTCCAAATGTATCATTCTGAGTTAATTATATTTCTAACTTAAATGTTTCTCTGTCTTTAAAAGTAGAGATCTCAAAAATAAGGGCAGAACCAAAAATCAAAACAAAAAACCCATTGCCTCCTAGATTGTTAAACTTGAGGGTGGGAATGCAAAGATTTTTAAAAAGTAATCTCTATACCCAATGTGGGGCTCAAACTCATAGTCCCAAGCCAGCCAGGTACCCCAAAGGTAAAATATTCTTAAAACAAACAACGGGAGAAGAAGGGAAACTGAAAATATCTTAAGATTGAAAATGGGGAATCCCTGGGTGGCTCAGCGGTTTAGTGCTGCCTTTGGCCCAGGGCGCGATCCTGGAGTCCCGGGATCGAGTCCTGCATCGGGCTCCCGGCATGGAGCCTGCTTCTCCCTCCTCCTGTGTCTCTGCCTCTCTCTCTCTCTCTCTCTCTTTCTCTCTCTCTCTCTCTCTCTCTATGTCTATCATAAATAAACAAATAAATAAATAAATCTTTTAAAAAAAGATAAATGAAAATGGAAATACACATACCAAAATTTATGAGATGCAGCAAAAAGAGCATTAAGAAGGAAATTCACAGCCACACACATTTATGTTTTAAAAAAGAAATATTTCAGCAATGAAAGAACAACAACCTAACTTTACCCCTTAAGGAACTAGAAAAAGAACGAACTAAATCCAAAGCTAGCACAAGGAAAAAAAATGATAAAAATTAGAGCAAAGATAAATAATACAGAACAGAAAAAGACTTAGATTCTTTGAAAAAATGTTTTAAAAATTGCCAAAGCCTTAGCTATATTAACTAAGAAAAAAAGAAATGAGTTACTACCAATTTTACAGAAATTTTTAAAAAATTGTAAGAAATACTATGGAACAGCAGTATACCAACAAATTGGATATCTAGATGAAATGGACAAACTGGGATCCCTGGGTGGATCAGTGGTTTAGTGCCTCCCTTTGGCCCAGGGCATGCTCCTAGAGACCCAGGATTGAGTCCCACATCGGGCTCCCTGCGTGGAGCCTGCTTCTCCTTCTGCCTGTGTCTCCGTCTCTCTCTCATGAATAAATAAAATCTTTAAAAAAAAAAAAAAAAGGAAAGAAATGGACAAACTGCCAAAAATATACAATGTGCCAATACTAAATCAAGAAGATATAGAAAATCTGAAGCAACTACATTGCTATAACTAGTAAAAAGATTGAATCAGCCATCAAAAATTTCCAGTAAAGAAAAAAGCCCAGGAGCAAATGGCTTTACCAGTGTATTCTATCAAACATTTAAAGATTAATTTTTCTCAAACTCTTTCAAAAAACTGGAGGAAGAGAGAATGCTTAATTTATTCTATGAAACCAGTACTACTCTGATACCAAAGCCAAAGATACTACAAGAAAACTACAGACCAATATCCCTTTAAAATACTGATTTAAAAACCCTCAAGAACATGCTAGCAAACCAAATTCAACAGTATATTAACGATTATATACTATGACCAAGCGAGATTTATTCATGGAATGCAATGGTGGTTCAACATAAAAAAAAGTAATATACCACACATTAACAGAATGAAGGGGGAAAAAAAGACAAATTTCTCAATTGATGCAGAAAAAGCATCTGACAAAATTTTACACACTTTCATGATAAAGACACTCAACAGGGGATCCCTGGGTGGCTCAGTGGTTTAGCACCTGCCTTCAGCCCAGGGTGTGATCCTGGGGTCCTGGGATCAAGTCCCACGTCGGGCTCCTTGCATGGAGCCTGCTTCTCCCTCTGTCTGTGTCTCTGCCTCTCTTTCTCTCTGTCTCTCATGAATAAATAAATTTTAAAAGGGGGCACGGGGGCCTGGCTGGCTCAGTGGTTGAGCATCTGTCTTTGGCTCAGGGCATGATCCCGGGGTCCCAGGATCAAGTCCCACATCGGGCTTCCTGCATGGAGCCTGCTTCTACCTTTGCCTATGTCTCTGCCCCTCTCTGTGTCTCTCATTTAGAAATAAATAAAATATTAAAAAAAAAAAAAGACACTCAACAAACTAGGAAAAGAAGAAAACGATTTCAATATAAAAAAAGACCGTACATGAAAAACCCACAATGAACATCTTACTCAATGGTCACTGACAGCTTTTCAAAACTCTTAAGACCAGGAACAAGACAAGGATGCTCACTTTTGTCATTTAAATTCAACAAAGCATTGGAAGTTCTTACTGAAGTTCCAGCAAAAGTAAATGCAAAAAAAGAAACAAAAGGCATTCAAACTGAACAGAAAGATGTAAAACGATGACTACTCACATATGACATAATCTTACATGTAGAAAACCCTAAAGATTCCCCAAAAACCTGTTATCATAAATGAATTCAGCAAAGTTGCAAAACACAAAATCAACACTTCCAAATCAGTTTTTATACATTAACAATGAACAATTTGGGGATCCCTGGGTGGCGCAGCGGTTTGGCGCCTGCCTTTGGCCCAGGGCACGATCCTGGAGACCCGGGATCGAATCCCACATCGGGCTCCCGGTGCATGGAGCCTGCTTCTCCCTCTGCCTGTGTCTCTGCCTCTCTCTCTTTCTCTCTCTGTGACTATCATAAATAAATAAAAATTAAAAAAAAAAAAAAAAACAATGAACAATTTAAAGAAGTTAAGAAAACAATTACATTTACATTAGCATCAAAAAAGAACAGAATACTCAGGAATAAAGTAAGGAAGCAAAATTGTACACTGAAAACTACAAAACACAGGGCACTTGGGTGGCTCAGTCGCTTAGGCGGCTGCCTTCAGCTCAGGTCATGATCCCAAGGTCTTAGGATGGAACCCTGCATCAGGCTCCCTCCTCAGTGGAGGAGGGAGCCTGCTTCTCTCTCCTCCCTGCTTGTGCTCTCTCTTGGTATCTTGTCACGATTTCTGTCTCTCTCAAATAAATAAATAAAATCTTAAAAAAATAAATAAATAAAACACTGCTGAAAAAAATTAAAGATGACATCAATAAAAGGGAAGACATCCTGTATTAAAGGATTGGAAAACTTACTATTGTCAGTACTATCCAAAGTGATCTACAAATTCAATGCAATCTCTATCAAAATCCCCATTATGTTTCTTGCAGAAATAAAAAATCCATCTAAAATCCATATGGAGGGGAGTGTCTGGGTGGCTGTCAGTGGGTGTCCAACTCCTGATTTCAGCTCAGGTTGTGGTCTTGAGGTCCTGAAATTGAGCTCTGTGTCAGGCTCCCCACTTCACAGGGAGTCTGCTTAAGATTCTCTCTCTCCAATGCCTGGGTGGCTCAGTGGTTGAGGATCTGCCTTTGGCTCAGGTTGTGGTCCCAGATACCTGGGATCCAGTCCTGCACTGGGCTCCCTGCAGGGAGCCTGCATCTCCCTCTGCCTGTGTCCCTGCCTTTTTCTGTGTCTCTCTCACAAATAAATAAAATCTTAAAAAAAAAAAAAAAGATTCTCTCTCTCTCCAAAAAATTAATAAATCTTAAAAAAAAGAAATCCATATGAAGGGGCACCTGGAAGGCTTGGTCAGTTAAGGATCCAACTCTTGTTCTCAGGTCAGGTCTTGATCTCAGGGTCATGAGTTCAAGCCCTGTGTTTCATTACTTAATATAAAATGAACATAAATGAATGTATTTTATAATAAGCATATTTTAAAATAAAATAAAAAGAAAAAAATCCATATGAAATCTCAAAGGACCCCCAAATAGCCAGAACAGTCTTCAAAAAGAACAAAGCTGGAGGTCTCACATTTCCCAATTTCAAAATTTATTACAAAACTGGAATAACCAAAACATTATGGTATTGGCATAGAGACAGGTACATAGACCAACAGAACAAAAAGAGAGCCTAGAAATAAACCCTCACAAATACAGTCAAATGATATTCAACAAAGATGCCAAAACTACACAATGGGGAAAGGAGATATTCATACACAAACACAAAAATTATTCATACACACAAAAAAACTACATAATGGGACAATTAGATATTCATAGACAAAAAAAAAGGTGGACCCGTGTACAAGATTAACTCAAAATATATTAAGAACTAAATTTAAGACCTGAAAACTCCCAAAGATAACATGGTGGGGAGGACATCATGACACTTGAATTGATGGTGATTTCATGCATGTGACACAAACAGTAATAGGAAACAAAAGCAAAAATATACAAACGGGACTACACCAAACTTTGAAACTTTTATACAGCAGAAGAAATAATCAACAAAATAGAAAAGCAACCTGTGAAACGGGATAGACTATTTGGAAAGCATATTTCTGAAAATGGGTTAATATCTGGAATATATAAAGAATTACTACAAGTCAAAACAAAAAACCAAATAACCCAACTTTTAAATGGGCAAAGGACTTGAAAAAATATTTCTATAAAGATGATATAAAAATGGCTAACAGGCATATGTAAAGATGCTCAACATCACTAGTCATCAGGGAAATGTAAAATCAAAACCACAATCATGTATCACTTCACACCTGTCAAACGGCCACTATCAAAAGAAAAAAAAAAAAACAGAAAATAAGTGTTGGGAGAGAATGTGGAGATACTGGAATTCTTGTGCACTGTTATAAAAGCAAATGTAAAACGGTACAGCTGCTATGGTAAACAGTATAGAAGTTCCTCAAAAAAATTAAAAACAGAATTACTTTATGATCCAGCCCTCCACTTCTGGGTATATATCCAGAAGAACTGAAAACAGATTCTTAAAAAGGTATTTACATACCCATGTACACTGCAGTATTCACAATAGCCAAAAGCTTTTGAAAACAACTCAAATGTTAACTGACAGATGAATGGATAAACAAAATGTGGTAATACATGGCAATGGAATATTACTGTCCTAAAAAAATAATGAAGAACTATTACATGCTATAACATGGATGAATCTTGAGGACATTATGCTTTGTTTTGCCTTTTTTTTTTTTTGAGAACATGTTATATGAAGTCAGTCACAAAAAGGCAAATACTACATTATTCCAATTATATGAGATAGCTAAAATAGTCAAACTCAGAACTGGGATGAGGGTAAGATGTTTTTCAGTAGGTATAGAATTTCAGTCATGGAGAATGAGAGGGGTCAGGGATCTATTACACAACAACATACGCATGGCTGACAATATTAATATTGTACTGTACCCTTGGAAACAGCTGAGAGGATGAATTCATGTTACGTGTTTTTTTGCCACAATAGAAAAAAAAAGGTATGGTACTGGCATAAAGACAGACACAAGACTAATAGAACAGAAAAGAATTCAGAAATAAATCCTTGCATATATGGTCAAATAATTTTCAACAAGGACAAACAGGACCCTTATTTTACATCATATACAAAAATTAACCCCAAAAGGATCACAAACTAAATTAAGATTTATAACTATAAAACTCTTTGAAGAAAACACAGGGGGAAAGATTCATAAATGAGATTTGGCAATGATTCTCAGATCAAAAGCACATGCAAAAAAGGTAAAAATACATAAACTGGACTACGTCAAAATTTAAAACTTCTATTTATCATGAAAAGACTTGGTAAGTATGAAAAGACCACCCACAGAACAGGAAAAGTATCTGCAAATGATAAATCTGATACGGAATTCATATCCATAATATATAAAGAATTCCTATAATTCAACAAAAAAGACTTCAAACAACCCAACTAAAAAATGGGCAAAGGCCTGAAGAAACATTTCTCCAAAAAGATATACAAATGGCCAAAAAGCACATGAAAAGATGCTCAACATCACTAATCATTAGCAAAATGTAAATCAAAACCGCAATGAGATAGCATTTCACTCTCATTATGATACCTAGTATCAAGAAAACAGAAAACAGTATTGGTGAAGATGTAGAAAAACTGGAAAACTGTGCATTACTGGTGAGAACTGAAAATAGTACAGTCACCATGGAAAACAGCATGGCAGGTCCTCAAAAAATTAAAAATAAAATTACCGCGTGACCCAGCAATTCTGCTTCTGAGTATGTTCCCAAGCCAATGCAAAGGAGGGACTCAGATATTTATACACCAATGTTCATAGTAGCATATTTCAAAATAGGCCAAAGTTGAAAATAACTTAAATGCTAACTGACAGAGGAATGGATAAACTATTTAGCCTTAAGAAGGGAGTACCATTACATGCTATGACATGGATGAAACTTGAGGACATTATGCTAAGTGAAATAATTCTGATTGCCAGGTGTTGAAAGGAAAAGATAATGGGGAGAGATATTGTTTGATGGGGAGTTGAAGAGGATGAACAGTTCTGGAGATGGACTGTGGTAATGGTGGTAAATTAATGTGAATGTATTTAATGCCACTAAATGTACACTTTAAAATAATTCAAATGGAGGCCTCTGAGTGGAGCAGTCAATTGAGCAACTGATTCTTAACTTCAGCTCTGGTCACAATCTCAGGTTTCTGGTATCAAGCCCCACGTCGGGCTCCGAGCTCAAAGTGGAGTCTGCTAAAGTTTCTTTCTCCCTCTGCCCCTCCCCGCATGCATGTGTACATGCATGCACTCTCTCTAAAATAAATAAATAAATCTTTAAAAATAGTTTTAGTCCTGCTCAATTTCTTCGTAAAGGGATTTAGTCCTATTTTAAAGACCTGCCAGAAGCGAAAGAAATCATGTCAGGAGGAAAACATCATTTATTAACCCTTCAAATTTCATAAACAATATATCCAGTATCAAACAAAAGCAAGATTAAATAACATCAACAAAGGGAAAAGAAACTGACAATAGAAAATAGTGTACCTATGAGATGCCTGGGTGGCTCAGCAGTTTAACGTCTGCTTTCAGCTCAGGGTGTTGATCCCAGGATCCAGGATCAGTCCCACATCAGGTTCCCTGCAAAAAGCCTGCTTCTCCCTCTGTCTATGTCTATGCCTCTCTCTCTCTCTGGGTTTCTCATGAATAAATAAATGTTTAAAAAAAAAAAGAAAATAGCATACCTAGATAATGAAATGAGGACCTAACAACTATGATGTCTTAACTGAAGTGATAAAACTTAACATCACCAATAACAGAACAGATTTTATGCTACTCATGTGAATCACTGAAAACAACAAATTATCATCCAGGTAGTATTCCCCCAAAAATATTTTACCTGAATAAAATCATGAGAAAATGATGAGATAAAACCAAATAGTTGGGGTATATAAAAAACAGACAAAATGGGACTGTATTTGTTTTTCAATGTCACTACCCATAAAGGAAAAACAAAAATACCTTGAAGAACTAAAAAGACCAACTACAAGCAATGCATTTTGCTTAAATGAATCCTGGATTAAGAAAAATTTTAAAAATAAAAGCTACTGGGAAATGTGAATATAGGCTGTGTATTACATAATACCATTACATGAAAGTTAAACTTCTAGAGAGTAACAATGGTTTTAGTTTAGAAAAATGTCCTTGTTCTTACAAGATATGTCCGTTTTTAGGCATACAGCATTATAAGGTCTTCAATTTACTTCCAAAAGGTTAAAAAATATATACTCAAAGAAAAACAGAAAGACAGAAGCAAATGAAACACTGCCAAATTGTGGAGAAGGGTATATCAATGTTCACTGTAAGGTTCTTTCAAGTTATGAACTTTTCAAAATAAACAGTTGGGGAAAAAAACTAAGTAAGCTGATTAATATATTCAGGGAATCAGAAGACAAATTGGAGAATGGTCATTAAGAAATGTAATCTATAAAAGAGTCAAGTGGAAATTCTAAAACTGAAAAACATAGTAACAGAAATTAAGAACCAAATGGAAGGGTTAAAATAGTTAATTAGACAATTGAATAAAATACTACTGTACTAGAAACAGATCAAGAGAGGGGTGCTTGGAGGGGGCTCAGTTAGTTAAACGTCTGCCTTCAGTTCAGGTCCTGGCTTCGAGCCCCAAGTCTGGTTTCCTGCTCAGTGGGGAGCCCGCTAATCCTTCTCTCTGGCCCTGCCTTGTGCTCTCACTTGCTATCTGTCTCTCCCAAATAAATAAATAAAATCTTAAAAAGAAAAAAAATCAAGAGAAAAATAACAAGACCAAAACACAAAGTCAAAAAAGACAGAAGGTAAAGAATGGGAAGACTCTGAGTGACACATGGGACACAAGTGAAAAACTTTTACGTATAACTGAAATCCTAGAAGGAAAAGAAAAAAATGGGGCAGAATCACTACAGATTTATGGCTGAGAAACTTCCAAAGTGGTACAGATACCAACCTACAGACTTAAGAAGCTCTATAAACCCTAAGGACAGAAAAAAAAAAAAAAAAATACAGACTTAAGCACATCATAATAACACTGTTAAAAAGCCAGAGAGGACAGGTGCCTGGATGGCAGTGCCGGTTGGTTAAAAGTCCAACTCTTGGTTTTGGCTCAGGTCGTGATCTCTGGGGCACGAGATCAAGCCCTACATTGGGCTCCACACTCAGGGCAGAATCTGCTTAAGACACTCTGCCGTCTGCCCTGTGACTGTGCATACAAATGCAAAATCTCTCTCAAAAAAAAAAAAAAAAAAAAATCTTAAAAAAAAAAAAAGGCCAAAGGGAAAAATCTAAAGGACAGTAAAAAGAGGAAAAAAGATATATTACCTTTAAAAGAATAACAAGACTGATAGCTAGCTTGTCAACATAAACAATGAGAACCAGTATCTTCAAAGTACTGAAAGAAAATAACTGCTAATGAGTTATTTTATACCCAGCAAAAAAAACCCTTCCAAAATGCAACAAAATTAAAACACTTTAAGACCATAAACAAAGGGATGCCTGGCTGACTCAGTTGGTAGATGATGTAATTCTTGATCCTGGAGTCAAGAGTTGAAGCCACACGCTGGGCCTAGTGCTTACTTCCTTGTTTGCCTGCTTACTTACTAAATAGCTAACTAAAATAAATAAATGAAAAATTTAAAGACTAATAATAAAAGACAATTTATAACCAACAGACCCAAAAAGAAGAAAATACTAAAGGGTGTTCTTCATGGAATAAGAAAATAATTCTGGATGGAAACATGGAAATAGGAAGAAATGAAGAGTAATGGAAAGGTTAAGTATGTGATTAATCTTTATGGACACTGACTATATAAAGCAATATCATCTTGTAGAGTTTAAAACATCTGAATAAAAATATCTGAGAGGAGTTCTACATCTAAGATGTAGCAAGTCAGAAAGAATACTGCTTTTGAGTTAACAATAAACAAAAGCAAATAAACTACACAATAACTTTTCTTAAAATGCATCAAAAGCTGAAGTCCCAGGGTAACCAAGTAGGTTGAAATCTAAAGACAGACCTCTCCAAGGAGACAGAAGGCAAGCAATGGCTCCCCTGTGGTGTAACAAATGAGGAAAAGACATAGGGTACCAGATACCCAAGTAATAAAAATTCTAAAATTATGAACAAAATGATAAAGGCTGAGTATGGACTAACATGAACATATAAAACCCTTGGGACTCACAGACAAAGGAAGTTCACAATCATCTACAGGCTCTTCTTCACAGACCTCCCCCAGATACTTAGGACAAAGACCGGAGACAAGGCAAAAGACCAGAGAAAACGACCTTTGGTACAATGATCCTGGACAGGAACAGCCTCAACAGCACAGAAGGCACAAAAAGCTGACTAGATCCTCTCCCTTACTGAACAAAAGCCTCAAGCTGTGTGGGGGTAGCAAATCCTGTCACCCTCACAACACAGGTTAAGACCTATTGCCCACTGGCAATACGAGGTCTCCTAACACTGAGGGAAGGGCAAAAAAAAAGTATCCTGCACAAGACCTGTCAGATGGAATGCAAAGCAAGAATGCCATAGGTGAGGCCAGGATCACTGAAAAAAACCCCACCACTGAGATAGCAGCACTGGAATTAAGACTATAGTAGACTGGGCAACAGAGAACATTCCCATCCCCCACTCCCACACAAAAACCCATCATACTCAAACTCCTGAAACAGTGATTACAAGAAAATATTAAAGGCTTTCACACTGGCTCTGTAACAGCTCAACTATAGAACTTTGTACTATAATTACTTGGGCCTTTGTTCATCTTTTCTAACAGACTGCGAGCTCTTCCAAGATAAAGAACAGGGATCCCTGGGTGGCACAGCTGTTTAGCGCCTGCCTTTGGCCCAGGGCGTGATCCTGGAGACCCGGGATCGAATCCCAGTCGGGCTCCCGGTGCATGGAGCCTGCTTCTCCCTCTGCCTATGTCTCTGCCTCTCTCTCTCTCTCTCTGTGACTATCATAAAAAATAATAATAATAATTAAAGAAAGAACAACTGTAACTATCTCTACATCTCACAAAATCCTTCGCCAGAAGAGGTAGTTAAAGTATATATTAAATAAGAAGCAAAATGACAAGATACTATATCATCTCCTAAATTTCTAACACCTCTTTGCTTTCCCAAACATGAAAAGCCCATCCTTCTACTGCATAGCTAGATACTAGGTTGGGAATCAGCTCTAAGAACAGAATCCAAAATGTTTAGAGAGAAAGGGCAACAGAGAATAAGCAAATCAGTTTTTTTTTTTTTCTAAATTTATTTATGATAGTCACAGAGAGAGAGAGGGGCAGAGTCAGAGGGAGAAGCAGGCTCCACGCACCGGGAGCCCGACGTGGGATTCGATCCCAGGTCTCCAGGATCGCGCCCTGGGCCAAGGCAGGCGCCAAACCGCTGCGCCACCCAGGGATCCCAAATCAGTTCTTTACAGATAAAGAAAACAGAGGCCCTGAGAGGATAAGACATTTTTCATTCAGAATCTTCATTTGTAGAACTTCATATGCCTTGCACAGATGAAGCCTTCATCTTGTTTTGTTTTAAATACATATTCTGTTTTAGCAATGAGAGGAAGCTCAATAATTTCCTAGCTAAAATCTGAAGATTCAGACTTTAAGAAAAATTTCAGTGAAGAGAATCTTAAAATCTCCCTAAAATGGGAGTCTTCTGGAATGAGCTTACTTTAAAATATTACCAGTACTTCCGAAATAGGAAAAAAGAGAACAGCACTTAACTTCAAGCAACTAAATCACATATAAAACTTGTATCTTTTAATGCTCATTATGTAGTTATCTGGATTTTTTTTTTAAGATTTTATTTATTTATTCATGAGAGTGAGAGAGAGAGGCAGAGACACAGGCAGAGGAAGCAGGCTCCATGCAGCGAGCCTGATTCGGGACTCGATCCCAGGACTTCAGGATCACGCCCCGAGCTGAAGGCACGCACTTTAACTGCTGGTGTCCCAGTTTTTGTTTTTTAACTAAACTAAAATACAGATGGCAGCTGTATGAAATTCCAAGGACGCTTCTATGAGAAACTGGTCTTTGGAAAATTCCCAAATTGCTTATAGTGCAAATGTATCAGGTAGAAGCCAAAGTCAAAGAGAAGTCCTTTCATTTCAACCATCCTTATTTACCTTGATGCTGCCTCATCCACTGGTCAAATGTGCCTCTCTTTTTAAATATTTGTCTTTTAGAGTAAGAATAAAATAGAAGAGTGATCTCTAGAGAAATTTGGCAAATCTGAGTATCATAACTACTAATAGACTGTCAATAAAAAATTACTTGGGATGATACTGCCAATACCATATATTAAGGGGTCATAATTTATCACTTCATTTTGAAATCTAGGAAGGTTTAAGAATTGTTGATATCTAAAACCAAGCAATCTTGTTTTGGTCACTGAACCATTAAGAAAATGCAACCAAATCCTGATATCCTAGACACTACAGTATATTGCTCATTGTACTTCCCCTCTGCTAAGCTGCAGAAGGAAGAAAAGGAAGGAAGGAAAAGGGATTCTTGACAAGGAGAGAATAAAGCACTTACACTTCATAGGACTTTCTAGCCACAGATGCCAGGTGCTACCCACTGAAATCCAGGCTTGGACTAAGCTCCACATTTCTGAAAGGACCATCTCAACCGAAGCCTGGGGCTCAGAGTCAGCAGGAGGAAGCTGCAGCTCCCACCAGCAGCACATTTCAAAGAGGCTGCAACAAGAGAACATTTTCCATTTAAGCATCTAATTCCAATCTTCCATTTCACAAAGCAGTAGCAGAACAGGCCTTTATATCAGTCTTTTCAAAAGATATTTCCATGACTATGTGATGAATATGAAGCAGGCTATGGCCCAGCAATCCTTTCACTAACATACTCTGTCTTTCATTATACTTCACAGCAGATCCTAAAAATACTTGCCCTTTCCTTTTCTTTATGGTGCTCTGTTGCTCCAAGACTCACTTCTACACCAACAGTTCTAAAACTGTCGAATCAACCTAAATCACTGAGCAGGCGGACTGTCAACAATGCAAGCACACACCCAGATAGGAGCCTAAGGATTCATTGGCTGCCAAGAATTGGAAGCGGATTAGGGCTGCTAGTTAATCCTACAAAAACTCCTCAAATTAAGCAGAATTACTTAAAATACTTCACTGAGGACAGAAGAGCTCTGGCAAATAGAAAATGAGGTTCTGAAAATACAAATATTTTAGTGAAATTTGAAAAGTAACATAAAAGGGTCAGGTTGCTGTTCTTTTTTAAGCATTTCAATGAGAATAATGTATTTATGAAAGACTTTTAAAGATTTACAGTATACTGGAAGAAAGAGACTAAGACAAAGCAGAGTGAAAAGAACTAAACAAAAAAAATCATCAGTCCACAAACGCAGTTTTATATATATACCCTATAACAAATGTGGTAAAGAGCTAGAAAACCAGAATTTCCCCAATCAAGAAAAAAATCATCCCCATCAGACAGGTTAAAAAAAAAAAAAAAAAAAGTAAGTTGAATTTACCTGAAACCAAGAAAGTAACTTTTTAACCTAGTCAACTATCTTAAGCCTTTGTATCTAATCTTTTGTGAGAATTTTACAAATATAGGACAATCTGCTAAGTCTGTCATGAGTTACTTTCTGAAGGTTTTCTTAGCAGGGAGAGAAAATGGTTTGAAGGAATATTAAGAAAAACAAACTATGGGGTTTAAAAGATAACCATTACTACCTAAAAATGATGTTTTTCAATATAACTTGTGTTATAAAATGGCCTGAAATGCAGAAACCATTATGGTATGAACTTAGCTAATAACTTCACCACAGCAGTGATAAGTAAACAACTCCCACCTCCAATATAAATGAAAGAGTCATACAAAGCCCCTAACAGGCTCCCATACCCAGAAAATACCCTTGTGTGCATAAGTAACTTTTCTAGAAGCAAAAAGGCTCGTTCATAGACACAAATTCAGTCAACTTAAACATTTTCATAGCCATCTCCATAACTGAATAAATAATTTTTTTTAAAAAATTTTGTTTATTTATGATAGGCACACAGTGAGAGAGAGAGAAGCAGAGACATAGGCAGAGGGAGAAGCAGGCTCCATGCACAGGGAGCCCGACGTGGGATTCGATCCCGGGTCTCCAGGATCGCGCCCCGGGCCAAAGGCAGGCGCCAAACCGCTGCGCCACCCAGGGATCCCAGCTGAATAAATAATTAAAAGGGAGATGCTATTTCCTTTATGGGAAGGAAGAGATTTCTAGCTAAAAATAATTCTTTAAAAGATCATAAACTATTCAAATTCCATGACAAATATCAAAATACTCAAGTCAACTTTCAGTAGACTGTAGTGTCTATATGTGCTGTTCCATCTTGAGGTGATGATGAAACGAATCAGTAAGACCAAACAACAGCACTCAAACCCTCCTCAGTTTCTGATGAGATTCCCCATGTTTCTGGGACAAGTATCTTCAAACAATCCTAAGTCATAACTCTGTCAAATGAAATTTGGCTCAAATTTGTCACATAATATGGTCATGCATAATATGGTAGTGAGAAATCTTGCCAAAATATTTTCATGACAAGTAAAAACTCTTTATCCAAATTTAAAATCCTCTATAACCTATGTACGTACCTATGTACGTGAACATTAGCCTCAAGAATGGCCAAAAAAAAAAAAAAAAAGAATGGCCCTAAAAAAATATAAGTATATCTGGATCCATAAAATCAACTTGGGTTGGGAATGACTGAAGCATGCATCCCTTGGTAATCACATTGCTTGCTGTGGGCCTTACTAATTATACTAGGCAGTCCTATTTTAAAAGCAGAAAATGCCAAACTTAAAATCATTTGAAGCCAAGCTGATATAAGGACTTCCTGAAAGCCAAAAACATAGAAAATGTATTTCCTTTAATCACTAGTCTCTATTCCTGCCCATCTGTGCCAAGTTTTATAACAACTCATATAAATCAGATTACCAAGGGATGCATGCTTCAGTCATGTTAACACTGTGCTGAAGAGTCAAATTTTTCAATATTATAGGAATATGAAATGTCTATGTAAAAGTACAAAATATTGTGTAAAAAAAAAAAGGCACTGAAGTGTTAGAAAACTCTGAATCCTTATGTTAAAAAACATGTAATTTTCAGGTTTAATTCCAAGTATATTCTTGTGTTTGGGGGCTACTTAAAGAGTACTATACTATGGCTGAAAATGAAAATACAAAGAAACAATTAATACAGAGGAAAAACTGAAAAGAACTGTGCTATGGGCTTGAGAAAAATAAGTAATATAACCTCCATTAACAGAAAATTTCTGACCAAAAGAAAAAAAAAAAACTCATGTTTCATAATATTGTCATTTTGGAAATTCTACGAGAAAGGAAATTAAGTCAGCATTTTTAAGGAGTTCTGAATGACAAACACTACAAAATTTTCCCCTTTAGCAGCACTATGAACTTCCAATAAACAGAAATTAAGCTTCTATGTGAGACTTCATCTGTATGGCAGTAAAACACTCTGGCAGTATTTCAGTATCAGGGTACAAGCTAGAAAAATACAGGAGAGGTAACCTGAGCAATATCGACTTCCTATGAATTAAATTTGTTTTTAAGTTCAACAGAGCTTAACATTCTATAAAATCTGGAAAACAGTATGGTGGTTCCTCAAAGAAACCCAGCAAAATTATCATAAGACTAGCAATTCCCTTTATGGATATATACTCAAAAGAATTGAAAGCAAGGCCTCCAAAAGGTATTTGTATACCCATGCTCATAACAGCATTACTTGCAATAGCCAAAAGGTAGAAGCAACCCAAGTGTTCATTGATTGACAGATGTGTGGATAAACAAAATATGGTACAGAGATTATTATTCAGCCTTAAAAGAGGATGAAATTCTGACACATAATATACTATGGATGAACCTAAGGACATTATGCTAAATGAATAAGCCAATCACAAAAGTTCAAATACTGTATGATTCCATTTATTTTTTATTTTTTTAAAGATTTTATTTATTCATGAAAGACAGAGAGAGAGAGAGAGAGAGCGAGAGGCAGAGACATAGGCAGAGGGAGAAGCAGGCTCTATGCAGGGAGCCTGACGTGGGACTCAATCCCAGGTCTCCAGGATCACGCCCTGAGCTGAAGGCTAAACCACTGAGCCACCCGTGCTGCCCTGTATGATTCCATTTATAGGAGTACCTATAGTAGTGAAATTCATAGAAATAGAAAGCAGGTTGCCAGGATCTGGGGGGTAAGGAGGGGAAAATGGGGAGCTACCTGTGTTTAATAGGTAAGATTTTCAGTTTTACAAAATGAAAAGGTTTGGAAATAAGATGGTGGTGATGGATGCACAACATGAACATACTTAATGCCACTGAATTCTATACCTAAAAATGGTTATTTTTGTTATGAATATTTTACCACAATAAAAAAAAATCCATGCAATGTTTTCCATTTCCCTTACAGACACCAGTGCAATCAACATGAACAAAATGATGAAATATCTGGAAAGCTCTGGAAGAAAACTGTGTTATAATTAGAAAATGCAGCACTGCCCTGATAATTTTATACCCTGAATCGCACCACCAACTCTGGTCCAAGGCCTGGGAAGACAAGAAATAAACTAATCCAAACATGGATGAATGCCACCAGCTAACAGACTACCATGCCAACATAAATACCATCACAAATTCTCATTCAGAGTCTTCAATACACCAAAGACATGAAATGTCTATATTTGCACTGTCAAGACTTGGAATATGGCAAATACAGAACTGATTTTAACTTTAATTTTAATTAATTTAAGTAGCCACAACAGCCATCTGGCTAACGCCTACCATATTAAATAACATGGCCAGATTGTTAAACTCTGCAATAAAGGTCTCTGGTTTTTATCATTCATGTGTTTCCAATTCCAGCAATGCAAGGCATACAGTATTCCTGTTAGTTGAATTAACTGATCCACAGAATTTGTAGATGAATATTTCTCTTTTCTGAAGGCTTTTCTTTCAAAAGCGTGTCATGTTTTACGAGTTACTTAACTGGAAAATGAAAGCATAAGCATAAAGAAAGCCCAGGTTTTCAGATAAGTCAATAACTGGAAAAAAAAAAAAAAAAAAAGTCAATAACTGAAATTGCTAAAAGAAAAACCAAAGACCATAGGTTTTTTTGAACTAGGCTAAAGAATCAAAAAATTCCAAAGAGGAAAATTACTAAGAAAGAAATTTAAAGCTGAAATTTTATGACCCATGACTTTCCTGACAGGACATTTGGAAGAAAATTCCCAAGGACATATAATAAACCAAACATGACAATGTCAACTTAGTCCATCAGGGCATGATCTGATTTGATTGATGCTTTTTATGATTTCATCATTTCTTTTCAGTTTCCAGACTCAACTATAAAACTTTTGAGCTAACCTCTGACCCACAGATTGTCTCTGTAAAAGTAGTCTCCTTATAGCCTAAATTATAAACCTAGAACAAATGCGTAGCATAATTCATTAGCTGTATAAAGAGACTGTCTTTCCTTCTATTGCTTTCTACACAGTCTACTCTCGGGTTACCAAAAGTGGACATAGTTCACTGTCAGGCCTCCTTTAAGATCTGTCTAAAAATAACTTGCTTTATTTTAAAACACTTTGGATATCAGTGATACCTGCCTATCACATAAATCAAAACCATGGCTATATATTGTTTCCAAGAATTTTAACAGGAAAAAATATAAGTAATGAATATAGATTCTTTGGCAAATGGCTGTTCTAAGTAAATATCAGAGAAAAAGAAAACATGCTCATAGTGTAGACTAAACCATTACTAAATTACACCCTTAAACCAAATCTATTGTCACCAGGTCATTAGAACTCTACTAAATGACTTTTGATTAGTAAAATGAGAGTTGGAGAAGTGATGATTTTTTTCAAAATGTATATTCTTCAAAATGGTTTTCAAACAAGCCAGGCAAATTCATTAACAACCAACTTAAAATTAAAACACTATGCTGGGGCAGCCCTGGTGGCGCAGCGATTTAGCGCCGCCTGCAGCCCAGGGCGTGATCCTGGAGACCCTGGCTCCAGTCCCACGTCAGGCTCTCTGTATGATGCCTGCTTCTCCCTCTGCCTGTGTCTCTGCCTCTCTCTCTGTCTCTATAAATAAATAAATAAAATCTTTAAAAATAGATAGATAGATAGATAGATAGATAGATAGATAGATAGATAGATAGAACGAACACTATGCTGTAACTACGCTAGACCAGACCTTTGGTCTGTACTTAGTAATTGATTACTCTGAAAAAGCCTTATTGAGTCAAAAAGTTCCTCTCCCTTCCTGTACTTAAATCTTTCAGAGAATAAAATGA
Organism: Vulpes vulpes; assembly: GCF_048418805.1. Lineage (NCBI taxonomy): Eukaryota > Metazoa > Chordata > Mammalia > Carnivora > Canidae > Vulpes > Vulpes vulpes. Next base: position 72,836,005 of record NC_132786.1, on the reverse strand, counting down.
GGGCAATATAAATTCATCTCACAAAGTTTTTCTTTCCCCCCAAAGATTTTATTTATTTGAGAAAGTGAGAAAGAGCACAAGCGGGTGGGAAAGGACAGAAGGGAGAAGTAAACTCTGCTGAGCAAGGAGCCAGACACAACAGGCTCAACAGGACAGGCTCTGCACAGGGCAGGATCCCAGGACCCTGAGACTATGACCTGAGCAGAAGGCAGACACTTAGCTGACTGAGCCACCCAGAAGCCCCTCATAAAGGATAGAAAGACTGAAAACAGGGACGCCTAGGTGGCTCAGCGGTTTAGCACCTGGTTTCCGCCCAGGGCATGATCCTGGAGTCCTGGGATGGAGCCTGCTTCTCCCTCTCTGCCTGTGTCTCTGTGTTGATGGGAAGAACCCAGTAATGAGAGTTTGAAAACATAAGTGAGAGATAGGATAACCTAAAGATCAAGGTTCCTAAGAATTCAGAAAATGAGATGCAGAGCAACCTAGACCTGATAGAAGTGAGAAGCAACTGGCTATACCTAGGAAGTTTTACTAAATCAGAGGTGAAGGGTTGATGGTTACAGTATATTTAAGAAAATGACTACAATTATAGACCTTATAATCCAAATAAATTAGAAGATAAGACCTAATGAAGAAAAAATTGGAGCCAGTTTTGAATAAGGTTTTGATGAAATTTAAGAACTAATGCAGGGATTTGTTTAACATGATTGAACTGAACACATCTGTTTGCTCACAGGTCCCTTCCAAAAATCCACTAAAATCAGAGTAAAGAGATTTTTTGAAATGGGGTGGGGGGTACCACAAGGACAAAAGGAATAAAACCATGACTATTATTAAGAAAACTGTAGGGACACCTGGGTGGCTCAGCAGTTGAGCATCTGCCTTCAGCTCAGGGCATGATCCTGGAGTCCCAGGATCAAGTCCCACATCGGGCTCCTTGCATGGAGCCTGCTTCTCCCTCTGCCTATGTCTTTGCCTCTGTGTCTCTCATGAGTAAATAAATAAAATCTTAAAAAAAAAAAAAAAGCATTAAGAAAACTGCAGAAACTAGAATGCTAATGAAGGAGTTAACTGTCTTAGCAAGACTGAAAAAGTTGAAACTTTCAGAGGAAGGACAAGATGAGAAAGGGGAAGCCAAGGGGCAAAATGATTCATGTTGCAAAATCTCAGTTAGGCTCAGGAATTAAAAGTACCAGGTACATCTGAAGGCAGATGCACAGGTAGAACAAAAAAACAAAAGAGTGGGCTCAAAATCTGTATAAGCAGTCAGACTGATATTTTCTCCCTGAGTGGCCAGGCTACTATCCTCCCACCATCACAGAAGACTCACTTTGGGAAGACTGACACAGAGGGATTCTAGACTCTTGGCCAACAGACTCACCTAAGGACAGGAATACCATATTTAAAACAGATGAAATTAAAGCCTACATACTTAGTGGTAAAATCCATCCCCTGGTTTCTTCTCCTACCTGCCAGCGGCAGCCCCATTTATATCCAGAGGATTGCTCTCAGGATAAAAGTGGTCCAAGAAAAGAAGACCAAACAAATACAAGAGAAAAGGGGTAAAGGTTTCCTTCTCAATTAGTCATCAAACGAGGGAGTAATCCAAGAAAAGATCATAGGATCCAGGATTCAATGCATCTAACATAAGAAAGAACATAATTCTCCAGAGTGTTAGAGATCCCAGAACAATAATTATTCAACAGACCTGGAGAATAACAAGGTCAGATTGGAGGAGGAAGATAGAATGCTCTTGGGAGAGGTTTCCTTCTACCAAAAAAGGAAACAGATTACCAAACTGAACATACTAAGAGAATATTTACATATGCAGAAAGTTTTGGACAGGGCAGCCCCCATGGCTCAGCGGTTTAGCGCCGCCTACACCCTAGGGCGTAATCCTGGAGACCCAGGATCCAGTCCCACGTTAGGATCCCTGCATGGAGCCTGCTTCTCCCTCTGCCTGTGTCTCTGCCTCTCTCTCTCTGTTTCTCATGAATAAATAAATAAAATCTTAAAAAAAAAAAAAAAAAACTAAAAAAAAAGTTTTGGACAAATTATTGCAGATATACAGAAAATGAAGCAAATGTGAAAGAAAGAAAAAGATAATGACTACCACAAGGAAAAAAAGCTGCACAACAAAGGAAAAAAAGCTGCACAACAAAGGGAATATTACCACGTTGCTATGTGGTTCACAATGTGTACTGTGTGTATTTAACCAAAACTGACAGAACTATATTAGAGAAATGCAATGGAAGACTTTCATAGAAGAAAGTCTAAACATAATTGCTCTTTTACAGTCTAGGCCTTTCTTGGAAAGTTTCCATTTTATAACTTTTTAAAATTTTAAAAGTTTAACTTTAAAAGATTTTAACTTTTAAATATATAACTACATAGTTTTTTTTAGAGAGGGAGAACGTGAGCAAGGGATGAGGGGGCTAGGAGAGAGAGAATCTTAAGCAGACCCCACACCCTGTGCAAGGCCCCCATAGAGGGGCTGGTTCCGACCTGAGCCAAAAGCAAGAGTTGGACACTTAACTGACTGGGCCACCCAGGCATCCCATAAGTTTTTAATTTTGATAAAAATTAAAATTATAGATTTCAAAAAATGAAACTATTATATGAGGTTACTTGAATCCTTAAGCCAGCAAACTGGAAGAGTGGGCTGTGATCAGAGCAGATGTTAGTGATGTGGGGGGCTGGTGACTTTTTTTTAAAAGTAGGCTCCACAACCAGCCTGGAGCCCAATGTGGAGCCCAATGTGTGTTTTAACCTCATGATCCTGAGATAAAGACCTAAGCTTAACCAACTGAGCCACCCAAGCACACACTCCTCCCCTTTTTAAAGCAAGCTCTATACCCAACATAGGTCTTGAACTCACAATTCCAAGATCAAGAGCCACATGCTCTACCAAATGAGCCAGCCAGGCACCCAGGCTGGTGACTTTTTAAAAATGACAAGATTCAGGGTGTGACTGCGTGACCATAAGACTGAGTTAGTGCCATGAGGGATTGGTGACTTTTTAGTAATGACAAGACCCAAGATGTGACAGTATGACCATGTGGCTGAGAAAGGGAGGTAAAGGAATTAAGGGGCTGAAATGTCAGCTGAGTTGTGGATTCTGATGCTGACGTTGCCTATAAATGATGATGTGGGACTGTGCTAGATGTTTTTTCCAGGTCAACTTTTCCACTCTTCCCTGGTTTTTGCCCCAATATGCTGATCTATATGGACTATTATCTTTTTTTTTTTTAATTTTTTTTATTTATTTATGATAGTCACAGAGAGAGAGAGAGAGAGAGAGGCAGAGACACAGGCAAGGGAAGAAGCAGGCTCCATGCACCAGGAGCCCGACATGGGATTCGATCCCGGGCCTCCAGGATCGCGCCCTGGGCCAAAGGCAGGCGCCAAACCGCTGCTCCACCCAGGGATCCCTATATGGACTATTATCAACAAGTTCCTGTTTCTCCTAGCTTTTGGTTGGGTTTGCTCAAAGAAGAATCCCAGGAGGCTCGGGGAATAAGGTCAATATAGTTATTCCTCCAGCCCTCTCCCTGAAAAATCACCTCATGATGACTGTCCCTTCAAATGAAAACTGCTACTCCTCTCAAGGCAACCAACTCCATACCTCCCTTCAGAGTTCAAGTAATCACTCCCTCTCCTATTCTTTCCAGCCTACAAATGTTAACAATTTGGCTACAGGTTACCACACTATCTCTTATAGTACCACATTAGACCAAAACCTTTATAAACAATACTTTTATAAAATAAACCCTCCTTGAATTATTCTATTACAAATGTGCTATCTGTTCCTGTTGGGACCCTTACTGTAAATAGTAATAACGATGACGATGTAAGATTATAATAGCAGTGGAAAGTAAGAAAAGTACCATTTAAATAACTACTAACATTTTAAACTATGACTTCCCTAAGCTCTTTGCAGATATTAACTCATTTCATCATCACAAACATACTATGTGGCAAGTGGAGATTTTTGTCTGGTTCATTTCCATATACCAATGCCTACCACAGTTGCTGGTACAGAGTAAGCACTCAAAATATTAATGTAAAATACAAATGGGATGCCTGGGTGGCTCAGTTGGTTTAGCATCCGTGTTTGGCTCAGGTCATGATCCTGGGGTCCTGAGATCAAGCCCCGCATAGGGCTCCCTGCTTGGTGGGGAGTCTGCTCCCTCTCCCTTTGCCATTTCCCCCAATTGTGCTCTGGCTCTGTCAAATAAATAAATAATAAATAAACAAACAAATAAATAAATAAATAAATAAATAAAATCTTTAAAAAATAAATAAAATACAACAATAAGCAAGTTTAGTAGGGAAAAGGTGACTTTTGGTATGATGTATCAGATTTGTGACTCCCCAAAAACAAACTAAACATTAAATAAGAGTATATGTGGGGCACCTGGGCGGCTCAGTGGTTAAGCATCTGCCTTTGGCTCAGGTTGATACCAGGGCCTGGGGGATCAAGTCCCACCATCAGGCTTCCTGTGGGGAGCCTACTTCTCCCTCTGCCTATGTCTTCACCTATCTGTCTCTCATGAATAAATAAATAAAATCTTAAAAATAAAAAAAAAAGAATATATGTGAATGGTTTTTCTTGTGTAGCCTACAGTGAGTCTTACTCCTTTATCTTCCCATGAGGTTATCCAGAACTTGGGGTTCCCCAATTTTTAAATGTAATATTTAAAACCAAAGCTGCAAAATTTTAAATATGTACTATGTACCTGCACAGCCGAGAGCCTCACTTAAAAGGGCAAAGCACCCTAAAGTATCAGTTACTAGCTTTTAAAAAGAGAAGGGAGTAAACTTTAAAAATATGCTTGGGAATATAAAATGCAAAAATAAAGGTAAAGTCAGTAAGATCATCGAGTATACACACACACAAATAAGACACAGGAAAAGTGAATATAAAACATAGAGGATGGTAAGACCTGTGCATCAAAGAGTGCAGAGATACAATAAGTATAACAGGTTGTAATTAAACCCCTAACCGGATATCCACACAATCATATGGAATAATCAAGGCAGCTATGATACCAATATCTTATAAAGAAATTAAAGTCAGAGGGGAAAAACCAGGTCAAGGAACAAATATGCATCAAAAGGTGAACTAACTGCAAGAATTTCCTGAAATCAGAACCGGTAATTTTCTTTTCTTTTTTTGCATCATGGTGTACTCCAAAACACGGCGGAAATTCACGTGTAACAGAAATCTAGAAACCTGAGAAGTTTCGAGAATGAGAGACTCAAACTATCGCTGTTAATGAAAAATCAGTGAGGCACACACAGTGAGGTGTAAGGCTACTGCTGGGATGGAACTGCCAGGCTCAACACTGGGACACCGAGAGGAGACGGAGAAAGCATCCGTAAGTGGAAGATGGAGAAAGAATGGGACTGGATTTGGCTGAAGGACGACTAAACGCGAAAGCAGAGCCTAAGAAGTAGCAAGCGTATAACTTAAACACGACCAGATCCGTGCCACAAGCGAGTACGGGACCTACAAATCAAGATTCTACGGGGTGGGGAAAGGGCCAGTTCGCGACCGACCAGAAGGAAGTAGTTTCCGAAAAGCGGCGTAAATGTAGCTTCGCAGCCCCACCCCGCGGCAGCAGCTCCTCCCTAAGGAGCATCTCACGAGGCCAACCACCCCGCTCAGGCTCCAGCTTGAGCCCGGGTCCCACCCCGCCCTTGCCCCGCGGCGCAGAACGGCCTCTCTGGGCCCCTCACCGAACGCTGCAGCTCCCCAAGCCAAAATGAGGCGCGCTCCTTTCCGCTGGGATCTGGGTCGTGGTAAAGCGCCTGCACTGCCTGGTATACGAGCTGCAAAGTCGGCTTTGCCCCTTCCATGGTGGTGGCAGTGGTAGCGGCAGCGACGGCTCTGGCTGTTCTCCCGAGGCTTCTCCGGTTGCTCCGCCTTCAAGCTTCCTCACTGTGTCGGCCACAGCCGCTCCCTGACTGGCGCCATCTCCTCTTTGGCCGTTACCAGGGCAGAGGGGTTCCCGTGGAAGCTGCCCCCTCAGAAACAGAGGTTAGATTGTATTCGGGTTCCCGGCCTTTTTTCCTATCCTCCCACTAGACTCCAGACTTCTGAGTTCAGACGCCGATACTCGCCTCTTCACCCACTGACTCACCCTCCGAAGTCTGTCCTCACGCCACACAAACCACGCAGCGTACCTAAACCGCGTTAACACGGACCGGAAGCCGCGGCACCGGTACCTTTGGCACACTTCCGCCTGGTGCAGCGCAAACGGCCTCCTTCCCGGCACGCCTCCTCCTATCTCCCCGCCCCCTCCCGGAAGTGGTCCTGCCAGGCCGGAAGCCGGGAAGAGGCAGTTGGATGTGGTTCTCTCCGTTACTTGCTTACGACTGGAGCAATAGGAGCAGCGTGTGTTCTGTACCTGAGCGGCTCTTCTCTCCTTGAAAGTGGTCCGAGGTCCTTCCAACGCCCTTCGGACTTCTCCATCCCTATCCAGGGAATCCTTCCTGACGCCCGTGGAGAAGGCGCCTCAATCCAGCCATCCGTGTGGTATGCACCGTACTGGAAATGCAAAGATGACTGAAGACAGGGTTCCTATCCTGGCTGTAGTAGATGAGACAGACGCGTAAGCAAATAATGTACAAAACTGAAATATGTGCCACATCCAGATGAATAAAAAATGCTTACAATCCCTGTATAGCCCCCTTCCTACTAAGTTCTTACACCCCAAAAGGTGTTTCATTCTATTGCTCCGGACGCTGAACTCCACAGTATTTACATACATTTCTAGGGTCATTGAATTGAATTTTTGTGTATATCTTTCCGAATCAGGAAAAAAAAATCAATGGTCTAACAATTCTTAATTCACAAAAGAAAATAGGAATTTGGGAATCTGCACTCCGAAGAAATTTTGGACAAAAGGGGAGCAGCATGTTAAAGGATTGCTCAACATTGATGCTAGTCCTTTGCAATAATAAATGCCACTATTTGATGAATGCTTACAACGTGTAAAGCACTGTAGTTAAAAAGATCTGATTTAATCCTCTTGACAGCTACACCATCTGAATCCCCATTTTATAGAATAAGAAGTAGGCAATGTACTTTGCCCAAGGTTACATAGTTCTTAAAGTCAGGATTTTAATCCAAATCAGTTTCACTATCGTGAAGCCTGTTAAATAATACTATTCCTATCAGCCTGTGTATTTGTTTCTGAATTGTTACTCTCAACAGATTTGAATAGCCAACATCATAATGGAAAACACTGTTACTGCACGGAACTGATATGATTTCAGACAAAAGAAAAGAAAATATTCTGGCAACCTAATTCATCCATTCATTCAGAAAAAAAATTAGTAAAGTCATTATGGTCTCTGCCCTCAAGGAGTTTACAGTCTAATTGAAAGACAAGCAATTCAATATAGTTTAAAAGCTCTATGAATATTCACAAGCTAAAGAATGATGTTGGACCTACCTTGCACATATACAAAAAAATAAATTCTAGATCTAAGTGTAAGAGCTAAAACTATAAAATCCTTGGGAAAAAATGGGACTATATTTTCATGATCCTGGATTAGGCATTGGTTTCTTAGTACTAAAAGTACAATGAAAAGAAAAATAGATAAATCAGACTTCATCAAAACTAAAAACTTCTGTGTCAAAGGTAATGATTAAAAGTGAAATGACAATCCACAAGATGAAAGAAAATTTTTGCAAATCATATATCTAAAGGTTTAGCATGCAAAATGTATAAGGAACCCTTATGATTCAACAATGAAAACACAATTCAATTTTTTAAATAGGCAAAGGATTTGAACAGATATTTTTCCAAAAAAGACATACAAATCCATATGCAGATATGCTCAACATCACTAATAATCAGGGAAATGCAATTCAAAACCATAATGAAATACCACTTCACACTCCCTAAAATGACTTGAAAAAAGACATTAAGTGTTGGTGAGGATGTGGAAAGATTGAAACCCTCACACTCTGCTGGTAGAGTTGTAAATTGGTGCAGCTGCTTTAGAAAACAGTCTGGCAATTCGCAAAAGGTTAAAGTTACCATCTAACCTAGTAGTTCCACTCCTAGGTGTGTATCCATGAGAATGAAAACCTAAGTCCATACGGACCCTTGTGCATGAATATTCATAGCATTATTTGTAATAGCCAAAAAGTGAAAGCAACCCTAAGCCCACCAGCGGATAAATGGATAAACAAACTGTGATGCATCCACATGATAGAATATTAAATATTAAAGGGAAGAAGTACCCATCTGCAAGCCAAGGAGCAAGGCCTCTGGAGAAATTGGTCCACCAACACATTGATCTGGGACTGCCAGCCTTTAGAACTATGAGAAAATAAATTTGTTACTTTAATTAATTAATTTAAAAAATAAAGGAATGAAGTACTGATGCATGCTACAATGTGGTTGAATCTTGAAAAGATGCTAAGTGAAAGCCAGACCAAAAAAAAAAAAAAAGCCACATATCTGATTTCATTAATTTGGAATATGAGAATAGGCAAATCTCCAGAGGCAGAAAGTAGATTAGTAGTTGCCAGGAGAAGTGAGGAGAGATGAAATATTCTGGAATTAGATAGTGGTGATAGTTGCACAACTTTGTGAATATAAAAACCATTTAATACATCTTTAGGATGATTGTTATGGTATGTGAATTATATTTCAATAAAATTATTATTTTAAAAAGGTTTGTTATTAGAATTTTTAAAACACCATGTAGATATTTGGCCAATATTTGCAAAAACCAACCAACCAGGCAGCCGGGGTGGCTCAGCGGTTTAGCGCCACCTTCCGCCCGGGGCGTGATCCTGGGGTCCGGGGATCGAGTCCCACGTCAGGCCCTGCATGGAGCCTGCTTCTCCCTCTGCCTGTGTCTCTGCTTCTCTCTCTCTCTGTGTGTCTCTCATGAATGAATAAATAAAATCTTAAAAAAAAAAAAAACTACCAACCAACCAATCCCCCCATAGTGTCCTATTCTTCATGTCTTTAAACCATTGTCTAATATATAGTGGGTATAGTAAATGTTTTAAATAACGTGTCTTTCTAGCTCTTCAGTTAGAAAAATCAATCTAGTTGCAACACTAAATGGCTGGGGAAGGGGGCAAAAACAGAAATAAGAAACTTGTTGGGGTGCTTGGGTGGCTCAGTTGGATAACATCTGCCTTCGATTTAGGTCATGATCCAGAGGTCCTAGGATGGAGCTGCCTGCTCAGCAGGGACCCTCCTTCTCCCTCTCCCTCTGCTGCTCCCCCTGTTGTGTTCACTCATGCTCTCTCTTTCCCTCTCTCTCTGTCAAATAAAATCTTACAAAAAAAAAAAAAGAAGAAAGAAAGAAAGAAAGAAAGAAAGAAAGAAAGAAAGAAAGAAAGAAAGGGGATCCCTGGGTGGCGCAGCGGTTTGGCGCCTGCCTTTGGCCCAGGGCGCGATCTGGGAGACCCGGGGTGGAGTCCCACGTCGGGCTCCCGGTGCATGGAGCCTGCTTCTCCCTCTGCCTGTGTCTCTGCCTCTCTCTCTCTCTCTCTCTCTCTCTCTCTCTCTGTGACTATCATAAATAAATAAAAATTAAAAAAAAAATACTTGAGAGGTTTAAATTGACTTAGGTACCTAAAAAATACTTTAAAAAAAAGAAGAAAGAAGAAAGAAAGAAAGAAAGGAAGGAAGGAAGGAAGGAAGGAAGGAAGGAAGGAAGAAGAAAGAAAGAAAGAAAGAAAGAAAGAAAGAAAGAAAGAAAGAAAGAAACTTGTGACAATCCTGGTGAGGTATGGTGGCCTAAAATGACACAGCAGTGCTGTGGAGATATGGATATTGAAGATGAATTTAGGAAAAAGAATTTTGATATGGTAATTGAGCTGTAGGGTGTGATAAAGGAAAGAGAAACCAGGCTTCTGAATATGGAATCCAGAAAAAGAAACAGCTTTTGTGATAGTAGGGAGGAAGTGCAAGGGGGAAGATGGTGAGTTTAGTTTTGGCTATGTTGAGCATTGAGGCATTTGTGAACAAGCCAAGGCCAGCAGACTGAAGCCAGGGACTGGGGTGAAGATAGAGATTTGAGAGTCATCTTCATATGTAGGTGGTGGGTGAAGACAAGGAAATGGTTCAGATGAACCAGGGAGGAGAAGGACTAAGGCAGGGCACTGCAGATAAACAAGGATGGGCAAGGAAGTAGAAGCTAGAAAGGAGTAGCCAGAGAGGAAAGTGGAGAACCAGGAGAATGTACTACAAAGGGATCATCCTTTAAGTAGCATCAAATGCTCCAAAGATGTCAAGTACTATTAGAATAATAAATCTGAAATAAATTTTTAGAAATAATCTGAAATACCTGGGACACCTGGCTGGCTCCATTGGTAGAGCATATGACTTGATCTCAGGGTTGTAAGTTTGAGCCTTTTAGAGTGTCTCTGCGGGTAAAGGGGAGCCTGGGGGGCCATCCGGGGTAATCCGCGAGTGGGTGCCGTCGCGCGCTGACCCCCGCGACCCCCGTTGCCATGCCTCGCAAAATCGAGGAAATCAAAGACTTTTGCTGACGGCCCGGCGGAAGGACGCCAAATCCGTCAAGATCAAGAAGAATAAGGATAATGTGAAGTTTAAAGTTCGATGCAGCCGATATCTTTATACTTTGGTCATCACAGACAAAAGAGAAGGCAGAGAAACTCAAGCAGTCTCTGCCCCCAGGTTTGGCAGTGAAGGAGCTAAAATGAACTTGGCCCACCGATTTGAACTGTATTAAAATTTTTTAAATTCTTAAAAAAAAAAAAAAAAAGTTTGAGCCTTTTACTCACCAGCGGTGAGCATATCCAAAGGTTGAGTATCATACCTCAATAAATAAGTTTCTCTCCAATTCCAGACAGGTGCTGCCATGGGAACTTCCATGACAGCTTAAATCTGCCATGGGATGATGCTTGTGACTTGAGATGAACTTCAGGTTACACTAAGCATAGATTGGGGTCCCATACAGTTCTCCTTAATTCTCTTCTCTCATCCTCTGATGCCTACTCCAAACCCTAGGATGAGGAAAGCCACTGAACTTTGGGAATAAGTTGTAAAAACAGTGTGGTAGAGGCCAATGGTTTCCCCCAAGTACCTATTCTTTTCTTGTTTGGGTTGTTCAACCCTTCCTAGAGTTCCCCGAATGAATACTTTTTTTTTTTTTTGAATTTTTATTTATTTATGATAGTCACAGAGAGAGAGAGAGAGAGAGGCAGAGACACAGGCAGAGGGAGAAGCAGGCTCCATGCACCGGGAGCCCGACGTGGGATTCGATCCCGGGTCACCAGGATCGCGCCCTGGGCCAAAGGCAGGCGCTAAACCGCTGCGCCACCCAGGGATCCCCCGAATGAATACTTTTTTCCTAGCTAATTCAAACTCAGTCTCTGTCACCTGTCTCATCAAAAGAGTTTTGATTAAACACTCTGCTGTCTTACTTCAGGCTGCCATAACAAAACACCATAGACTGGGTGGCTTAAATGACAAAAATTTATTTTCTCACAGTTCTGAGGCTTTCTGGATGTTCAAAGTCAAGGTGCCACCATGGTCAGGTTCAGGTAAGAGCTCTCTTTCTGGCTGATAGATAACCAAATTCTTGCTGTGTACTCTATGCAGTGAGAAAGTGTGATCTCTCTTCCTTTTCTTAGAAGGCCAAAGTCCTATTGGAATAGGGCACCACCCTTATGATCTCATTTGATCTTAATTACCTCCTACAGATCCTATCTGCAGATACAATCACATCAGGGTTTGGGCTTTAACATACGAATTTGGCGGGGAAGCAATTCAGTCCATAACATTTGCCTCCACTTGGCATTAGAGAGCTAAGGGAAGGCCCTCCTATTCATCCAAAAGAAACAGATAACATCAGATTTTTTTTATAAATTTATTTTTTATTGGTGTTCAATTTGCCAACATATAGAATAACACCCAGTGCTCATCCCATCAAGTGCCCACCTCAGTGCCCGTCACCCAGTCACCCCCACACCCCGCCCACCTCCCCTTCCTCCACCCCTAGTTCGTTTCCCAGAGTCACCCCTAGTTCGTTTCCCAGAGTTAGGAGTCTTTGCTTGGGTTTTTACTACCATCTGTGTGCCAAAGAAATCTGATGTTTCATATCAGAAAGGGAGACAGAACATGAAACATCAGATTTCTTTGGCACACAGATGGTAGTAAAAACCCAAGCACAGCTGTGCTGACTGCTCCAGGACAGAGAAACACTATGCTTAGCTAGAAGACAAAACCCTTGGATTGAATTTCACAACTTCCTGCCAGGGGCAAGCAGCCACAATTTTCTGAGGTAGTAAAAGGACACTTGTAGGGTAAAAAGGTGCATGCATAGGAATGTTCATTCCAGGGTGGTTTGCCCTAGTGAAAAATTAAAATATCCTAAATTTCCATCCATAAGGAACTGAACATTAGAGTGTATGCATACCTTAGATCCCAAGCAGCCGTTGAAAATCAAGTCAGAACCATTGTTAATTTTGTTACATATCAATGAGGAATAGAAGCAGAAAAGTATTCACCTTTAGCCCAAAAGGCTGTCCAACAGCCTGCAAAGTTCTGATAAGGATCAAATATGTGCTGGTTGCTAAATTCTTAAAAGGTCTCATGACTGCCTGTACATCTCACCAATAGTTAATATGAAGCTGAATGAATGATAAGCACCAGAGAAATCTTGCAAAAGTAGTTTGATGAACAGAAATTGAAAAAGACATTTATGATCTAATACTCACAGCACATTGCCTCCCTCTTGAGCACTAAGTATGTAACTACCAGCTTCACACAGTAAAAGTGCAGGTCTTTCTGCCCATGAGTCCCATCCCCATGCTATAATAAAAGCACCTTTTTTGCACTAAAAACATCTCAAGAATTCTTGACAGTTCACTCCTGGCCCCGTACAATTTATGAGAGTAGTATTTCGGTATTTTAAGAAGACAGTGATATTTTAAGAAAAATGTTCTTATATATTTAGAAATACATACTGAAATATTTACAAGTGATATGGCACCAAAAAAGAGTGTATCTGGTCTTTGTCCCCAGCTCCTGTCATGGTAGTAACAAATTATTGGAATTTCCTAAGTAATAAGAATGTCTTTGTTATTGTAATGAATTGACTTATGGTGGGCCCCTAGATAGCTTTGGGATGTGAGTTGGTCATCAGAAAGACTAATTCAAGGCTTGTAACTTTGGGCCCAAACATGGGAGGAGAAAAAAAAGGAGCTGGAGATTGAGTTCAATCATATGACCACTGATTTAATCAATCGTACCTAGTAACAAAACCCTGATCAAAACTCTGGACATTGGGTATCCCTGGGTGGCTCAGCAGTTTGGCGCCTGCCTTTGGCCCAGGACATGATCCCGGAGTCCCGGGATCAAGTCCCCTGTCAGGCTTCCTGCATGGAGCCTGCTTCTCCCTCTGCCTGTGTCTCTGCCTCTCTCTCTCTCTCTGTCTATCATTAATAAATAAATAAATAAATCTTTAGGGCAGCCCGGGTGGCCCAGCAGTTTAGCACCACCTTCAGCCAAGGGTGTGATCCTGCAGACCTGGGATCAAGTCCCATGTCAGGCTCCCTGCCTGGAGCGTGCTTCTCCCTCTGCTTGTGTCTCTGCCCCTCTCTCTGTGTCTCATGAAAAAATAAATAAAATCTTTAAATAAATAAATAAATAAATCTTAAAAAAAAACAACACTCTGGACATTGAGGGGTGCCTGAGTGGATGCCCCATGCATCCAACTCTTGATTTTTTTTTTTTTAAGATTTTGTTTATTTATTTGACAGAGAAAGAGAGAGACTGCAAAGCAGGGGGAGGGGCAAAGGGAGAAGGAGAAGCAGGCTCCCCACTGAGCAGAGAGCCTGATGGGATGCAGGGCTGGATCCCACGGCCTTGAAATCATGACGTGAGCCAAAGGCAGACGCTTAACCTACTGAGCCACCCAGGCACCCCCAACTCTTGATTTTGGCTCAACTCACGATCTCAGAGTCCTGAGATCAAGCCCCGCCTTGGGCTTCATGCTAGGTGTGGAGCCCACTTAAGAGTCTCTCTCCCTCAAACTCTGCCCCTCCCCCCACCTCCCTCTCTAAAGAAAAAAAACCATACAAAACAAACAAACAAAACCGACTCTGGACATTGAATCTCAGTGGAGCTTCTAACACATTGATGTCCCTGAAGGGTAACACACCCTGACTCCATCCGGAGGGGGCATGGGAGCTCTGCCTTCCTCTTAGACCTCAAGTATAGCCTTTATAATAGAAATCTAGTTAGTCATAGGTGTAGTACTTTCCTGAGTTCTGTGAGTTGTTGTAGCAAATAACTGAACCTGTGGGGATTTTGGGAACCCCTAAAATTGTAGCCAGTTTGTCAGGAGTAAAGGTGGCCTGGGTACCCCTGAAGTAAGGTTGACATCTGAAGTGAAGGCTGCCTTGTGGAAGACTGAGCTTAAGCCTGTGGAGTCTGATATTAACTCCAGGTAGTTAATGTTAGAATTGAATTCTGCACACACACACCCTAAAAAAAGAATTGAATTGCAGTTCACCCAGTTGGGGTAGGAACAAAAAAGGTACAAAGTTCATGAAGTCTGTAATTTAGTTTAACAGACATAAGCACACACACACCCCCATGGGTGAAGCAAATATGGCAAAATGTTAACAATTGTTAAATGGGGATTAGTAAAAATGTCACCATATCATTCTCTCAACTTTGTATATGTTTGAAATTTTCCAAATTTAAAAAAAAGTCAAAACCAGGGGGGAAATCATGTTAATTTTTACTTATTGACATGAAAAGATGTCAGAAAATCTTATTAAAAAGCAGGTTGTGCTCAGCATGTGAAAATACTCATTAATATAAAATTATATCTCTATTTGTATACAAGCAAGAAGAGGGGTCTGCGAGGATATTCACCACAATGTTAACAATGTTTTTTTTTCTGGTGACGGGATTTTGAGGGGCTTATACTTTTTTTTTTTTTTTTTTTAAGATTGATTGATTCATGAGAGACACAGAGAGAGAGAGGCAGAGAGACAGAGACACAGGCAGAGGGAGAAGCAGGTTCTATGCAGGGAGCCTGATGTGGGACTCATCCCAGGACTCCAGGATCAGGCCCTGAGCTGAAGGCAGACACTAAACTGCTGAGCCATCCAGGCGTTTCCCTGGTTTATACTTTCTTATCACCACTTGATATGTCCATATCTCTTTTTTTTGGGGGGGGGGGGGTACTCCTTCCATTAACATGTAGGCTCTACACAAATAGGGACTCTGTTTTGAACAGTGCCTGGCAAATGGCAGGCACAAAATAATTACTTGTTGAATGCATTAGTAATGTTTAAATAAATTGAATTTTCTTTATAATGATTATTAACATTTCTAACAAACATATTCATCAGAAACAACTCAGCTGGGATGCCTGGCTGGCTCAGTTGAGAGTATGCAACTCTTCATTTCAGGGTCATGAGTTCAAGCCCCAAGTCGGGCACACAGCCTACTTAAAAATAATTACATTAAAAAATTAAAAAGCTGGGATCCCTGGGTGACGCAGCGGTTTAGCGCCTGCCTTTGGCCCAGGGTGCGATCCTGGAGACCCGGGATCCGGTCCCATGTCCGGCTCCCGGTGCATGGAGCCTGCTTCTCCCTCTGCCTGTGTCTCTGCCTCTCTCTCTCTCTCTCTCTCTCTCTCTCTCTGTGACTATCATAAATAAATAAAAATTAAAAAAAATTAAAAAGCAAGGGTGCCAGAGTGGCTCAGTCAGTTAAGTGTCTGACTATTGACTTCAGCTCAGGTCATGATCTCAGGGTCCTGAGATTGAGCCCCTCATGAGGTTCTACCCTTCGAGGGGAGTCTGCTTGAGATTCTCTCACCAGCTCTCCTTCTTCCCCCTCTCTCTAAGATAAATAAATACATTTTTTAAAAAAATAATTTAAAATTTTTAAAAATTAAAGGACAGCACATTTTCCCCCCAAATGATGACACTATAAACTCAAAGAAGTCATAACCATTAGGGACCAGTGTGGATTAAATCTGGATGGCTATTTGCCAAGAAAAGGCTGCATAACATGAGCCTTTCCTGGCCCTTCTCCCAACTACTTAACCCTTAGGGCAGAGGTTCTAGACCAAGTGCCTTCAGCTTCACAACCTGAGACAGGCGTAAACCCAGCATTCAACAAATCTCTTTTCCCTCAAACCCACAATCAGGGCTCACGTGCTGAGGACAGCATCTGCCTTTGTCTGGCTGTCCACTCAGAAGTGCCTTCAGTCCAGGCCAGCTTTTCACTCCATTTCACTTGCAAAGCATATTCATGCTTCTGGAAGAGCCTGGGAGAGGGGGGCTGGTAAATAGAAATAATGAATTTCTTTCTTTCTTTTCTTTTTTTTTGAGATCATGAATTTCTATGGAAAAATGAGAGCACAAATTAACTCTTCACAGTCAAAAGGAGTTTAAAGATGTTCTCAGGGACAGTTGTTTAAAGATGTTCTCAGGGACAGTTCTGATATACTGGGGTGGGAAAGCACTGAGTAGGTTCAAATTTTTCTCAACATTAACAAAGTGAGATTTGTTCTATTTTATTTATTTATTTATTTGTTATCGTTGTTATTCTGTGCCCAGTAGCCTCTGGTGCCCAGAGACCAAAAATGGGAGATTTGTTCCAGCAAAGGAAATAAACTACTGCTCAGAGAACCCAGGGGAAATGGAGAAAAAACACACAGTTCAGTAATGGTCCACCAAGCTCTCCCTGCATCATACTCTTCTATCCCCTACAAAGTCTTCCTTCCTCTGTTGAGCTCTTCACTTTGGAAGCCATATATTGGGGTAAGGGGAGGAGCTTCCTCCTGACAAGATTAATTTATATAAGATGTATTATATCCACATTTATTGACACTGAACTCAATTTTATTTCATGTTTTTAAGCAATGCATTGGGACTGGTGTGATCCAAACTGTTGCCCAACCAGGCTGAAAGGAGAATGTGCTTCCTCACAAATGCAGAAGGCCCCTCTTGGCTATAGGAAGAGCAAAAGAACTCTCTCTTGTATGGCGTGGTGGAAAGAGGTCTGTCCTAAAATCAGAACCCCTGGTGCCAATCCCAACACCGCTTTTATCTAGCCGTGTGACCCTAACCACATTAACTATTTTCCTAAGTTGGACTCTCTTGTTCAAAGAGGTCATAATAGTTACCCACCATGCACAAGGAGGACCAAGTAAAATCATGTGAAAGTGCCTTGGAAAGGCTTAGTGAAAGCAATTGTTAAGGTAATTAAACACCATTTTACAAATATGTGAAGTCAAACAGTCATTTTTGGTCTTACTGAGAGACATAGAAATCACAACTGTTTACCCCAAACTGACAGGCTTTGCAAATACGAAGAAACAGTGTATTTAATGAGCTGACCAGGCAATAGACTAGCCAATGCTCGGTTACCTCACCGGCCCAGCACCTACCTGTAACCACTGTCACACCTGTCACACTGCCTGCATCTCTCTGCTTACCAACCAGCTCTTGCTTCCTGAAGAATTTAGGTATTTAGGATCCACTTCTGACTCTCACTTTCCTTGCCACTCTGCTTATTGAGCAGTGAGCACATACCTGCTCTGGTTCCAGGCTGCTAGATCTAGATTGCGGGGCAATGAACAGACCCTAAGCCTTCATCATTGTCCTCCATCCTTCTATATCTCTCTACAGCCTCAGACTTTCCAACTTCCCCTAAGGCCCAAATAATTCACTTTCCAGGACTCCAACTTCAGGGGCCAATCCCTCTCTCATCCTCACTTTGATTCTCCATGGTCCTATCAACCCAGTTAAGCACTCAAATCACCTGGGAGAACTTTAATTTTGGCCTTGGGTGCCTCCTTAGGCCAGTTAAATCAGAAACCCTGGGGCTAAGTCTGGAGGTGCAATCTAGGCCCTTTAAAGCTCTCAGGTGATTTTATTTTTTTTAATATTTTTATTTATTTATTCATGAGAGACACAGAGAGAAAGGCAGAGACATAGGCAGAGGGAGAATGGGCTGCCCACGGGAAGCACAATGTGGGACTTGATCCTGCAACTCGGGGATCAAGCCCTGAGCCAAAGGCAGATGCTCAACCACTGAGCCACTCAGGCATCCCTCTCAGGTGATTTTAATATGCAACTAGGTTAGTAGTTATACCTTCATTTTGTTATAGAAGTTTCTCAGCAAGGGAGCTACTGGCATTTGGGGCATAACAATTTTTCTTTGTGCAGTTCCGACTCAAGTATTGTAGAATGTCACTAGAGCATACTAGTTACGGTGACAACCAAAAATGCACCAAACATCTCCAAATACTCCCATTTGGGAGTCTTAACTTCCTTCTCTTTCTTTTTTGCAACCCTTCCCTGCAAAAGTGAAAACTCTTCTCTTCCTGCCCCAAGCCTCAGTTCCGGGGTGACCAATTGTCGTAGTTTGCTTAGGATGAAGGTGTTTCCCAGGACATGAGACTTTCAGTGCTGAAACTAGAAAAATCCCAGCTGAACTGTGTGCTTAATCACCCTAGATTTTCTTCTGTCACTGCCCGTACAGGATACCCATTTCTTTTTCTTCCCTTCTCAACCCCAACCTCCCTCCATTCAAAGGTTATACCGGGAGCAACCTTGAAGAGGTTGCTGACACAAACCAGGCCACCTGAGTTTCCCCCCAGAATCTGCAGTTGGAACTGGATCCTGGTTTCAATTTGGCTGGTGCTCTAAAAAATAAAAATAAAAAATAATAATAATTAAATGTGGGAATTGTTGGTAGCCATTTTCTTTTTTATATGTTTTTTAAAGATTTTATTTATTTGAGAGAGCACAAGCAGGGGGAGTAGTAGAGGGAGAAGCAGGCTCCCTGCTGAGCCTGGAGACCAACCACGTGGGGTTCAATCCTAGGACCCTGAGATCATGACCTGAGCCAAAGGCAGATACTTAACTGACTGAGCCACCCAGGTGCCCCAATTGGTAGCCATTTTCTACCATGATAACTACTGTGGGCTGGGGGGAGGATGAGCAGTGCTGAGAGTCTGTCTGTAGCAATAGAGGAAACACACCCAGAAAGAGCAGAGGGGAGGTAAGTTTCTACCTCCCCTCTGACTTCCCCACAGCGCTCAAGTAATGTTCAAACTTGATACTACACCAGCATCCATCACCAGAGAGTTCCTAAGAACACAGACTGATGTGTTTGTATTACTATATTGAATCCCTAATGCCCAATCTGATGGTAGTAGGATGTGGGACCCTTGGGAGGTGCTTAGATCATGAGGGTGGAACTCTCATGAGTAGGGTTATGCTCTTATAAAAGAGACCGCAGAGCTCTCTAGTCTTTTCTCCCATGGGAAGACACAATGAGAAGTCTGTGACTCAGAAGAGAATCCTCATCTGACCATCCTGGCACCCTGATTTCAGACTTCCAGGCTCCAGAACTATGGGAAATAAAATTCTCTTGTCTGTAATGCTGTCCAGTCTGAAGTATTTTGTTATAGCAGCTCAAACAGACTGAGATGGTGTCTTCTGAAGCACATTTTTAGTTTTGATGAAATCCAATTTATCTATTTGTGGTTGTAACTCATGCTTTTGGTGTCATATCTAGGAATCTTTTGACAAATCCAAGATCATGATTTACCCTCACATTTTCTTTTAAGGCTTTTATAGTTTTATATTTTATATCCATTTTGAGTTAGTTCTTATTTTTTTTTAGTTAGTTCTTATATATGGTGTGAGAACTCCATTCTTTTGCTTGTGAATAACTAGTTTTTGCAACATTTCTTGAAAAGATTATTCTTTCCCCATTTAAATGGTCTTGCACCCTTGTTGAAAATCAGTTGACCATAGATGGATGGTTTATTCTTATGCCAATATCACACTATGTTGATTGCCATCATTTTATTGTAAATTTATTTTAAAGATTTATTTATTTATTTATTTATTTGAGAGAGAGAGAGAGAGAAAGCACGAGTGGGGGAGGGACAGAGAGAGAAGCAGACTTCCCTCTGAGCAGAGAACCCAAGACTCAGGTCTCCATCTCAAGACACTGGGATCAGGATCCAAGCCGAAGGCAGATGCTTAACCGACTGAGCCACCCAGGCGCCCCCACTTTATTGTAAATTTTGAAACCGAGATATGTGATCCTTCTGTTACTTCTTTTTTTCAAGACTGTTTTGGCTATTCTGTGTCCCTCACTATTCGATATAAATTTTAGAATCATCTTGTTAATTTCTATAAAGAAGTTAGCTGAGACTCTGATAGAGATTATACTGAATCAGTAGATCACTTTGGAAATATTGCCATCTTAAAAATTTATGTATATATATATTCTGCACCACAATAGAATCATGTTCATTTTACTATTAAGATAATGATTTTCTTCAAGATAAACCTTTACTATATGATCCAGCAATTTTATTTCTGGGTATATACCCAAAAGAACTGAAAGCAGGAACCTAAAAATTTATTTGTACACCTATGTTAACAGCAGCATTATTCATAATAGCCAAGAGGTAAAAGCAATCTAAATGGTCATTAACAGATGAATGGATAAACAAAATGTGGGATATATATATACAATGGAATATCATTCTGTCTTAAAAAAGAATGAAATTCTGACATATGCTATAATATGGATGAACCTCATAGACATTAAGCTGAATGAATTAATTCAGTCACAAAAGATGAATACTTACGATCCACTTATATGCCTAGGATATTCAAATTTATAAAAACAGAAAATAGAATTGTGGTTGCCTGTAGCTGAGTAGAATGGAAAGTTGTTGTTTAATGGACATAAGAGTTTCAGCTCTGCAAGATGAAGAGATTCTAGAAATTGATTGCACAATAATATGAGTACATTTAACAGTGCTATTCAGTACACTTAAAAAATGGTTAAGGTGGTAAATTTTATGTAATACATTTTTTAACCACAATGAAAAGATAATTTAGAAACTTTATTTTATTTTTAATATTTTATTTATTTATTCATGAGAGACACAGAGAGAGAGGCAGAGACACAGGCAGAGGGAGAAGCGGGCTTCATGCAGAGAGCCCAATGTGGGACTCGATCCCAGGACTCCAGGATCATGCCCTGGGCCAAAGGCAGGCGCCAAACTGCTGAGCCACCCAGGGATCCCCTAATTTAGAAATTTTTAAAAAACTGAAAGAAGGCCTTTTGATTTGATCAAAGGAAGCAATTAGTGTCTAGATTTAGCTCGTGCTAAAAACACTTCTTTGGTTTAATTTATGGAGATGTTTATACAGTCAACTTCTAATTATCCTGTCAGAACTTCTCTGCCCCAAGAATCATCCTAATCCCCAGGCCAACAATAAACAGAAACTGAACCAAAAGGATAGACTGTATGACTCTCACTGTGTTTCTGTTATGCCAAGTGGGCATTTCTGGGTCACCTCCTATTATGTCCCAGGATTTAAGATGCAATCTAATATGCCACTCCGCATACATTAGTTAAGGATTAGGCCCTATTAGATAAGGGGAATTCTTTAAAAAAAAATTTTTTTTGATAAGGGGAATTCTCATAAGGCTGGGTCAATAAGCAAAAAGGAAGCAGGAGTCCCCCATCCTTCTATTATCCTACAGAGAGGTGTGCTGGGCTCAGGGTACACTGCTGGATCCACAGAATAAGTCTGTTCTGATGAAGAGAACTGTTTCTCTATTCTACCTTGTTATCACAGCACTGATGAATCAGGAAGGAGTGAGTTGACAAATACCTGACCAAACAAAATACTAGCTTTTGGAGCATTTGATATAACTTTCCCCAGGTTCACATAACCCATGTTCAAGGCTCAGTGTAATATCTTGCCCCTGTAGTATCTCCCCTTAGTAACAGGTTCACCATATCCTGAATGTCTAGATATGCCACAGAGGGAAATACATGACAAAGGAAGATCAATCCGAATTTTAAACAAAGAAAGGGCCAGCAGCAACAGATTCTCCCACAAAGAAGAAACCATGATGAAGCTATTTCCCAAACAGCCCAAAACTTCCCCCAGAAACAACTGCCCACCCAATTTTTTGGCAAATCTCCACCCTTATATAAATATAAATAAATCCCAAATATAAATAAGTGCAAACACCTGTCTAGGCTTACTACATGCCAGGAACTGATCCAAACATCTTATATACATATTAACTCATTTCATCATCACTCCAACCCTATGAGGTAAGCGCTATATTTATGCCCATTTTGTTGGTTAAATTTTTTTATTTGAGTATAGTTGATGCACAATGTTACATTAGTTTCAGGTGTACAACATCCTGGTTTGACAAGTTTATACATTATGCTAGGCTCACCACAAACTTAGCTACCATCTGTCACTATTACACTATTACAATTTTATTGACTATATTCTTTATGCTGTACCTTTATGCCCATTTTATATGGGAGGAAACTAAGGCATATAAAAGTAAATGAACTTGCTTATTGCCTCAAAGTTGTGCTTCTGATCACCATACTAAACCAGAGTCAAGACGTTGGGCTAAGCTCTGCAAGGGTCTTTTTTTTTTTTTTTTTTTTTTTTTTTTTTTTTATGATAGTCACAGAGAGAGAGAGAGAGAGAGGCAGAGACATAGGCAGAGGGAGAAGCAGGCTCCATGCACCGGGAGCCCGACGTGGGATTCGATCCCGGGTCTCCAGGATCGCGCCCTGGGCCAAAGGCAGGCGCCAAACCGCCGTGCCACCCAGGGATCCCTCTGCAAGGG
Source organism: Vulpes vulpes (assembly GCF_048418805.1). Lineage (NCBI taxonomy): Eukaryota > Metazoa > Chordata > Mammalia > Carnivora > Canidae > Vulpes > Vulpes vulpes. Next base: position 72,813,320 of record NC_132786.1, on the reverse strand, counting down.
TCTTAAGCATCCATCATCCTGGGACCTGGGCAGCCTTAGGGAGAGGCACACCAATGAATGTGGTGGGAAATGGGACATATCCTGGAAAAGAGCAATGTGGTATGGGAGAAATTGGAGAACGTTGGTGAATATAGAAGATTAAAATAAATTTTAGGGAGTACAATTGGGAGGGAGCTTTCAGGTGAAAAAATACTGACATGACAAAGGTGAAACAGCAGACTATTGTAAAGTTCTTTGGATAATTTTGAAATAGCTTCATTGCGGTATGATTGACAAACAATAAATTACACGTTTAAAGTGTATAACTTGACAATTTTTGACATATGCATACACCTGTGAAAACACTGCCATAGTCAAGATAATGAAAATAAACATTATCACCAACAGTTTCCTTGTGCCCTTTTATAAATCCTCTTTCTCTGCTCCTTCCTCCAAACTCTCCCTCTGGTCACCCACGATCTGATTTCTTTAGATTATTTGGTCTGGTTTCTTTCACTTTGTATAATTATTTGAGACTCATCATGTTGTTGTGTATCACGGTTTATGTCTCTGATAGGAGACATATCTACAATAGGTAAAGAATTCTTATAACTCACTAATAAAAGACAAATAATTCAATTAAAAAATGAGCAAAGCATCTGAACAGACATTTCTCAAGAGAAGATATACAAATGCACATGGAAAGAGGCTCAATAACAATAGTTATCAAGGAAATGCAAATCAAAACCATAGTGAGATACTACTTTATATCCATTAGGATGGCTATAATGGAAAAGTCGGGGCACCTGGGTGGCTCAGTTCATTAGGCATCATACTCTTGATCTTGGTTCAGGCCTCAATCTCAAGGTAGTGAGTTCAAATCCTGTGCAGGGCTCCACACTGGGTATGCAGCCTACTTAAAAAAAGAAAGAAAGAAAGAAAGAAAGAAAGAAAGAAAGAAAGAAAGAAAGAAAGAAAGAAAGAAAGAAAGAAAAAGTCAGATAATAACAAGTTTTGGAGAGTATATAGAGAAATTATAACCCACAAGTATCTACTGGTAGGAATGTAAAATGGTGCAACCACTTTGGAAAACAGTCTTGTGATTTCTCAAAAAAATTGCCGTTTGACCCAACAATTCCACTCCTAGGTATATACCCAAGAGAAGTAAAAACATATATACTCACAACTTCTACATGAATGTTTATAGAAGCAGTATTCACAATAGTCAATATGTGGAAACAACCCAAATGCCCTTCATTTGATGAATGGATAAACAAAATGTGGTATAGTCCATATGGCTGAATATTACTCAGCCATAAAAAAGAACAAAGTAATGATACATGCTACAGCATGGGTAAATCTTGACGTTACACTAAGTGAAAGAAGCCAGACTGTATATGTATATGTACATATTGCATGATTCCATTTTATTTATTTATTTATAATATGTATTCTTTAATTTGACAGAGAGAGAGAGCACAAGCAGGAGTGGCCTGCAGAAGGAGAAAGAGACTCCCTAATGAGCAGGGAGCCCAATGCAGGCTCGATCCCAGGACCCTGGGATCATGACCTGAACCAGAGGCAAGGAGGCAGAGGTTTAGCTGAGCCACCCAGGTACCCTGTGTGATTCCATTTTAATATGAAATGTTCAGAATTGGCAAATGTATAGAGATAGGAAGTAGATTAGTGGTTGCCTGAGGGTGAGAGCTGGGGGGAAATTGAAGGCAATTGCTAAAGAGAATAGTTTCTTTGTAGTGTGATGAAAGTGTTCTCAAATTGACTGTGGTGATGGTTGTGCAATTTGGAATATACCAGAAACCACTGACTGGTACACTTTAAATGGGTGGATTTTATTGTAAGTAAGTTATATCCCACTTAGGCTGTTAAAAAAAATCACTTCTTTCTATTGATGAGTAGTACTCCATTGTGTGAATATACTTCGGTTTGTTTATCCATTTACCTGTTGATAGATATTTGGTTTGTTTCCAGTTTTTGGCTACTAAAAATAAAGTTGTCATGAACATTCATATGCAAATCTTTGTTTGGAATATGCTTTCTCTTCTCCTAGGTAAATACACAGATGTGGAATGGCTGGATCATATGGTAGGTGTATGTAACTTTTTAAGAGACTACCAAATGGCTTTCTACTGTGGTTGTGCTTTCACATTTCCCCTAACATTTGTGAGTTCTGGAGTTTTGGTTCTCCCATTTCCTTGCCAACTCTTGGTATGATCAGTCTTTTATTTTTTATTTTTTTAGATTTTATTTATTTATTTCAGAGAGAGTGAGAGAGAGCAAGAGTGAGTGGGGAGAAAAGAGAGAGAGAATCCCAAGCAAGCTCCATGCCCAGTATGGAACCCAGTGAGGCCTGGATCCCATGACACCAAGATCACAACCTGATCCAAAATCAAGAGTAAGACACTTAGCCAACCGAGCCACCCAGGTGCCCTGTATGATCCTTCTTCTTTTCACCCTCCCTCCCATATAATGTTTTTTTAATCACTCACCCTAATAGGCATATAGCAATATCCCATTGTGATTTTAGTTGACATTTCCTTAATGACTAATGTTGTTTTAGCATCATCTCATGTGCTGATCATCCATATATTTTCTTCTTTTTTAAAAAGATTTTTTTATTTTTAAGTAATTTCTACACACAACTGGGGCTCAAACTCACAACCCTGAGATCAAGAGCCACATGCTCTACTGACAGAGCCAGCCGGGCACCCCTCATCCATATATTTTCTTTGGTGAAATGTCTGTTCATCTCCTTTGTCCACTTTAAAAAAATTGATTTGTCTGTTTCATTGTTGAGTTTTCAAAGTTCTTCATATACTCTAGACACAAGTTCTCTATCAGATATGTGTTTTGCAAATAGTTTTTCCTAGTCTGTGATTTGTCTTTTCATTCTTCTCACAGTGTCTTTTCAAAAACAGAAAGGTTTGTATGTGTGTTTATTTTTAGAACAGAAGTTTTAATTTTAAGAAAGTCCAATTTACCAAAGTTTTCTTTTATAGATTGTGCCGTATCTACAAAATCTTTGTTTAATTGGAGGTCATATAGATTTTCTCCTATATTTTCTTCTAGTGGTTTTATAGTTTCAGATTTTACATTTAGGTCTATGATCTATTTTGACTTAACTTTTTGTGTATGGTATGAAGTATGGATTGAAGTTCACTTTTTTTCATATGAATATCCAATTGTTCCAGCCTTACTCATTGGAGCAACTATCCTTTTTCCATCAAATTGCCTTTAAATCTTTTTCAAGCATCAATTTTTGTCATTATATACATTTTTTTTTCTCTATTTGCTTCCATGGTCTATCTTAAGGTCGACTGCCCATACTCTTCATTACTATTGTTTTATAAGAAGTCTATTTTTTTTTTTTTAAAGAAGTCTTGAAATACAGTAATGTTAGCTCTCCAACTTTGTTATTCTCTTTCAAAGTTGTTTTGGCTGTTTTAGATCTTTTTCATTTTCTTTCTTTCCTTTTTTTTTTTTTTTTTAAATTATTTATTCATGAGAGACAGAGAGAGAGAGAGGCAGAGACATAGGCAGAGGGAGAAGCAGGCTTCCTGCAAGGAGCCCGATGTGGGATTTGATCCTGGATTCTGGGATCACGCCCTGAGCCAAAGGCAGACACTCAACTGCTGAGCCACCCAGGCTTCCCAAGATCTTATTCATTTTCAAATGAATTTTAGTTTGTCAATTTCTACATTTTTTTTCCTATGGAGAAGAGACAGAAATAGAGCTTGTTAATGAAAAATACAAGAGTCTGAGGTCAGTCTCTTAGGTTCAGAACCCAACTTTCTCTTCACAGCTGTTTGACTTTGGGCAAGTTACCTAACTTCTCTCCAATTCCACTTCTCATTCATAAAGCTGAGATGGTAACATCAGCAATCTCATGGAGCTGTAATGGGGCTTAAGTGAAACAATGCGTATAATGCTGAGGGACTGGAAATACAGACACTGGGCAGTTCTATGACAATAGAACTCTGTGGCAGCCTCTGCAACAACTAGTCTAGGAAGCCAAGTCACAACCTCTGTAGCAATTTGCCCAGAACAGTCAGGACTTGACCAAGTCAATGAGTGCCAACTTCTGTAATTTTTGCCCTGGCTTCCAGCTCAGACCAAGCAGAGAAAGCCAAATATGCTTCCCAAACCAATCATATAAGATGCCCCATCTCTACCTCCAGCTTTTCCATGCCAAGAATCTCCCATCAGGGCACATTTGAAGCCTTCTCTTTCCTCACCATAAAGCTTTTCCACTTCCCTGTCTGCCTTTGAATCTCTACTAAATGCAAATGATGGTGGCTGACTTCCTGGCTATGGCAAAGCTTTGAGTAATAAATAGCTTTGGTTTCTTCTCATTTGGGTGATCCTCATTTGTTTCCACAGCACTAACACTGTGTTTTTGGAGTATAATGGGTGCCCAATAAATTTTACACAGAGTGGCAAAATTGTTTTGTTAAATGAAAATTTACACAAAATCCCAAAATATAAAATAGATAAAAGTGGCTCTCAATAATTTATTTTATCTAAGTCAGTCAGTACAAACAATGAGACCTTTATGATGATCTTAGTAATATGAAAATGAGATAATGAGTGACAGTTGTAAACACAGTATTTTAAAAAACCCTGATCCACGGGGGCCTGGGTAGCTCAGTCGGTTAAGTGACTGACTTTTGGTTTAGGCTCAGGTCATGATTTTAGGATTGTGAGACTGAGCCCCCTCCCCACTGTGGGGTCCGTGCTGGGTGTGGCACCTGCTTAAGATGCTCTCTCTCCCTCTCCCTCTGCTTCTCCCCTCAAATTCTTTCCCTCTCTTAAAAAAAATCCTGGGGGGCCTGGGTGGCTTAGTCAGTTAAGCATCTGCCTTTGGTTCAGGTCATGATCCCAAAGTCCTAGGATGGAGGCCGATCTCCACTCCCTGCTCAGCAGGGAGCTTACTTGTCCCTCTCCCTCTGACCTTCCCCCCAGCTCATGCTTTCTCTCTCAAATAAATAAAATCTTTTTTTAAAGACCCTGATTCATACAATAAAAGCATCAAATACTAACAGTATTTTTTTCTTTTAAGCAAATCACCTTACAATCAAATATTTGCAGAACCCCCAAAACACCTCTTCAAAACTCTAGGGCTCTGGAGATAGTGGAAGTGTGAAGTCAGCGTTCAGGGTCTTGATTAAAGTGTTTGGGTGCTTTCAACCATCTGGGTAACATAGAGCAAGTTACTTGACCTTTGTCTGAGTTTGGTTTATTCCCCTGCACATTGAGGAAGCCGAACTAAGCTGGAACTCAAAATTTAGAGTGCATCACCACCAGTGTGTAGTAAAGGGGACTATGGTACGTGTGCCTATTTAAAAATGCGAGTTTCTGTCCTCCTAGTGGTTCTATCTCAGTAAGTCTGGGGTGGCCACCTGGAATCTACACTTTAACCAAGCACCCAGATGATTTGGATGCTTGTGATCCATGTCACAACTGGAGAGACCCAGGGAGTAATTCATCTCTTAGGTCCCCTCTGGCTCTGCCCTGTGTTGTTCAGGTAGAGTTGGTGAAGTCTCAAAGATGGAACAAGGGGAGAGGAAAAATGGAGGGGAAAATCACTCAACAGTCAGAGAAAATGTTGATGGGGAACGTTTTAAAAAGTCTATTGTAGGGGCACCTGGGTGGCTCAGTGGTTGAGCATCTGCCTTTGGCTCAGATGGTGATGCTGGGGTCCTGGGATTGAGTCCCGTGTCAGGCTCCTCGTGGGAAGCCTGCTTCTCCTTCTCCCTCTGCCTATGTCTTTGCCTCTCTCTGTGTTTCTCTCATAAATAAATTTTAAAAAATTTAAAAGCCTATTGTATCAATATTCCCTTTTTGAAAGCCCCCACGACCCCGGTCCAGAGATATTTGGATTCTTGGTGTTAGTCTTCGAGCCCTTGTGAAGACAATGCGCATTTTATTCTCCACTAGCCCACAGAACAAAGCACTCCCAAACTAATGCCCCAGATGTGAATACACCAGAGATGAATGGCAACGTGCAAAATCCCTGCCTGCCCTCCTGCTCCACGGTTTCCCCGTGGATCACTTGGGGTAGCAGAGACAGAGGACCATTTGGACAGGCTGGGGTCTGGCTCTCAGAACCAGATTAAACTCTAGGCCACTCCTCAGCATCTCAGAGCCCAATCCGCTCAATCCCGCAGTGGACACCTCAGCTCAGCGTGGCCATACCGCCCTCTTGCGGCAGAAAGCGTGACTCCGCCCGGCGAGGAGAAGAAACTCCAGAGGTGGAAAACAGCTCACAAAGATCCAAAGTTCTCCTGTTGCAAGGCTGGGTAAGAGAAGAAAAGTAAGGTATCACCAGAGACACACTCTCCACTGTCTCTTTCTACTTTACCTTTCCTTTCTGCCTTCCCAAACCTGTCCTCCCACTTACCTTTGTCCTCTATTAATAACTTTTTTGTATGCCTTACAGGGTGTTTTCACAAACATCCTCTCATGTGATCCATTCTCACTCCCTTTTCACATCACTTCTCTTCCCCTTAGAGAATGAGAAGGAAAAACTGAAAGAAAAAAAAACTTATGTAAACACCTTTCTTGTATTTTGCATAGGGTAGCCCTGACACATCTCTATTACAGGGCCTTGGAGCTATGTTAATGACCTTGATCCCTGTAGGAGCCCATTAGCTTTGTTCTGCTTTGTGGTCACCAACAGAGCCTTAAACTTGCCAGGGCTTGATACCTAGGAAGAAAGAAAGCAAAGCATGCAATTCAAGCATCACAGGCCCAGATAAACAGTTATTCTTTTGTTTAACTTTTTAAAGATTAATCATTTATAATAAGAATAGAAAAATGCATAGGCCATAAATGGACAGTTCAGTTCCTTTGAACAAGTTGAGCATACTGTGTAACCTGCATCCAGATCAAGAACCAGAATATTTGGGCAGCCCGGTGGTGCAGTGGTTTAGTGCAGCCTGGGGTGTGATCCTAGAGACCCAGGATCAAGTCCCACTGGGCTTCCTGCATGGAGCCTGCTTCTCCCTCTGCCTGTGTCTCTGCCTCTTTCTTCGCTCTCTCTGAATGAATAAATAAATAAATCTTTTAAAAAAAAGAATCAGAATATTTCCAACACTCCCTAATACTCTTCTTATAACCCCATCCAATCCCAACTCACCCCCAAGGTAACTGCTATTCTGCTTATTTAACACCAAGGATTAATTTTGTCTACTTTTGGATTTTATATAAACAGAATCAAACAATAAGGTCTATGACCTTTGCTAAGCATTGTGAAATTAATCTGTGTGCTTGTACATGGCTCATCTTCATTGCTGTGGTACACCATTATAGAAAGATACCACAATTTATCCTTTTATTAGTGGTAGACACTTGGGGTATTTCCAGTTTGGGGCTATTATAAGAATGTTTCTATGAGCATTCTTGTACATAGCTTTTAGGAAATATATGTACACCTTTCGATTGGTTTATAACTGGGAGTGGAATGGCTGGGTCATAGGATTGCTTTCATTGATAATGCCAAACATTTCCATGGTGTTATACTAATTTACACTCCCATCAGCAATGTGTGAGTTTCCATAGCTTCGTATTCTTGACAACGTTGAGATATTGTTTTTCATTTTAGTCATCCTGGTGGGTGGGTAATGATATTATTACCTTGTAGTTTCCATTTACATTTCCATGAAGACTAATGAAGTCAAGCACCTTTTCAAGAGCTTGTCAGCCATTTGGTTTGGATATCTTCTTTTGTCAAGTGCCTAGCTAAAGCTTTAAGGCAAACAACTTAAAGCTCACATTACTCCACCAGGAATGATAAGAGCATTGTTAAGTATTTGATTTAATCCCAAATAAGCATGTTCTATTCATAGCTACACTGAGAAATATTCCTTATACACGTAGTTACATGATGTCATTTGGTTAATACCAGTACTCTGAGAAGTAAAAGGCAGAGGTTATGCTTGTTTTACAGAAGAGGAAGCCACCTCTGGGAAATTGTAATATGCCCCAAATAAGTGGCAAAACCAAGATCTTTCAGCAAGATTTGTCTGTTTCCTGACTATATGTTGGTATCACTACAGTGGTTCTCAACCTATTTAATCTCCCCATCTTTCATAACAAATATTTTGTATCACCCACTCTTTACTACAATGGGATTATCAAAAGATAATATGTTGTCCATACAGTATAAAGGAGAAATAAAAGAGCTGTTATTTATGACAAATAATTACTATAATTACAAATAAAATAATAATTAATGCCCAGGACAACATTATAATCAATATAATGAAGTAATTGATGCTTATTCCTAAAAGCAGACTCACTTTAAATGCAAATGGCCACAAATAAGACCAATACAAGTGGTCATACTGACAACACTGACATCACTGTTCCTGAAGTGATTTTCCAAACTGGTGAACAAATTTAGGTAAAACTCTGAATGGAAAAAAGTACAATCATCCTTAATTTGTAGTTTATTCCTGAGAGAATCACTGTATTTCTAAACCATGTAAAAAATATTTTGTGTTTGTATACAGAAAGGAGTTACGTTTTAGGCCCAGATAATTTTGGACAGTTTTCCACCTACATGAATATCTGGGGATCCATTTAAAAATTGCACTGGATGCAGGACAATTCTTCATTTCGGGGATTATCATTCTTGTTACAGGACAACTTAGCAGCCTTGGCTCATGCCTTGCACATGGAAATAGTGTCCTCTGCTATCATCATGACAACCTTAACCCGTTGGGGCAATGTTGTTCCTACTGAGAACACCACATTACCCACTTTCTATAGCAAAGTCCCTGCCTGAGATCTGGAAGGAGATAAAAAAAAAAAGCTGGGCTGTGGATGGGAAAAGACCTGGGTTTAGCCCTTAGTTAAACTTGCTCTGTGAGACCTTGAGCAAGTCACTTAACATCTCTGAGCTCAGTGTCTCCAGTTATGAGGTTGGCTGCTTCTTCTTCTTCTTCTTCTTCTTCTTCTTCTTCTTCTTCTTCTTCTTCTTCTTTTAAGATTTTATTTATTTATTCATGAGAGACACAGAGAGAATGGCAGAGACAGGCAGAGGGAGAAGCAGGCTCCTTGCAGGGAGCCTGATGTGGACTCAATCTCAGGATCCCGAGATCATGACCTGAGCTGAAGGCAGACACTCAACCACTGAGCCACCCAGGCATCCTGAGGCTGGCTTCTGTGTCCTGGAGCAGCAGCAGCAGCACTGTTGCTATGTTTCTCTGCATCTGTTGTATGGAGAGAGCCTCTATGCCTGGCACTCCTAGTCTACCTCCACCCTGCCCTGTCCCATGTTGGCAGCACTCTCCAAGGTTGACCAGTTACTACACATAGTGCTTTTGATAGCTTCAATCCATGTTGATAAATATGTTCAGCAGTAGATCATCTAGGAGATATTAGCATGAACTCTCAGAAAAGTATCAAAACATATATCTATTAGGGGCACCTGGGTGGCTCAGTAGGTTAAGCATCTGCCTTAGGCTCAGGTCATGATCCCAGAGTCCTGGGATCAAGCCCCGCATCTGGGCTCCCTGATCAGTAGGGAGTCTGCTTCTCCTCCCCTCCTCCCCTGCTTGCTCTCTCTCTCTCTCTCTCTCTGTCAAGTAAATAAATAAAATCTTTTTAAAAAAATACATATCTACTGCCTTGGTAGAATATATTCCTTAAGGCCTTTCTTTTTTTTTTCTTCCTTAAGGCCTTTCTTTTTTTTTTTCCTTAAGGCCTTTCAATAGAAAAAATACACTATTTGACATGTTCCCAAGTCTGAATGAATTACCACATTATAGCCCAGATCTTGGTAAATATAACACCTTCCCACTGGAATCCCAACTGCACGCCTTGCTAACACATGTCTTTTTAAAATTGGTGATAATTGACTGCCTGAAAAAATAGAAATAAAATTAGTAAGATCACAGTAGATTCAAAAGTATTAATAGAGCCTAAATTCAAAGGCACAGGGTTGCAGAATGTGAACATAACATGATCATATATAAACTATACTATAGTATTTTTAATTAATAACATGAATTTATAGAAATATAAAATTAACACGTGTCAAAGATTTTATTCAGTTCATTAATTAATGAAGGAACCCATAGGATGTTAAAAGCAATTCAGATGAGAATTTTACACTGGACAATGTATTTTTACAGTTCTTTGAACAGAAACCATTTGTATTACTATGGACAAGAAGGATTTGTATGGCTATCAATTTCCCACAATTTAATTTCTATCCCTACAAGTGGTAAAACAACCTGGTATCAGTTTCCTATTGCTGCTGTAACAAATTAGCACAAACTTAGTAGATTAAAACAACACACACTTATTATTTTACAGTTAAATGGAGTATCTTACAGTTGTAGGTCAGAAGTCTAAAATGGGTTTCACTTGGCAAAACTCAAGATGTCCTCACAGCTGTGTTCCTTCTGGAGGCTCTAGGGGAGAAGCATTTCTTTGCTTTTTCCGCATTTTAGAGGCCAGTCCCATTCCTTGGCACATAGTCACCTCTTTCCATCTTCAAAGTCAATACTTATTAATGGTCAGTTGAGACTTTTTCACTCTGCAGCACCCCAGATTCTTGATTCCATTGTCATATCTTCTCTGACTCTCACTTCCTACCTCCCTCTTTCACTTAAACGGATCCTTATGATTATATTAGGCCCACCTGGATAATCCAGGATAATCTCTCATCCCTAGATCTACCAGTGGTGCAAAGACTCCTCTAGAATCAGATAATCCCCAAAGAGTCTGAGAAGCTACATCCTGCAGTCCCCTGAAAGGACACCAATAATCTCTTTTGCATTTTTTCTAGTCTCAGCCAATTCTTCCTGATGATGCCAAGGCTTATAACAAGAGTGACTGTGCAAAACACAAGGTCAGGCAGCCCTGGGACCACAGTCTCTGAGCAAGGAAACAGCTACCCCTTTAAGTGGGCCATGGTCACTGTCCCTGCCCAACCAACTCAGTTTGTTTCCTTTGGCCTCTGCTAGCATTTGAGTTTTCCAAACCTGGTTACTGATTGATCAGATTCCCTTTCCTCCACCTTGGAGGGGTGAGAACAGAGCAGAAATATTTAGTCCATAAACTGGGCTAAATGAGACAGTAAGGGAAAATAGACATATGGTAGGGCACAGGCAAAGCCAAGCCATATGATTTTATGTTGACCTGGCATTGTCCTGGGGCTGGGGCAGGGAGTGAGGACAAAAGAGAGTGGAGGAGGTATCTCTTCACACTGCCCTCTTCCTCCCCTCCGTTTGGCTTTCATGGAATAAAGGGGAGCCAAGAGTTCCCTGTCACAAATCCAAGTCGGCTTCAGGCTATTAACTAAATGGCCATAGAGCTATGGGAAGTACCTGGCCACTCTTGATCAACACAACAATTTTCAAACTGCTCCTGCTCGAAGTCCCATTTAACGCTAAATTTTCACATGACTTAGTTTCTCATCTTATTTCTCCTAAGCAAATCCTCTTAAATAGATGGCAATTACCAAGACATAATGAGGAGCTACCTGACAGAGGCCAGAAGGTCAAAGCCAAAGTAACTCATTCCTTCCCTGAGCAAACACTGCTTATGCCTCTGCTGAATGCAAGGCACCAGATCAGGCTCTGAAGGAGGTATAAACACATCCTGCCTTCAAGGAGTTGCAGTCTAAGGGCAGGGGTGAAGTTGCATGTCCAAAAGCAAAGAAGGAGAAGAGAGTTCCAGACTAATGGGATAGCAGGAGAGAAAAACACAAAGATGAGGACACAAAGGATATGTTCTTGGCTGAGAATTTCAGAGAGAAAGAAGTTCAAGGTATTAGCTCAAGCTGAGGACAAATGGCACAATGTCATCCAGATGAGACTGGAGAAGGGAAGGAGGACCAGATTAATATATGTGTGCCTTCAATCTTGAGTTGAGTCCTTTGTTCACTAGGTATTTACTTAGCACTCTCTATGCACCCAATACTGAGTCAAGCACTGCTAACACAAACAAAAATGAATAAAAAATGGATCTACCTTCAATAAGCCAGTCTAGGGATGTGCAAATAAATGCTTTCAGCGGTGTGAAATGAGTGCAGAAAGAGATGTGCTTGAGTGCTGAGCCAGAGACTCATGGAGTCTGCTCACAGGAACAGAGGAGAGGAAGGAGGGCCACTCAGAAAGTTTTGCAAAGGAGCCCTATAATTAGTAATTTTGCCTGGGTAGCAAATAGAAGACAAGAGAAATTATAGAATGACCACTCATAGTCTACACTGAGGGTCTGTGATTATAGACACTCCAAAGGCACAAAACTCGTCATGTCCAGTCTGCTTGGGTCCTTTATGGCTTGATTCCCATTGCATCAAGACATTCTGAAGCTAAATTTAAACCCTGCACCAATTCACTTCTCTTCTGCTCCATTCGCTTGCCTCCTGCATTATATGCCTTAGACTGGTTTTTCTCTGCCCTGCAGCTCTGCAATTTAGCCCAGGATTTGGTTTCTCCCAGCTTTTGACCTTGGACTCACTGTCTGGCTGCAGCTCTTTAAATTGCTGATCCTATGAAAGGCCTTCAGGTCACAACGACTGCCTTTACCAGTTACTCAGTAACTAACTCACAAACTCTAAGATTCCCAGTCAGGCGAGAAGGAAGAGCTTACAAGCACTTTCCATTCGCTCTGCTTGGCTAACTTGCCATTGTAAAGAAAGTTTCTCCTTCCAGAGGTGAATTCCAGCCTTTACAGCCAGTAGAGCCAGCAGTTTTGAGCCTGCTAGTGTCATTACCATCCTCTCCCAATGCTGGCCAAATCCACAGTGTCTTCTCCCCACCCTCCTCGCTATGCCAAAGACCTTGCAATTTCATGGCATCCTACTGTGGATGCATAATTTTTTGACCCTCCAGGTCACATATTTTTTGCACAATGAAAATCATAAAATGATTTCTGTGTTCCTGCCCTACTGGGAATCTCTGAAAGGGCTTGTGCCCCTCATGTAGCCAGAAAGAGCACAGAATCCACTCTGCTAGATTCCTCATGAGACCATTTAAAATAAAAAAGACCCTGGCAGGCATTGGCCAATGGCCACTTTGGCTAAGGAAGGGGTTAGGAAATTTCATGGGATTCTGCTTCCGGCTCCAGATTTGACCTATGAGCAAATTTCCAGGAAGTATTGAACATAACGGTGCTATTAACCAGCTTGGATGCTAAAGGATGGTGGCATCCTTTGGATGCTTTACAGAAATGGTTGCCCTGAGGTTGTGACAGAAAAGTAAGCTGGCTCACTGTCTGCACTTCCCCACTAGTCTGGCCAACTCCAGAACCTGGCTGGGGCCTGTTCACAGCAAGGAGCTGTGTGTGCGTGACCGTAGAGGTAAGTGTTGCTTGTGATATTGGTGGGGCTTGCTGTATGTTCCTCCCTAAATAACCTCTTGGTTCCAATCCCATTAATACCTTCCTCTTTTTCTTCATGCATCACTATTTATCTGTAGGAATTTATCCATGATTCCAGCCACAAGGTTCTAGGTAGTGAGCCACTTTAACAAACAGGGCCAGTACATCCAGACCTGTGGTCTTGGTGAATGTCAAGACCTGCTGTGCTCTACTGGGGATGAGAGGTACAAAAGGGGTTTGTTCCATGTGAGACCCCATGACAGCTGGTCATGGAACTTATGAAGCCACTGACATTTTTATCACCCATTTGTCATAATGATGCCAGCACCTACCTGTTTCAAGATATCAAGGAGGTGCCCTGAGACCTCAGCTGGCAGTCCCTCCTTGGCTACCTGCTGCTATTCTTTTCTTTTTTACATAACTTCTTTTTTAAGATTTTGTTTATTCTCAAGAGACACAAGAGAGAGGCAGAGACTTAAGCAGAGGGAGAAGCAGGCTCCCTGTGGGGAGTTCGATCCCAGGACCCCGGAATCATGACCTGAGTCGAAGGCAGATGCTCAACCCCTGAACCACTCAAGTGCCCCTACCTGCTGCTCTTCAAGCCTCATAGTTAGGTGCACAACCATCTCCACCCCCACTCCCAATCCCTCCAGTCTCATCCCACTTCCTGAAACCTGCTTTCATCTGACTCATCCCACCACTGGGCAAAGCCATGAGGAATAAATAACTCATTGACAGTGACTGTGTCGTCACCCTTATGCCTACTGGGCTTGTATTTATATAAAATGTCCAGTACAAGGGAGAGCAGTGAGCAGACTTTTTATAAACAGTATTTATTTCCATGATCATTATGCTGTGATGATTCCTAAATATAGTTTTAAAATTCCAGGATCATCTTTCTTCTAATTGTCAGTTGAACATTCCTCCTTTAATGTCTTGCCATGACTTCAAGTTCAATATGATTAAAACTGAGCACATTCCCTCCAAATCAGGGTTTTCCTTCCTACTTCTCTCTCTCTTACCATTCTCTCAATCTTTGGGATTAGAAAACCTGAGAGTCCTCCCTCCAAATCCTCACTAACAATCGTCTCTCCTATTTTATCAGTTACCTGATACTTCAGATTCTTTTCAAATGCTTCCCTAACCCAGCAGTTCTTGGCCTTGGTTGTACATTAGAATTATTAGATGAACAGTCTTAAAATACAGACATGGGTCATATCTGGGGCCACCTCCCCCATGCAGTTGTGCAGATCATTCAATGCACAAGGGTGAGTGGGTGGTCAATCCAGTTCATGTTCGGCTTGTTAAGCCATTGGCCCTGGCATGGAGCTACATCTGATGGCAGAAAGGGAAGCCTTTTGAACTCACACAAAGGCACTGTATGGACCAAGAAAGCCCTTTGAACTCACACAAAGGCATTGCGCAGACCAAGAAGGCCCTGGCCATCCTTCTAAAATTCTGATTCAGCCAACCTCGGGATCTATATTTAAAATAATTCCCATGAAATAGAAAAACTTTACCCCTACATAGCTGCATTCCTTTCTCTCTCTTCTTCACCTTATTATTGTTAGACATATGACTTCTATGTGTGTTACAGACCCAACAATACATTCTTATAATTATTAGTTTTAAAGAAGCTTGGGGAACACCAGGGTGGCACAGTGGTTGAGTGTCTGCCTTCGGCTCAGGGCATGATCCCCGAATCACAGGATCAGGTCCCACAGTGGGTTCCTTGCGTGGAGCCTGCTTCTCCCTCTGCCTATGTCTCTGCCTGTCTTTCTCTCTGTCTGTCATGAATGAATAAAAAAATAAAATCTTTTTTTTAAAAAAAAAGGAGATTGAGAAGGAGAACAAGTATGTATTGACAGGGGATCCCTGGATGGCTCTGCAGTTTAGCACCTGCCATCAGCCCAGGGTGTGATCTTGGAGTCCCAGGATGGAGTCCCATAGCGGGCTCCCTGCATGGAACCTGCTTCTCCCTCTGCCTGTGTCTCTGCCATGAATAAATAAAACCTTTTTTTTAATGAATAAATAAAATCTTTTTAAAAAGTGTGTATTGACAGAGTTTGTTATATTAACCTTCTAATTTACCCTTCCCGTTTCTCTTTGTTTCCTATGGATTTGAATTACCATCTGGTGTCATGTCCTTAAATTCAGCAAAGCTTTGCTCCCACCTGCCAAATAGATTTGTCAAATAGATTACTTTTTTTTTCATGGTATAGGTCCAACGGTCTACTTTCATGCATCTTCCTTTATGTCATTGCTTTTTAAGAAAAAAAATATATAACTCAATATCAAAATTCACCCTTTTGATGCCTCACTCTTGATGACTAATGCTTGTTGGTCACTTGTCTGTCTTCTGTCTAATCAGAGCCCTTGCCCATTTTTAAAACTGGATTATTAATCTTTTGACTGGGGAGTTGTAGTAGTTCTTTAAATATTTTATGTACAAGTCCTCTATGAGATGTGATTTGACAATACTTCCTCTCATTCTGTACACTGTTTTTTCACTTTCTTGATGGTACCTTTAAAGAACAAAAGGTTTTAATTTATCTATTCTTAATATAATAAATTTATCTAGTTGTGTTTTGTTGTTGTTGTTGTTGTTGTTTTGTTTTTTGTTTTTAGAGAGGGACGGAGGGAAGGACAGAGGGAGAGGGAGAGAAAGAATCTTAAGCAGGCTTCATGTCCAGTGCAGAGCCTGATGTGGGATCTCACAACTTTGAAATCATGACCTGAGCTGAAATCAGGAATCAGAGGCTTAACCACCTGAGCCACCTAGGCATCCCTAAATTTATCTAGTTTTGATAATTTTATCTATTTTTCTTGTTGCTTATGCTTCTAGTGTCATATTTAAGAAATTATTGGCTAGTCCAAGCTCATGAAAACTTACTCCTATGTTTTCTTATAAAAGTTTCATAATTTTCACTCTTATATTTAGGCCTTTGATCCATTTTGAGTTAATTTTTGTATATGGTGTGAGGGGTCCAATTTTTGCATGTAGATATATAATTGTTTCAACACTGCTTGTTGAAAAGACAATTTTTTCTTCATTGAATGGTCTTAGCACTTGTGCTCATCTCCTAGTGCTGCTATAACCAATTATCGCTGAGTGGCTTTAAACAATAGACATTTTTCAGGACACCTAGGTGGCTCAGCAGTTGAGCATCTGCCTTTGGCTCGGGTCATGATCCCAGAGTCCTGGGATCAAGTCCCACATCAGGGTCCCCACAAGAAGCCTGCATCTCCCTCTGCCTGTGTCTCTGCCTCTCTCTGTGTCTTTCATGAATGAATGAATGAATGAATAAATAAATAAATAAATAATAAATAAATAAATAAAATTTAAAAATAAATAAACAATAGACATTTTTCTCACATAGTTCAGATGACCAGATATCAAACATCAAGGTATCAGCAGAGTTGATTCCTCCAGAGGCTTTCAAGGGAAAACCATCCCATTCCTCTCTCCTAACATCTGGTGGCTGCTGGCAATCCTTAGCGTTCTTTGGCTTATAGATGCATCACACCAATCTCTGCCTCCATAATCACATTACTGTCTCCCCGTGTATCCGTGTTTCTATGTGTCCTTTCTTCTTCTTATAAGGACACTAATCATTAGATTTAGGACCCATCCCAATCCAGTATGATATCATCTTAACTAATTTCATCTTCAAAGGCTCTATTTCCAAGTAAAACCACATTCTAAGGCTTTTGGTGGACATGAATTTTTGAAGGGACACTATTCAATCTAGTACAGTCCACCCTCTGGTTATCCAATCTCATATCCATCCCATGTGCAAAATACATTCATTCCATCCCAAGATCTCCAAAAGTCTTAACCCATCCAGCATCAACTCTAAGTCCCAAATGTCATCTAAATATCAACTCAAAAAGTCTCACTCATCATCTAAATTGTCTAAACAAATGAGTGAGACTCTGAATATGGTCCTCTCTGGGGCACAATTCCTCTCAGTCCACAAATCTGTAAAACCTAGAAAATAAGCTATCTGCTTCCAAAATGCAATGGTGCAACAGGCATGGAAGAGTATTTTCTTTCTGAAAGGGAGAAAAAGGGCAGCCCGGGTGGCTCAGTGGTTTAGCACCGCCTTCAGCCCAGGGCCTGATCCTGGGGACCCAGGATTGAGTCCCACGTCAGACTCCCTGCATGGAGCCTGCTTCTCCCTCTGCCTGTGTCTCTGCCCCTCTCTCTCTGTGTCTCTATGAATAAATGAATACAAATCTTTTTTTAAAAATGAAAGGGAGAAAAATGGAAAGGACAAAAGGGTTATTGGTCTAAAGCAAGTTTGCAACCCAACAAGGCAAATTCCATTAAGTTTCAAAGCCAAACCCTAAAAAAAACAAAACAACAACAACAAAAAAAAACCAAAGCCAAATCCTCTGTGACTTGATGTTCTGCTCTCTGGGTGTCCCAGGGTGAGACCACCCTCTCTGGCCTCTGCCTCCATAGCTCTACCCTCAGATTTATTCTTCCCCCATCATCTCATCCCTGTCCCTTTCAGTCTGGCAGTGTTTCTGCTGGTATGAATTTTTCAAAAACCTTGTTGGTCTTCTGTGATGTCGAGAAGATCCATGCCGTTAGACCCCATTGTTCACCATGGAGTCTTCTTGGAAAACCCATCTCTATTCCTTGGCTTCATCTTAGATGGTTGATCAGCTCCATAAATCACATGACTAATTTAGCAAATGGTTGTCTAAGTACCGTTGGTTTTCTCTCTAGAGCATGTTCTCTTATCTTTTGCGATATGGATGGACTAAACTGTCAAACTTTGGTTCCTTTTTGTTTCATGGGTCCTTTTAGATTTCTCTTTCCTTTTGCATTTTACCAAAAGCAACAAGAAGAAACCAGGCCACACCTTGAATGTGTAGATTAGTGCTTTTCATCAAATTTGGGAAGTTTTCACTCATTATTTCTTTGGTTATTTTTTCTGTCTCTACTCTACTGGTACTGCCATTATACATATGTTGGTGCACTTAAAGACATACTACATTTCTCTGAGGTTCTGTTCATTTTTATTCACTCTTTTTGTCTTTGTTCTTATGATTGCATAATTTCTGTTGCTCTGCAAGTTCACTGATTCTTACATCTGACAGATCAAATCTACTGTTGAGTCCCTCTTATGAATTTTTCATTTTGGTTGTTCTTTCAACTCCAGAATTTCCATTGATTCTTGTTATTTCTATCTCTATTAATATTCTCTATTTGGGGATCCCTGGGTGGCTCAGCAGTTTAGTGCCTGCCTTCCGCCCAGGATGTGATCTTGGAGTCCTGGGATCAAGTCCCACATCGGGCTCCCTGCATGGAGCCTGCTTCTCCCTCTGCCTGTGTCTCTGCCTCTCTCTCTCTGTCTCTCATGAACAAATAAATAAAATCTTTAAAAAATATATTCTCGATTTGATAAGATATTGTCACCATACCTTCCTTTAAAAGCAAGTATTGTTTTCTCTAGCTTTTTGAACATATCTATAATAAATGCTTTGGAGTTTTTGTTGGCTAAGTGCATCATCTGAGCCCTTCAGGCAGTTTCTATTACCTGCTTTTTCCTGTTTTTTTTTTTTTTTTTTTCATGTCTTATAATTTTTTATTGAGAAGTAGACGTTTTATTTATTTATTTTTTTTATAAAGGAGCTCTTCTTTATTTATTTATTTTTTTATTTATTTATGATAGTCACAGAGAGAGAGAGAGGCAGAGACACAGGTAGAGGGAGAAGCAGGCTCCATGCACCGGGAGCCCGACGTGGGATTCGATCCCAGGTCTCCAGGATCGCGCCCTGAGCCAAAGGCAGGCGCTAAGCCGCTGCGCCACCCAGGGATCCCGAGAAGTAGACGTTTTAGATAATATATTGTAGCAACTACAGATGCTGATTTCTCACCCAGAATGTCAGGCTATTGTTATGTAGTCTGTCATTAGTTTGTTTGTTTAATAACTTCCCTAAACTAATTTTGCAGCCTATTTCCCTTATGGTGTATAGCCTTAAGGGAAGGCTCTGCTCAGATATCTACCCTTTGTTTTTATCTTTTAGCTTGGCTCTCTACAGGTTACGATGAGTGGCATAATGTACTTATTGGTCACAGGTTGTTCTTAAAGCTCCTTAGCCAGTTTTATTTTTTATTTTTATTTTTTGAAAGATTTTATTTATTAATGAGAGACACATAGAGAGAGGCAGAGACACAGGCAGAGGGAGAAACAGGCTCCCTGTAAGAAGCCCGATGTGGGACTCCATCCTGGGACTAGGACCACGCCCTGAGCCAAAGACAGATGCTCAACTGCTGAGCCACCCAGGCATCCCAGCCAGTTTTATTTTTACATTTTATTGTTGGACGTGTATTTGGCTTGGAGGCTGCAGTCACAGTTCAGGTAGGTGTTTTTTTGTTTTTTGTTTTTTGTTTTTGCTTTCCCCATGTCTGTTCAGGGCCTAGTAGTTTGGATGTTCTCTCTTGGATCACTCCTGAGAGGCTGCAGCCTTGGGCATGCCCATATGTCGGGCATGTCCCAACTGCCAGGAATGAGTGATTTTACTTTGAAATCTGATTTCCTAGGAGTTGCCCCTGGTCAGAGTAGCTTATTGCTCAGTCATCATGTGGTCAGAGATTGTGTTTAAGCCCCTGTGCCATGAAGGGCCCTGTGTTAATAGGCTTGTGTATAGCATGAGAAGCATTTTCAAGTCTGCCCCATGCTCTCTTCTGCTTGCCCATGAGTGCGTGCAGCCAGGCACCTGTGTACACCATTACTGATCCTTAAAGTTGAGTATGCCTTCAAGAGGGTTCTTGGCTTTCTCTTTCCCTAGGTCCCTATTAAATTTCTAATTGCTCTGCCATTTTGCTATTATCATGGAGCTACCAGCAGCTTCTTAATTGCTTTACATCAAGATTTCTGTTGATTTCCGTAACACTTTTAGGCAGAGTTCCCCAGGCTCTGTTCCAATAAAACTGGGGTCTCAACCAGAGTTCTAAAACTCTTTATCCTTATGGGTTGCTTTCCTTCTGGACAGAACCCCTGTGCCCCTGCATCAGAACTAGGGATGGAGTCCACTTTTCCTAGAGTGACGCCTTGCTTTGAGAGAGAAGGGAGAGGGGATGGAAGCCACTGATTTTCTCTATTCTTCCCCCCCCCCCCAGTTAAGAACCCCCTCTCTACAAACTGGCTTGAGGGAGGGGTTGAGTGATGAAGCCCCATTATTCTCAGCTTGCCATGCCTATAATAGAATTTCTGAAGCAGAGGAGCAGAGGCAGGAGAAACCCCTGAAGTCTGCCTCTCCCAGGATGAAATTGTAGCCACAGACTGGGAGCTGGGAAGAATCTTCTTTTTTAAAAAATTTTATTTAGATTCAACTTGCCAACATATAGTATAACACCCAGCGCTCATCTCTTCATGAGGAATCTTCTTGCTGAGAATAGAGCTCTTGGGTAGAACTTCCATGACAAAGAACTGAGGGAGAAGGCCCAAGGGAATAATGGGTCAAGTGCTGCCCAGCATAAGGAATTCAATGAATCCAAATTGTAGCACATTTTAGTACTTCATTTCTTTTTATTGCTGAATAATATTTCACTGTATAGATATGCCACATTTTGCTTGTCTGCTCATCAGCTCGAGTTGTTTCTACTTTTTGGCCATTATGAATAATGCTGCTATGAACATGCATGTACAAGTGTTTGTGTGGACATGTTTTCATTTCTTTCGGGAATATACCTAAGAGTGGAATTGCTGGGTCATATGGTAACTCTGTTCAAACTTTGGAGGAACTGCCAAACTATTTTCCAAAGCAATTGTACCACTTCACATTCCCAACAGCAGTATATGAATGTTCCAATGTCTCTACATCTTCTCCAACACATATTATTTGTCTTTTTGATACTGTTATCTCAGTGAATGTGAAGTGAGATCACGTGATTTTGGTTTGTATTTCCTGGATGGCTGCTGATGTTGAATATCTTTCCACATGCTTATCGGCTATTTGTAGATCTTCTTTTCACTTTCACTTTCTTGATGTATTTTTAAAAATATTTTATTTATTTATTCATGAGAGAGGAAGAGACACAGGCAGAGGGAGAAGCAGGCTCCATGTAGGGAACCTGATGTGGGACTCGATCCTGGGAGTCCAGGATCACGCCCTGAGCCAAAGGTAGATGCTTAACCACTGAGCCACCCAGGTGTCCCGATGACGTATTTTTAAAAAACATTTATTTATATGAGAGAGAGAGAGTGGGGGAGAGGCTGAGGGAGATGGAGAGGGAGAGAGAGAATCTCTATCAGACTCCCTGCTGAGTGCAGAACCCAAACTGGGGCTTGATCCCACAACCCTGAGATCATGACCTGAGCCAAATCAGAGGCTTAACCAACTGAGCCACCTAAGTGTCCCTGATGATGTCTTTTATTTATTTACTTTTAAATATTTTATTTATTTATTCATGAGAGACACACAGAGAGAGGCAGAGACACAGGCTGACGGAGAAGCAGGCTCCATGCAGGGAGCACGATGTAGGACTCGATCCCAGGACCCCAGGATCACGCCCCTGAGCCACACAGGGATTCCCTGATGATGTTTTTTAAAACCTAAATTTTTTTATTTTGATGATCTCTAATTTATCCATTTTTTTTCTTTTTGCTGCTTGTTGCTATTATCCTTAACAATTATAGACAGTAAGATTGTACAGAGAAAGAAAATGTGAATGTGCTAATTTGTTGATAGATGACATCTACCCAATTCAAATAAATTTTAGCAGAAAGGGAATTTATCGGTCGTGAACTCTGGGAAAAGTCAAACAACTAAACTGTAGGATGGCCAAGGTTATGGTTCAGCCTTAGAAAGAACCAGATCCAGAATCTCTAATAGCACCAGGGCTCTCTCTCCAGCTCTCCTGTCACATTTTATCCTTTTTATCAGATGGACTTACTTTTTTTTTTTAAGATTTTTATTTATTTAGAGAGATATACAGAGAGAGAGGCAGAGACATAGGCAGAGGGAGAAGCAGGCTCCCTGCATGGAGCCTGTTGTGGGACTCGATCCCAGGACCCCAGGATCACAACCTGAGCCAAAGGGAGACGCTCAACCACTGAGCCACCCAGGGGTCCCTTCTTTTATTTATTTATTTTTTAATTTAAAACAAAACAAACCTGTAATGTTTAGAAGGAAAAAAATGTGTATAGGAGAAAGGATGGGGAAGAAATCTTCCAAATGCTAGCAGGAGACAGATGATAGTCATATATGATTTTTTTTCAAGTTTTTCCAAATTTCTTTGTAAAGTGATTCTATCATCTTATACCAAAGATAATCCAAAAAACAAAAACAAAAAACAAAAACCAGAGCCAGAAAAATCTAAAGATCCCCTTCAGGGATGCTTCTGAAAAACAAAAATTAAATAAATAAACAAATACATAATCACCTCCCAGATTAATCATTTTGGTTAAAATCTGGATCTCCATATCTCAGTTTTGCATAAAGCAGAGTTGACCTGGAGTCACCCAGTCTTTGGTGCTGGTAGTTGTGACTTTGCCGCTTAGTGTGTGGGTCAAAGAATTGAGTACATAAGCCCAAATCTGGTTCTCTGTAGCCCACATAAGCCCAAATCTGGTTCTGGGGTAAGAAGCTGGGAGAGTTTAGAAGCCTAGAGATGATGATAAACTTCTTTATTCTGAGAGCAGTGGAGATAAGAACAAAGTCGACTTGACTGCTCCCGTTTTGTTGCTGGACAAGGTCCACCTAGATTAGATTCACTCAGCTATGAGAATTTACTCAGCCACAGACACAGCTGCAGGGATGACCTTGGAATGTGCTTGACTGGTTAGCAGCTTTTCCTTCAGCGTCAGCCCCCGCCTTGCTCTTTCTCCTTTCTTTTCAATGATAATTCCTTTTATATAGTCTCCACAAGAGGCTCCAGGGTGAGTCAAGCCTCTGACTCTTGATTTGGGCTCAGGTCATGATCTCAGGGCTGTGGGGTGGAGCCCTGCATGGAGCCCTGTGGCAGCAGGGATAGACTCAGCGGGGAGTCTGTTTGAGATTCTCTCCCTGCCCCTTTGCCCCTCCACATGTGCACATGCACATTTGCTCTCGCTCTGTCTCTCTCTAAAATAAATAAATAAATAAATAAATAAATAAATAAATAAATAAATAAATAAATCTTTCTATGGCCTCCACAATCTTCCCAATCTTTATGATGGGGACCTACCATAGGTTTCTCGTGCTTCTCTCCCACGGGTTTGCCATGGCTTTTACTGTGTTATCCACCAAATCAACATCAGGAAGCAGAAAGGACAAGATGACTGAACAGAAGGTGTCTAAGGTGAACGCATTTCTAAGCAAGTTTAGGCACAGACCTGGCAGACCCAGGCAGGGTGAATGAGGGACTGGAAGAGGGCTGATTGTTTCCTTTGTCCGTGGCTCCAAGACTCAGCCCCCAGGCTGAGGGAAGGGAGAGGGATAGTGCAGAAGGTGGTACTGGTTTTCCAATGTTATTTCAGAATTCCAAACCTAAGAGAGACTTTAACCTTGCTTTTATTATTTGTTGATTCACATTACTCCTTTAGAGTGGCCATCACGTTTCATACATCAGTGTAGACTCCTTCCTCGTTTAACACTTGCATGTCAACACCAGTATAGGCCAGCAAAGACTAGAGCGTCTGATCACTTAAAGATAATCTAGAGCTGGGTTCATCCCTGCTAACCCTTCCCCTCAAAGAATCAAGCTGAGTTCCAAGTTGAGGAAACTGGGTTGGTTCCTGTTCACAGGGATATTCTCAACTTTGCTGTGAGGAGTCGAGTGGGACAAGGTAAATGGCAGAAAGTACTGGCCTGGCACCAAAACTCAGAGTGGGCAACCTACTGGAATAGAAAGTTGCCCCTTTTTAATGTAGATCTGGAAGCTCCTGAAACTCAGCTGGTCTCTTTGTATTCATTCAAGTGTGTTTACTCTTTAAATTGTGGCTCCTTTTTCTGGCCCTGTTTTCAGCTCAGGCCCCAATGCCCTGGGACTAGCGGTTGGATTGTGGGAGACTCCATAAGGGGCATAGGAATGGTGCATGGAGGGGCACAGGGTAGGCAAATCCGAGTTCTCAGAGAGTGCCAAGATTCCACATCCTATCCCAGCATCAGGCAGTACAATCTATGCAGAGCCAGGGACATCTGAGGCTGGGCCAGGACTTAAGCAGGAAAAGAGAAGATCCCAGAATCAACAAAATAATATTGTGAAATGCAAGGAGGTTGGCAAATGTAATGTGGCAGACTTTGTTCCGGGTATTAAAATTGCAGAGCTGATTATGAATAGGATGGCACTACTGGCTCAGGGGAAGGTCTGATTGGCCAGGCTGCCCTGGTGAGCTCTGACCTCACCAGAACCCAGCCTCCTCTAGGTAATGGGTTTTGGCCCCCCTCCTTTTGGAGGGGACAAAAAAAGACACTTCCTCAAGGACAAAAATATCTCCTAGCAAAGGTCTGATGCTGAAACAAGTTTGTTCCTTTAATGGGATTGTTTCTGCCAAACTGGATCCAGTGTTCCTGCTAAAATGCAAATATATATTTGGAGCAGTGGCAGGGGGGATGGGAAGGTAATAAGTCTTAGGAACTATCAGCCCTTCAGCAGGAATTTGTTTAGGAACAAAGAAAAATTTCCTAAGAGGACAAGATATGTAACGGATGGTGAGGGTCTCTGTTGCTGTTAGTAGTGGTGGTACTTGGTTGTTTTGACTAGGGGGGGAAGGGTAGGAGGGGGAATGTTGAAGGAAGCCTCAGAGCCAAAGCTGTGCTGAGAAAGGCAGGAGGCAGTCTGAGGTATCACAGTTCTTGCTCACAAAGGATACATAATCCAGGCATTACTGAAACTGTTGACATCTAGGTTCTCAAAGTAGTCATCGGAAATGGAAGGAGGAGCCAGGATATATTAGAGAGTATAGTCAAACAGAAGGGGCTCATGAAGGTGGGGGATCTATTTACCTTCACTGGCAGAAAGCATCTGCTAAGGGAAAAGGTTGTACAAAGAAGGTTGAAATCAGTCAGAAAAATGTCTTGGGCCAGTGTCTGTATTGCTAAGGAAGACCTACTATCCCTCTGCCAAGCCCTACACAGGCCACATCTCTTGGGAAATGCCACGGTTCCACTTCTATTCCAAGAACCAATCTGATAACTACTTGTGCTTCATCCCACAGGCCACAGGGTTTCCTGACCCATCAAGAGGCCAGCACTCGGTGAATGGTCAGGCACTCACCCTTCATTTAACCGACTAACCACTGCCAACTAACTACCACTTTGGAAGAGGGCCTTGGAGTCTCTGGGGAGTCAGCCATGCTCCACTTTATGTCCCACTATGATGTGGCCCCTGGCACCCAGGGCAGGCGCTCTTCCCTGCATGCCCCAAAATAGCAGCTGGGTTTATTAAAACGTGCCAAACTGCTTATAAATTAGACCCTTCAGGCTTTACAATTCCCCAAGCCATGAAACCTCAGAGCTTTAAAGGCCTTCAGAAAATATCAAGGCCAATCCCCCCAGGAAGCCTCAATGTCACCATTTTACAAAAGAAGAAATTGAAGTGTAGAGAGATCAAGAAGCATGTCCAAGTGACACAGCTTACTTAGTGGCAGATGTGGGACTAGAACCCACTCAGTGTTTTTTCCTCTAGGATCTAGCCTCTGCCCCTTATTATTTCTGGCATAAGATAGAAAGATAATATTTATGGCCCTAGGAAAGTGTCGCTCTTGTATTACATTCTGATTTTTTCCTCTCAAGACTCATTGAAAGCCACATAAAAAATTTCTCCACTGGATTTTAGTTAAAAAAAAAAAAATCCGAAGGGAAAAATAGCAAATCTGGTATCCTAATGAGATAATGAATGCACAAGTACTTTGAAAGAGGTACAGCACTTCAGCGCTTTTCAAATATAAGGTATTATTATGCTCTTGAAAGAAATGCATCGGCCTCACTGGTGTGGGGGTGGGGTGGGAGCCTGCTAGAGATGGTGAATCAGAGACTGTGGGAAGGAGTTTTCCCCAGAAAGCTGACTCATTTCTTGGTTGTCCTAAACTGAGGGAGCCAAACTTTTTGGGATTATTTCTTTCCTCGGTAAAGGAGCTGGTGACAGGTTCTTTCTGGATTCTGGGTGGCTTCTTTCCAGCACTGCAGGAAGAACTGCCTTCAGTATAGGGGTGGATCATTCGCCTCAGGACTGCCCAGGCCAACTGTGGTTACTGCAGTTAACTGTGGCCAGGTGTTAGCATAATCAGCCTTTGGGATCCACCTTTAAAAGAGCCCTACTGTGCTTCCCTCTACTGGAGCTGCAGAAAAGAGTCATCAGGCAGTTACCAGAGGTAAAGAAGCCTGAAGAAAGCTAAGTATAAAAACAAGCATCCTAGATCTGACTACATCATGGTGGCCTTGCATAAGGGATAAATTCCCAAGGAAAGGTGAACTTTGTTAATGATTACAATGCACAACCAGATGCAATGGCATGCCAGTCAGTACTTGTCTGGAGCCGTCTGGCTGCTGTAACAAAATACCACAGACTTGGTAGCTTATAAACAACAGATATTTATTTCTCACGGGGAATGTCCAAGATCAAGGGATCCAGCAGATTCAATGTCTAATGAGAATCTGCTTCCTGGGGATGCCTGGGTGGCTCAGTGGTTGAGCGTCTGCCTTAGACTCTGGGCGTGATCCCGGGGTCCTGGTATTGAGTCCTGCATCAGGCTGCCCATGGGGAGCCTGCTTCTCCCTCTGCCTATGTCTTTGTGCTTCTTATAAGTAAATAAATAAAATCCTAAAAAAAAAAAAATACTCTGCTTCCTGATTCTGAGATGGCTGTCTTCTTGTGTTATCATATGGCTGAAGAGCAGAGCTAGTTCTCTGGGGTCACTTTTGTAGGGTTCTACCCTCATGACCTAGTCACTTCCCAAGGGCCTCACCTCCTAATTCCATCACATTGGGCATTAGGTTTCCCCATATGAGTTTGGAGGGGGACGCAAATATTCAGACTAGAGCAATATTTTCATGTTGCAAGGTGACTGAAAAATCCATTTTAATCTGATTTAAGCAGAACAAATGAATTCATTGATTCACATAACTGAAAAGTCTAAGGACAGGGCTGATTTCAGGCACTATTGGATCTTGGGGCTCAAACAATGTCATCAGGACTTAGTTTCACCCCATCACTCAGCTCCACCTCTTCCCATTAGTGTTTCCTTCCATCTGGATGGTGGCTGTCAGTGGCAGCAGGTCAATTGTAATGCTAGGGGGTCCCAGCCAAAGAGAGAGGGAATCTCTTTCTCTCGTGTTCCTCTCCCCCACCAAATTCCAGGATTCATTCTGATTGGACCAACTTGAAGCAAATATCTGTTCCCGTGTTCTGATTGGCTAGAACAGAGCTGCCCCAACTCTGGCCTGCAAGAATAAACCTCTCCCTTATATACTCAGGCTGAGAGGGAAGGTGGGGTTTCCCAAAGGAAATCTAGAATGCTGGTAGCAGTAGAGGGTGGATGCTGGGCTTGGAAAAATAGTGGGTGGGGAATCAGTTCTACTCATTGAACATTGATCTACTGCTTGAACTGTTTCTCCCCCAAATCAGAGTGATTGAATTTCAAACTCATGAGATTCTGTCTGAATTCTATCATCTTTGATTTCTGGGTGGCTTAAATGGAGGACATACAAAATAAATGCTTTCATAAATGTATAATGTCTACACCATGAAGTATAGATATTGGGGTGGGTATCCTTCCCAATAACATTTGCATTTTAATAAGCAATTCAGTGCCTTAATCTAAAATGAGATTAGATTAGGATTCATTTAGAGAAAAGATTTAAGTAAACTGAGAAATAGGGGAAGGGAAGCTTAATGGAGCCCCTGAAATGACAAAAGAAATGGACAGTGTTCTACCCCTATATGAGTGTAAGGCTGCTCCTGGTAGGAAATGTTCCCACCTGTCTTGTTTACAGTCCATAGTCCCATTCCCAATTCCACAGAATCGTGATTCTTCTGAAGTCACCATTGGATTGATAAATTACCTCCCTAATCCAATCTGTTCTATAAAAGACAGTTTTCCTCTAGAGGTGCTGATGAGAGTCCCCTGATCTACATCTTCTACATCTACAGCTGCAGTTCTGATCTCTTCCACATGCTCCAATTCCAGACATCCTACAGACAGAACATTTCCAAGGCACTCAGGGCTCCGGATCCCAAGCCGTATTTGTTTCCCACTCACACAACCTACACTCTTCACCCTGTCTTCTGAAACCCTGCACAATCAGCCCCAAATTGATTTCTTGCTCCTCCTCAATACAATCTGTTTCAGTTTTCAAGGTCCCGCTACTTGCCTGGTTCTTCCTCCCTCGAAAAGGCACACACAATCTTCCCTCTTCACTTTTGCCCATGATGCTCCTCCCTGTTGCCTTACTGAGTTCTGCATGTTGTTATCTCCACCCACTATGATCTAGAAGGATGATATTGCCAGTGGAAGTGGAGTATGATAGGAATTTTTCATTGGGTTCTGGTATACCTCAGTTCTTTTGACTTCTTCAGTGAGTGCAAAAGAACCTGAAGCTTCTCCACCCATTTGCTGGTTTGTAATCTTTCTGCTGAAAACAAAATAAAACAGCAACAAAAAACCCCACCCAAACCTTCTAGGGCCTTTTGTCAACTTACGTGTCCATCAGGATCATCTTTTTACCATCCCTATAACATGTTGGATCTTTTTGATTTCCGCCTATAATATGCTTCTATCCTGTTAGCCTTACTTCTTGCCCCTATTAACAACATGCTCCTAATGACTTTGAATCATTTGTCACTGTCTGCTCATTGGCTATATCACTACAGTAGCAAAAAATCTCTCTCTCCCCATGTCCTCCCTCCTGAACGGCATCTAGTTCTAGCCCTGAGACTGTGATCTTATATGCCTACTAGGACCAGGAAGTTAATGCAATATTTGAAGCTGACTGATATATGTATATAACTAGGAGTGGTGGAGACTATGGCTAATTGAAGAGGGTAGGGCAAAGCTAAAGGCATCCGATTTCAACATTTTTAACACCATGGAACAAAGGAAATTCACCTAATGTTCAAAGAGGCCATGTGTAAATGACCCTGTGGGCTTGTCCTGAAGTTTTTCTGTTTTGCAGGAGTTTTCCTGGGCAGTACGTTTCCTTCTCTCCTGGTGGAGTTTAAGCATATTGCTTAAATCTCTTGCAGAAAATAGCAGCAATTAGAAATAGACTCAGGAGGGGAGTTATGCAAATGCTAGAATATCATTTCTTTAACATTTTTCATTAGCAATCTATTCTGTAATCATAAGTGAGCTATATGGAGACTTTAGTGCAACCTAGAAATATTGCACATTTAACATCAGCTTCCTTTCCCTTCTTCAGAATTTGATTTGGGATCCTTCATGGACTCAATTCCAAGTCACTACTCCTTCAGACACTTTTCTTGTAAGAGGCAGTAAGTTTGAATAGTTATCAACACAGATAGAAAGCTGGTCTATCTGGGTTGAAACCTGGACTCTGCAGCTTCCTGGCTTGTCTGTCTGTTTAACCTCGGGCAATTTAGGCAACTCATCCTGCCTCAGTTTCCTCATTTGCCAAGTATAGATAATAAATAGTACCTACCTCATGTCAACATAGAAAGGATGAAATGAATTCATATATATAAAATGTAGGGTGTCTGAAAAGTCAAGGATTATAAAATAAACTTGTTTTTAAACAGTATGTTAGTTACATTTTCATAGAGTATTGTATCTCTTTTTTTTTAACCCTTGGACAACCTGCAGTTTAAAACAATGAGACCAGGCAGCCTGGCAGGCTCAGTAGGTAGAGCAGTGACTCTTGATCTCATAGTCATGAGTTCAAGCCCCATGTTGGGCATGGAGCCTATTTAAAATAATAGTAATAATAATAATAATAATAATAATAATAATATAATAAAACTATGAATTCAGGGGATCCCTGGGTGGCTCAGCAGTTTAGAGCTTGCCTTCGGCCCAGGGTGTGATCCTGGAGTCTGGGGATTGAGTCCCGCATCAGGGTCCCTACGTGGAGCCCGCTTCTCCTTCTGCCTGTGTCTCTGCTCCTCTCTTTCTCTGTGTCTCTCATGAATAAATAAATAAAATCCTTTTTAAAAAAATGAATCCAATTGTAGTCATTAAAAAGTACAATAAATACATTAAAGAGTGTCTAATAAGTTTAGAAGTATAAGGAAAATTACATATATATAAATACATATGATTATATGTATTTATATATAAGTATTTATATATATATAATAAACTTCTTCATTAACAAATGTTATCTATTGCTTCAGATTTAGAGGCATTTCACTGAAAATACATCTTGGGATTAAGGAAATCAATGTATTATTTGAAAAGCTAAAAAATATATGATTTAAAAATCATCTTATACTATGTTCTCTAACTTTTCAGACACCCTATACTTAGAACAGTGACTGGCACTTGAAAAGTACCATTACAAGTATTATTTTCCCCTGACTTGTTAGGTCCCATTGCCTTTACAATTAGAGTCCCTTCCTTAGCCTGAACCATTATCTGGTCCAATATCTCTACTTTGGAAACTCTTAAAATAGTGGGTCTCCAAAGAGCTTGGTCTACCTACATATACTATTCCTTGCTGTTCCTGAAGAGTGAAATGATATGTGTGGAAAGAATATTATAGACATGGCCAAAAAGAATAAGTGAGCAAGAAATATTGGAAACCACTGATATTATAAGTAACCAGAAAGGACTTCATTATAGCAGACGCATAGTGACTTTCAATTAATGCTGACCACTTTTTACCCCAATAATTTACGATATTTATTTTTTGCACAGGTAATATATTCACGTGGTTCCCAGTCAAAGGATGCAAAAGGATATACAATGAAAACTTTCCTTTCTACTCCTGCTTTCCAGCCACCTGTTTTCTTCCCAAGGGGAGGGAGGTTTGACCTGTTGCTCATGTTTCTTCCATAAATAATTTATCTACATCTAAGCCCACTGTCCTTCATTCAAATCCTTGGAGACAAGTGGGTTTCAGAATCCAGAACTTTTCAGATTTTAGGCTGTAATAAGATGTAAATAGTATGTGTTCTGAAGCACCCCAGGCTCTGTTTCAGATTACCAATCATTCTGGTTTGCCCCAGACTAGCTCAGTTTTAGCATTGTAAGTCCTATGTCCCAGGAGTCCCCTCAGTGCCAGGCAAACAAGGCCATCTAACTACTTCTTAATTTAACTAAGTTTTTATGAATGAAGCCTGCTTTGCCTTTGCTACTTTTTTTTTTTTTTAAGATTTTGTTTATTTGAGAGACAGCATGAGCAAGGGGAAGGGCAGAGGGAGAGGGACAAGCTCCCCACTAAGCAGGCCAGACTCGGGACTCCATCCCAGGCCCCTGGGATCATGATTTGAGCCAAAGGCAAATGCTTAACAGTCTGAACCACCCAGGCGCCTGCTACTTCTTTTTTATATATATATATAATTTTTAAAAAATATTTATTTATTTATTCATGAGAGACACAGAGAGAGAGAGAGAGAGAGAGAGAGAGAGGCAGAGACACAGGCAGAGGGAGAAGCAGGCTCCATGCAGGGAGCCCTACGTGGGACTCTATCCCTGGTCTCCAGGATCACGACCTGGACTGAAGGCGGCGCTAAACCGCTGAGCCACCCGAGCTGCGTACCACTAGGCAACTTTAAGCAATTTTAGCACTCACTAAGAATTAAACTCAAAACAACTTCTTAAGTAAAATGAACAGAATTATCGGGACAGTTCAAAAGGCAATTATGGAATTCTTTCTCTTGTTCTTTTAAAAATTCCAGATATTCTCCGTGAGGCTCTCTAGGTCTCTGGAAAATATTAATCATCAGACTTATTCTTGGGAAAAATATGTATTGGTATATGTGTGTGCCCTGATAAAGCTCTGGAAGCCAGAGGGCTTACCGAGATTTTTTTCTTTTTTTTTTAATTGTTTGTATTTCTTATTAATATATTATGATTATATAGCGGTTTGAAGTACCTTTTTTCCTTCTTTAATTTTTAAATTTAATTTTATTTTTATTTTATTTTTAAAGAGGTGCTGGCATATTGTTTCCAGAATTATCTTGATTCTTTTCAAATTTATTTTCTTATTTATTTATTTATTTATTTATTTATTTATTTAGAGACACAGAGTTGTGCCTAAGTGGGGGAGGGGCAGAGGCAGAGGGAGAGGCAGACATCCTGCTGAGCAGAGAGTCTGTGCTGGGCTCCATCACAGGGTGATCCCAGGATTCCAGGATCATGGTCTGAGCCAAAGGCAGATGCTTTACCGACTGAGCCATTCAAGCACCTCTTCAAATTTATTTTCTACCTCCATTAATAAAGCAGAGTCCAATTTCTGCTTTGAATCTGAACAATTTAGCTAAGTTTGCTGCTAGATTGTGTGCTCTTCAGTTTATGCCTAAGGCTAGGTAGATCTTATTTGTACCCTAATACTTAGCACAATGCCTGACATATAATGGGTACCCATAGCATGTTTATATACTGGGTTTGACACTCCTATAAGCATAGTTTCATTCTGGATGCAAAGATCTGAATTCTTTTCATGGATTAAATGGTTTAAACCTATTATCACAGGTTTTCATTCATGGTTAGTACCCACAAAAAGTACCACAGAGAATAGTATCCTATTACATATATATCACCCTGAAAAGGTAAGCCACAGCTTTTCTTTAATCAAGGGGACATAAAATCCAAGACTAATAGTGGTCAGAATTGCCCGTGGTAATTTCTACCCTAGCAGTAGCTGTCACATATCTGTGGATTTCATAACAGAATGAATGTAGACTATGAAAACCAATTTATATCCAACCTCTCTTTCAAAAAGAGACAAATTCTATCTGTTTTTATGTAATGAAATCACATCTTTAAGAACTGATCACACTTGAAATGCAAAATTCAATTATACTTCCGTACTTTTATTTATTGTTTCCATGTCATTCCATTAAGAATTGGCAACAGACTCCCTTTGCTTGAATAACTCATAATAGCCTTCCCCCTGCAAGAGAGTGCAGGTCTTCCTAAGGACTCATCCCTAGTGCTTCTCATTGCTTCTAGACCCATACGATTCAAGTTCCAGCACAGCCACAGGATGGGGTACAGAGTATAACCCATGAAGAGGTGACACAGCTACTGAAGAATTGCATTATTTTACCAATTTATATCAACCAACCACTTTCAAGAATGGAACAAGTTCACAAACCCAGAGCCTCTTGCATGGATGGGACCCAAGTTTTCTTGAAGAAGGAACCCTACTACACATAAAATGCACACTATAAATCTTCCTTCTAGCCTTCTCTAATAGAACTGCAGCCATTTCCCCGGAAACATTAAGAGAGGAGAAACAAACCTTCTCTGGAAAATTAGACACTGGCTCTGAACTGATACTAATTCCTGAATACTCAAAATGCCACTGTGGTCCACTAGTCAGACTAGGACTCTATGGCTGTCAGGTGAACAATGGAGTTTTGCCTCCGGTTTATCTCACAGTGAGTCCAGTGGGTTCCCACAATCACCCCCTGGGTGACTTCTTAGTTCTGTGATGTGTAGCTGGCACATACATGCTCGGCAACTGCCAGAATCACCGGTTTCTTTATACATGGAATGAGGGCTACTCTGAAAGGAGACGCCCAGTAGAAGCCTTTGGAGCGGCCTCCTCCTATCAATATAGCAGACTAAAAGCAACACGATATTTCTGAGATTAGTGCCGCTATCAAAGACTTGAGCAGCATAGTGGGCCTGATTCCTAACGTATTCCCATTCAACCTCTTTATCTGGCCAGTGAAGACAAGTGCATCTCAGAGAATGAAAGCAGTTCAATGTCAGTTTAATCAAGTGGTGACTTTGATTGTAGCTGCTGTTTCAGCTGTGGTTTCTTTGCTAGAGCAAATCAACCTATTTCCTGGCAACCTGGTAGACAGCTATTGACCTGGTGAGTGCTTTTTTCCTCCTTACCCATTAGTAAAGGCAATCAGAAGCAGTGTGCTGTCAGCCAGCAGGACCAGTTTACACCTCACTGTCCTACTTCAGGGCTATATCAATTATCCAGTACTATGCCATGATCTAATCTGCAGGGACCTTGATCACCTTTTCATTCCATAGAATGTCATGCTGGTCCATTACATTGATGATATGACTTTGATTTGATTCAATGAATAGGAAGTAGGAACTATGTAGACACATTGGTAATACTCATGTGTGCTAAAAGGATGGAAATAAATCCCACAGAAATTCAGGACGCTTCCATCTCAGTAAGAGTTCTAGGAGCATTTGAGATAACCCTTTCCAAAAAAAATGAACAGATTGTTCCATCTGGTCCCTCCTATCTCTAAGAAGGAGACACACTGGACCTCTTTAGATTTTGGAGGCAACATATGCCTCATTTGGGAGTGCTACTTTTATTTATTGAATGACCTGAAAAGCCAGTTTTGAGTGCAGCTCAGGACAAGAAAAGGATCACAATAGGTCCAGGCTGCCATGCAAGCTGCTCTGCTACTTTTCATAAGACCTCACAAATACAAAGCAATTTGCATGAATAAGTAGCATAGATGCTCACTCCCATATTCCTACCCCACTGCCTCCTCCTCTTGCACCTGCATCTATGGCTTCATGGAGAGTTCCCTATGACCAGTTGACTATGGAATAAAGAATTTAGGGTTAATTTGCAAATGGTCCTCTATAATAGGCTGGCCTCACTCCAAGGTGGCCCTGAGGGTAGTAGGAAAGTAATTCCCCACTGGGGGTAGAACTCAAGCAGGGTACCTTGTTCATTGTATCTGAAAAGAGAGGTGGCCAGAGGTACAAATATAAACTGACCCATGGATAGTAATTAATGATATGGCTGGATGGTCAGAGACACAGAAGTGACATGATTGGAAATTTGGTGACAAGGTCTGGGGAAATGGTATGTGGTTAGATCACAGAATGTGAAAAGATATTTGTGTTCCATGTGAATGCTTACAAAGAGCAATCTCAGTAGAGGAGAATGTTAATAATCAATTGAGAAGTTACTACACAATGGAAGTAGGGAGGAATATGTCTGGAATGCAGGTAGTCTCCTAGGATATCTCTGAGACACATAGAATCACATATCACTATGTGATTATAGTAGGTAAAGAAACTCCCATAACCCATACAGGTGGGACCCTTAAACGACCAGACCCTTCAGGAATGAAGTTTTGAGTCTCCCCACAAGATCACAGCCACTTTTTTCCTCTCAAAGGAGTAGTACATTTATAGTGACTACTTTCCCAGACGCTTTGCAGCTAAGAGGGCAATGTGACCTGGTTCTGGCTAATAAGATAGAATTCTGGCCAATAAGCAGAAGTTGCTGGTAGACCACCTGTGAACACTTTGTGAAATGGGGTGATATGTCTGGCTTGCACCATTTCCTTCTCTCTTCCCCCATCTGGAGCATGGACACAATACTTGGATGTGCAGTAGCCATCTGGTCATGAGAATTAAGGTTGCAACTTAAAACAAATGTAGCAGAAGAATGGGAGATTGGCTCCCTCAATCATTGAATTTGAGTGCAAAGGACCAGCCTTGCACAGTCTACCCCCTGACTTCTTGTTGCCCCAGATAAAAACCAAACCAACCAACCAATAAAATCTTACTTGTTTAAGCCACTGTTGGCTGTGTTTCCAAGTTACTTGCAGCTGATCTAACAAATAGACCTAACAGAATGTTTTTTAAAAAATTATTTTAAACTACAACTAATCTTTTAACTGTACAAGTTATACTTTTGCAAAAGAAAAGATACTGGGTCCTAGAGAAGTTTATCAAAGTATGGTCCGTAGATGATCTGAATTAGAATTACACAGCTTGCTTGTTTAAAAAGATAAATTTCCCATGTGTTTGTTTGCCCTAACTTGCCTTCCCAACTAAGATTCAGAATTAGTGGGGCTAGATCCTGGGAATCTGCCATTTTTCAAACTCCCTCGGTGATCCCTGTGTTCAGAAAACCTTGAGAGGGATCCCTGGGTGGCGCAGCGGTTTGGCGCCTGCCTTTGGTCCAGGGCGCGATCCTGGAGACCCGGGGTGGAGTCCCACGTCGGGCTCCCGGTGCATGGAGCCTGCTTCTCCCTCTGCCTGTGTCTCTGCCCCCCCCTCTCTCTCTGTGACTATCATAAATAAATAAAAAATTAAAAAAAAAAAAAAAGAAAACCTTGAGAACCATCCCCAAGTATAATCCAAATAAGTCTAAGTCATTTTCTGGGCAGCAGGTAAATGTAGAGGGTTTTCTTTTCTTTTTTCTTTTCTTTTCATTTCTTTTCTTTTCTTTTCTTTTCTTTTCTTTTCCCAGTTGTGAGCCAGCCCTCACACTTACCAACCTTAATTTGAATATAATCAATGAGGGTCCATCTTCCTCTGGAAGGGAAATAAACCATCAAGCTTCAAGAGGAATACACAATTTCCTATGCAGTTTTGAGCAAATGTTCTGTGTTCTCTATTAACACAGAATTTGGTAACACCTTTAATCCTATTTCCATGTCATGTATGCAATTGTACTCAGTATCATATTTCAGCTGTCTAACAAATTTGAAATGAACACAGCCCAATATAATTCTGATTTAATATTCCCTTCATTTATGCTTTATTTAATAATTAATTCTTTTTAGGTTCAGAATGATTTTTCCCAATTTTGTCTTTTTTATTGTGCAATATTCTTACATGAAAGAGAAGAGAAAGAAATATACTTACATTATTATGCAAGTTCTTCTTACATGAAAAAAGACAGGTAGATGCAATTTTAAGAACCCCAAATCTTGAATCCAAGCATGATCAGAAGTCATTTATTAAGCCTATAACATAGATCTCATTGACCAATATTAGACTCCCTGAACCACTCCCTGACCCTATCTTTTGGAATCTCATTTCTCAGAGCATTCCAAAGCACATTCTCCTTGCTGGTCATTATGCTATCCTCAATTTGTTCCTGACTCCTCATCTTTGCTTATGCTACTTTTCCATCTAGTTTAGCCAAGCCCCACCTTCAATTGCCCCAATCTAGTCAGCTAGCTCTCTTCCCTAAATTCTTATTCTAGTCACCATCATTACCAACCAATTTCTAATCTTCCCAAAGGAGGTTTTAGCATGTTAGTCTTCAACTAAAAATTCTTCAGTAGCACCATGTTCTTCTTTCTTTCTTTCTTTTTATGTTTTTTTTAATTTAATTTTATTTTTTTTTATTTATGATAGTCACAGAGCGAGAGAGAGAGAGGCAGAGACACAGGCAGAGGGAGAAGCAGGCTCCATGCACCGGGAGCCTGATGTGGGATTCGATCCCGCATCTCCAGGATCGCGCCCTGGGCCAAAGGCAGGCGCCAAACCGCTGCGCCACCCAGGGATCCCTCTTTCTTTCTTTCTTTCTTTCTTTCTTTCTTTCTTTCTTTCTTTCTTTCTTTCTTTCTTCTTTCTTTCTTTCTTTCTTTCTTTCTTCTCTTTCTTTCCTTCTTTCTCTTTCTCTTTCTTCTTTCTTTCTTTCTTTTTATCATTTTGCCATGTTTTCAACAACAAATGCATTCTGAGCATCCTGTAAGTATGCTTTGCTAGGTTCAGGGATATACAGGTGATTAAAACACAGCCACTGTCCCACAGGGATTATGGAATGATGGGTTATTCACTGAAATTCTCAAATGATCTACACAGTGGACTGGAAACAACCTCAAGGCTCTCTGCAATCTATCTCCAAATTATTGTGCTAATTCTATCCCCCATTATTCCTTTTCCTTTGATTCAAATAAACTGGGTTACTTGCTGCTCCCTAAATACATCTGCCACCTTTCTCTTTTTCATATTCTCATTTTGATCTCTGTTCCTGAAACAACTTCTTCCTTTCTCTCACCATGTCAATTCTGACATATCCTTAAGGTCTCAGATTTCAAATGCCACCTTTTTTGTGAAACATTGGTGATTGCTTGTGAAGTTTCAATTAAGTCAGGTTTCTTAAAAAGAACTCCATGTAACACCAAATGAGCCAGCAATCACTGGCTCTTGATTAAATCCTGGTTTGAACAAATCAGCTTTAAGAGATATTTGGGAGTAAATTAAGGAAATCTGAGTATGAACTTGGGCACAAAATAATACAGGGAATTGTTAAATTTATCAGAAATTATAATGTTATTATAGTTATGTTTAAAAATCATTATTTTTAGGTATGAAAACTAAATTAGGGTAGAATGTTATGATGGCTGAGGTTTAATTAAAAACAGATGAAGGAAATGGCAAAAAGTAAAAATTTGGTAGTGGGAATAAATATGTTTTGGGATTATTCTTTCTATCTTTCTGTGTATATGAAAACATTTCTGGGATGTCTGGGTGGCTCAGCAGTTGAGCATATGCCTTCAGCTAGGAGCATGATTCTGGGGTCCTGGGATCGAGTCCCACATCAGGCTCCCTACAAGGAGACTGCTTCTCACTCTACCCAGGTCTCTGCCTCTCTCTGTGTGTCTCTCATGAGTGGATAAATAAAATCTTTTTAAAAACAATTGAAAACATTTCTATTCAAAAGTGAAAACAAGAACCCCAAATATTTATTTCCTGTAAGAGTAAAAAATGTTCACTAATGAAAGTAACACCAGTAAAAAACAACCATTACCCTACTGTGCAGAGATAATTATTATTTATATTATAATGCATTTCCTTCTACACAGTTACAAATATACTTCTTTTTATTTTATAAAACTGTGGTTACTGTAGACATACAGTTTTATATTGATCTCAGATTTTATTTTGTTAAATGTTTAGAAAAGATTTATCTTGAGAGAGAGAGCATGAGTGGAGGCGCAGAGGGAGAGGGAGAGAGAACCTCAAGCAGATTCTGCAGTGAGTGCAGAGCCTAACATGGGGCTTGATCTCACAACCCTGAGATCAGGTCCTAAGCTGAAACCAAGAGTCAGTTGCTTAACTGACTGTATTACCCAGGTGCCCCTGATCTCATTTTTTAAAAGATTTTATTTATTTATTCATGAAAGACACAGAGACATAGGCAGAGGGAGAAGCAGGCTCCATTCAGGGAGCCCGATGTGGGACTCGATCCTAGATCTCCAGGATCACACCCTGGGCTGAAGGTGCCCTAAACCCTTGAGCCACCCAGGCTGCCCCGATCTCATATTTTAAAAGGACATGAACAACAGGGGCACCTGGGTGGCTCAGTAGGTTAAGTGTCTGCCTTCTGCTCCAGTGGTGATCCCACGGTCCTGGGATCAAGCCCCACGTCCAGCTCCCTGCTCCGGGTGGGGAACCTGCTTCTCCCTTTCCCTCTGCTGTTCCCCCTGCTTCTCCTCTCTGGCTCTCTCTCTTTCTTTCTCTGTCAAATAAATAAATAGAATCTTTTTTAAAAAAGGAACATGTACTACAGAAAGAAGGGCACATAAATAAGAGAACAATGCATTTTATAGGTATGTTACATATCAATAAAAAAATAAAATAACAAGAAAAAAATTCGAAGCACTAAACAGAGGTTTGCAGACAAACCTCCCAACTCTCCTAGACTCACATACCAGCAGTGAATTCTTTTACAATCTTAGATCCCACAGATGGGCTTTTCAACTGTTTATTTCAAATCATCACTGAATCACTTACTTGCCTTTTTGCAGTTCCCAGCATTTGCAGTTCTCACGGTGGGCTCTCCAGGCTACACAAGTTTTTGTTTTGTTTTGTTTTTTTAAAGAAATCATTCCCAACTGGGACCACCACAAAGCCCACCCCAGCTGGGCTTTCACTGCTGCTGAACCACCCTCCTTCCAGTCTCCTTTCCTTCTCTACATCAAGCTCCTCCTTCCTAAAGCTCCAGATCCACACTTCTTTCCTCCTTGTCACCCTTCCTTCCTTCACACGCCCTCTTGCCAATGTTAGCTGGCAACGTGACTTTTTTTTTTTTTTGCTTTACCGAAATATTGTTCAAATGTTTTAATTCTGTTCATAATCACATAAATAATATAGAATACAATTTTAAAGTAAGAAACTGCTACACATCCTACCACATCAGTGCAAATAATTTTACTTTTTCATTTTCCTTGGTTTGTATCTATTGATGTTTACACAAATACTGTGAATAAGTTGCTTAGGATTTTTCACTTATGTTGTTAAATGTAACATATTACTACATAATCTTTGTGACTTCAATTTAAGTGGCCACACCATATATTCCAAGTGATTAAAATGCCTTCCAAGGACCTGAAATAAGAAGTCAAAGTCCTTTCGTGGTTACCAGATACTTTATATACTTTATTCTGCAATCTGCTTTCTTGTACTGCCTGTATCATGGACCTTTTCTCATTATTTTCTACATTATTTTAAATGGCTGCATAGCATGCCAAAATGAGGATGCAACTTTTTTTTAATTTAATGCTTTGAGTAGTTTATATACTCCATGCTTCAAAAATCAGAAAAAATAAAATGGCATACAGTGAAAGTCTCTTTCTTCACATCTTGGTTCTTATCCACTCCAGAACATAGCCTCTTTTCTTAGTATCTTTTTCTATCTTTCCAGAGTTTATTTGGGTAGATGCAAGCAAATACAAATATCATTTTTTAAAAGATTTTTAAAATTTATTCATTCATGAGAGACACACAGAGAGAGAGAGGCAGAGACACAGGTAGAGGGAGAAGCAGGCTCCATGCAGGAAGCCCAACGTGGGACCCAGTCCCTGGGGTCTCCAGGATCACACCCTGGACCGAAGGCAGCGCCAAACTGCTGAGCCACCCGGGATGCTGTCATTTCTTATATTTGTCTTTTTTTTTTTTATCAGAATGTAATATATACACTGTTCCTCACTTTGCTTTTTTCACGTGATAATGTATCTTAGGGATTGTTCTCGCTACATGGAAAGCTTCCTCATTCTTTGTTCTACAGTTGTACGGCTTCCTACTGTACAAGCGCCATCCTTGACTTCCATCCTGTCCATTGTTGATGGACATTGTGGCCATCCCATTGATTCCCGATCCTGTTTCTACCCATTAACTCCAAAACTCTGTCCCATCCATTATCAACCTCAATTCCTTTTTTACTGGTTTGTTTTGCCTATGTATGTCAGATCCCTTGTATGCTGAAAGAGAATTTTCTCTTCATTCTAAGGTCTCCTGAAAGCTCCCATAATCTTCAAATTTCTCAGTTCTCACCACTCTAACATCTGAAGAAAAGTACCCATCCTTGCTTACCCATTCACTCCTAACTTCTTGTAAAGTGGCTTCTGCTCACCCCACCCTTTTTACACTAAAATGGATCTCTAAGCAGTCACCTGTTAATGTCCCGTCTCCCAGTAACCTGGCCTTAGTCATTTCTTTGGACCCCATCCTAGAGCTCCTGTCAACCCTACCTCCCGCCATAGCTAGCCCTAAAGATTCTGTCTTCTCAGAGGCTTCATCACTACCCTTTCCTATCAACTCTGTCCATCATCTCGAAATAAGATACTAAGTTCTGATTATCTAGACTATTAATAATGGTCTCCTAACAAGCCTTCCTCTCTGCAGGCTCTTTCCCACTCAAAATGAAAACAAAATACAAAAAAACAAAAACAAAAACAAAAACAAAACACACCAAAAAACAGATCTTATATCATTTTCTTCTTCAAAACTTCTATTTCTGAGGGTGCCAGCCTGGCTCAGTCAGTAAAGCATGTGACTCTTAATCTCAGGGTTGTAAGTTTGAGCCCCACGTGGAGTGTAGAGATTACTTAAAAATAAAATCTTTTAAAAAAAAATTCAACCTTTTGGGATGCCTGGGTGGCTCAGTGGTTGAGCGTCTGCCTTTGGCTCAAGTCGTGATCCCAGGTTCCTGGGATTGAGTCCCACATCAGGCTCCCCACAGGGAGTCTGCTTCTCCCTCTGCCTGTGTCGCTGCCTCTCTCTCTGTGTATCTCTCATAAATAAATAAACAAATAAACAAACAAACAAATAAATCTTTTTAAAAATCCAACCTTTTATTTTCTTAAAAATGTTTGTTTGTTTATTTATTTCAGAGAGAGAACAAGAGAGCACAAGCAGGGGGCGTGGCAGAGGGAGAGGGAGAAGCAGATGCTCCGCTGAGCAGGGAGCCTTACATAGGGCTCCATCCCAGGACACTGGGATCATGACCTGAGCTGAAGGCAGACGCTTAACGGACTGAGCCACCTAGGCGACCATTTCCAAACAAATGAAGCACTAACTCCCCAATCTGGCATTCAAACCCTTCCATGATTCTAATTCAATTCAACATGTATTGGCACCAGGTCAGTGCTATCTTCCCCTGCTGTCCTAAGCATACTGTATGCTCTAGCCAAACCAGTCAGGTTATTTTTCATTAACACACAGTGTGTTTTTGCACCTCCAGGCTGTGTTCACCCTTTTGTCCACCTGGATTACCCTCCCCCTTCATCTCTTCTATTCTAAGTCTCTTCCTCCCTTAATTTCACTTGCCATGATATCTTCACTAACCCTCCACCAAATAAATGTGCTATAGTTATTTGTGCAGTTATCATATTTCCCTACTGAATTCTAAATTCTGCTCAAATGAAGTACTGCCTTGAGTGGACCCTTCAATGTGCCGGCCTGTGCTAAGTGATTTGCACACATTATCTTGTTTAATTCACACATCAAAGTTGTAGGACAGGACTCTCCCCATTTAACACTGAAGAAAGTGAGGCTCAGGGGTATGAAGTAGCTTGCCCAGGTCATGCAACTGATGAGGGTGGAATACCTTTCTTAGTCCATTTAGGCTGCTATAACAAAAAAACAAAACAAAACAAAACAAAACAAAAAAGCCACAACTTAGGTAGCTTACAAACAACAGAAACTTATTTTTCACAGTTCTGGATACAGGAAGTCCAAAATCATGTCTCCCACAGATTCTGTGTGTGGTGAGAGTCACTTCCCGGTTCTTAGGTGGCTGTATTTTCCCTATGTCCTCACATGGTGGAGGGGGTGAGGAAGCGCTCTGAGGTCTCTTTTATGAGGACACTAATCCCATTCATGAGGGCTCCATTCTCATGACCTAAGCACCTCCCAAAGGCCTCTTCTCCTAATACCATCACGGGGGAGGGGGGCGTTAGGCATACGGACGGGGGAGAGACACAAACATTCAATCTATAGCGCTCATGTTTGTGTTACTTATGGTAGCCAGCACCGTGTCCAGTACCTACAGTGCCCTCAACCTGTTTGTGTCATATCAACATGTTAAAAACAGTGGCTACCTATAGACCTAGATTCTAAGGAAATAGGAAGGGAAGGGTGTTGAAACAGTAATGAATTGGGATGGCAGGATTGTTGGTGGATGTTTCCAAATTTCCACTAGTGGGTTACAGAGCTTCTGAAATAAGCGTTTAAAATATATAGTTACTAAACAGGATTGCCGCTACCCTGCAGTATTTTCT
This sequence comes from Vulpes vulpes, assembly GCF_048418805.1. NCBI lineage: Eukaryota > Metazoa > Chordata > Mammalia > Carnivora > Canidae > Vulpes > Vulpes vulpes. The sequence continues at coordinate 72,769,621 of NC_132786.1, read as the reverse complement.
AATTGTTACATGTAGGCTGGTTCTGGCTCCCTGATTTTATTGTCGCCCCCCCCCCCGGGGGGATTATCTCCCTTCTCCCGGATTCCCACGGCTTTCGGCGCATTGCTGATCACACGACGTCCGTGCTTGTTGATTTTAATGTATGTGCGTTTGCATATGTACTGCAGTCGGGTGGAGGCCGTGGGTGTGTGACGCGGCGCGCATTCCAGCTCATGCCTCTTCCCCGGAGCAGCTGCTGCCTGGACGCTTCCCTTTCGGGGGAGGCGGCAGAACCACTGACCCTTTAACAAGTTGTCCCTCACAGAACAGGTGTCTCCCCCGCCCCTCGGAGGAGAGGGATGGCTGGACGCTTAGTGACATCAGCGACCGACCAATGGGAAGTCAGGCTTCGGCAGCCGCGCCAATGGGCGGCCGGGGGCGGGCCCGGTTTCCTGGGAGCCGGGCGGGCCAGGCTGGTCCTGCCGCCGCCGCGGAGTCTCCGCCGCTCACGCTGCCCGCCGCGGCTCCCGCGACTCCCGGCGGCTCCGGCGGCGGCGCAGTTCCCCTGCCCGCGCTGCTCCCGGACGCACGGCTCGGGCACTTCCCTCCGCGGCGCAGCTCCCCCGCCTCCCGGGCTCCCGCGGTGGCGGCTCATGCCCCCGGGCGCAGGGCGCGCAGGTGGGCCGGCCGCCGCGGGGAGATAGGCCCCCGGGGGGACGGCGGCGGGGCCATGGCCCGGAGACCCGGGGCGCCGGCCGCCTACGGGGAGGAGTTCACCTTCGTCAGCCCGCTGGTGAAATACCTGCTCTTCTTCTTCAACATGCTTTTCTGGGTGAGTCGTGCGGGTCTTGGGGGCACCTGGGGTGCAGGGCACCCCTCGAGGGTGCAGTGGGCTGCCCCCGGCTGAGGAGGGGGCGTCCCGGGATGCCAGGTTCCAGGCGAGCGTCGTGAACGCACTGCTTAGTTTTCTGGGTTGATGACACTTTGGGGTAATTTCTCCTGGGGAGGGACAGCATGCTGGCGCCGCGTCCGGAGGGGGAGGCTGGGTGGTGGGGGGCGGGGTAGGGTAACGCAAGAGATTCGGTCAAGACATATGGGGATCTTCTGGGCATCGGATGAGGATATGAGACAGGCAAAAAAAAAAAAAAATGGGTTTGCTCAGGAGTAGAGGGTTTTACTGCTGCCCCAAAGCAGACCCACTGGTACGTTCATGATTGGAGGACTTTCGGACCTGGGGGCTGAGAGGCCCCAAAGCAAAGAAAAAAGAGGAAGGAGGGAAAACCCAGACCTGCCCTCCCCTTTACCTCAGAGAGGATGGATTTTTTTTTTAATTTTTTTTTCTATTTATTTATTTATGATAGTCACAGAGAGAGAGAGTCAGAGACACAGGCAGAGGGAGAAGCAGGCTCCATGCCCCGGGAGCCCGATGTGGGATTCGATCCCAGGTCTCCAGGATCGCGCCCTAGGCCAAAGGCAGGCGCCAAACCCCTGCGCCACCCAGGGATCCCGAGAGGATGGATTAAAGGACTTCATCTTCTCCTTTTGGAGGCCTCTGATGCCTCCCTCCTCTCAAAAGCTGAGGAGGGGCAGCAGTGGCCTCCAGATGTGGATGTCTTTCCCAGCACTGACCCAGACTTTGTCCCACCTTTCTCAGGACCAGACTGCATGCATGCCCTGGAGCCTGGCAAGTCTTCATCTTCAGCTTCTTTAAATTGGACCCTGTGTTGGGCTAAAAGGCCAGCAGTCCTTTCAGAATCTTATCATTAGGGTGGAAAACTGGAAAAAAATATTGGACTGGGTACTACCTGGATTCCCGTCTCCAACCTGCACTTGTTGACCTGGGCAATACTTCACCTCTGTAGGCTCTAGTTCCCTCCTCCATAAAATTAAGGCCAGTATGATCAGAGATGGCAGAAACATTCTACTGGAGCCGAGGATCCAGCTGGACCAGATCATGAGATGCTAGGTCAACCCTGTTTCATGTCCTATAGAGTCTTTGAGCTCCTCTGGGTTTGAGGACATAGAGACGTTCTTCTCCCATCCTCCCTTCTGGTCCAGCTCTAGCCACACCAGAGCAGCTGCTGCAGGTGCCCATTATCCCTGCTCATTTCAGCCTGAGACCTGAAGTTCAGACTTGCAGGAGGGAGAAAGCTTGAGTGTAAAATATGTTTCCTAAGAGAGGAAACAGACCAAGCATCTAAGTCAGTTGCTGGAAAGGTTCACAGGGGCTGTGGTTTGAAGAACAGACACAAAGTACATAAGTGCTAGCCTGTTGGGACAAATGAGAGAAATCCCAGAGGGTGGTGATAAGAGCTCAGCCATTGTACTGGGAAAAATGAAGTTTGAATTCCTAACAAATTCTCAGTTTTAGAACTGGAAAAAAAAATCTAGAAGACATCTTGTCTGGCACCCACATTTTATACACGAGAAAACTAAAGCACAAAGATGTTAATCGTTTTATCCAAGGTTGGATAGTGAGTTGGATCTGGTGGTTTTTCTATTGAACTACAGTGCCTCTCGGGAAAGTCCGTGGCCCAGATGACTGCTACTGTAGCTGGGGTGTTAGTAGTTAATCCAACTTCCCACCGTCTAGGTTCTGCCTCAGCTGGAGGTTAGGGAGGAACAGAAGAAAAACTCACCACCACTCTGTGGGGGCTGGGGGATGACCTAAGGGAAACTCCCTGCCTAGGGGCAAGTCCCAGTGAACCCTCCTCCATGCTCACTGAATGTGCCAGGCCAGTAACATGCCATCCTGACAGATGACATGCCATCCTCAGAGCCAGCATTAGCATCCTAGGGACCTCAGATCCTCATTTTGAGTTTCTCTGTCAGCCAAGACTCTGCTTCTTCTTTGGAGCCTTTGGCACTTCACCCTTATCTATGTTCCTCAGCAACAACAGCTGGGTGCATCTGTTACACTTGCGTTCACGGTTATTTTCTAGGATTTCCCCACCCTACTCCATCCCCCTCTTTTACCAGACAAATGATTTGGGTAGGTTGCAGCCAGGGAGAGAGTTTGGTTCCATAGACCCATTTACCTTGGTAAAAATGATTCATTCAAGGTCGGAGGACCTGGCTAACCAAGCTGGCACCACCCCAAATTAGAAAAGAGCCCCTTTTTGGCCCTACTTTGGACTCATAAAAAGTCAGAGACTCTAGAAATAGCACAATGAAGGACAAGAGGCCTAGTTCTTTTCTGGCATCAACTTACTGTGTGACCCTAAGCCAATATATCTGTCTCTCTGTCCTTAATCTTTCTCCTCTAAAGGAGAAAATTTTTCTGCCTCTGTGAGCTATTTAAAGATAAATGCATCACTTTGGGGACTGTTTTCTTTCTTCAGGACTTGGAGCTGGATCTAAGGATGCATCTCTCTGAGTCCTGGTGTCCCAAGGACATTGACCTTCCCAGAGGCCAGGACTTTTTGGGTCACTTTTCTCCCACGGCCAGAGCCACAGAGGTACATTCCACACAAGGAGAGTTGGAGATGAGGAGCTGATTCCCCAGCTCAGGGATCCTCTTTCTTCCTACCACCCTTCAGGGACTGGTTCCTATACTGTCTTTTCAGCAGGCTTTCACCATCCCAGTCAAATTCCCCTCTTCTACCCTGGAGGCACCCATGGATGGCACTGGTGACCCTCTCCTTCTCCAGGCAGAGTGCATGTTCTGGCCAGCTGCTGGGGGAGCTGTGTATGGGCAGTGTTTGTATCTATGCTGGAACACATTGGGAAGATAGCCAGTGTTGTCTAGGGTCACACTCAGTGGTGGTGGTGGCACTGGCTATCCCTGCTGCTGTCCTAACAGCCCTGGGGCCCTTGGGTCATTTTGTTTGACTCAGAAGGCTGCTGGCTTCTTTAGGAGCAGGACCCATTCCTCCTGTTCATGTTTCAAATCTCACTTCTTTTGCCTAGGAGTTCTGGTTTTCTCCCCAGAATCATTACTGATTATTGGGATCCCATGACCCAGAGTAGTTGCTCCAAGATCCCAAAAGTTGTATTACAATTCTTAAGTCAAGTAGTAGCCTGCTGTCCTCCCCTCCCTGTGTCTGACAGCTCTATGCAGAGGGAAAGGGAGTGCCATGGTACATGCTTTATCAGCCATGGGCATACACTGGCAGGAGCATTATCAGTGCTGCCCATGGCAGCCATCTCCTTCCTTGCTGGCCCATTTTCCACTCAGGGCAGCAGTTGGGGTGGTTTAGAGTCAAGCAGAACTCAGACCTCCAGTCCCTGTGACTCAGCCCAGGCTTTCTTGGTGGCCATGCCTCACGGCTCCCATGGCACCTTATATATACCTTGATTGTCACATCCCTTACCTGTGCTGCAATTACGTGTTTATTTATGTCTCCTCCTCTAGACTTCAGGCCCCTGAGGGTACACTGCCTTATTCACTTCTTGCTTCTCAGTGCCCAGCTGAATTTGGCAGGGTGGATACTTACTGAATGTTTATCGAATGCCAAATGATGGAACAGCCCCTACCTGGTGAAAGCATGATGCCACTCCTCCCTCTCTTATGATGACTAGACTGTCAAGATGCAGCATAACCAAACACCCTTGAGCATTCTTAGTGGAGGAGAGGGGATCCAACCGTGTTCTCTTCTGCACTGCATCCTGTGGCTTAGCACTCCTCCCTCAAGCCAGGTGAGCCATCCCCTTCCAACATCTCTCTCAGGGCCATGCATAATTACCTATCTACAGCACCCAGATTTTTTCACTTCCACTGCAGCACACGTGGATCCCCATCTGGGTCTTTCCTAGACTGATCCAGGCCTCAAGTGAGTTATCTTCTTTAAGAAATTCACTCTCACCTCCAGGACCACTGTAAGGGTTGGAGTCCCCAGGGGACAGCGAATGCCCCAGACCACCTGCACCACTACCTGTTGTAACCTGGCTTAGAAGCCATGAGGAAATGACCAGGCATCAAGCCTGGAAAAAACTGCTCCTGAGTGGCAGGGGCCATTTCCACAACCTGACATAACCCCCAGCATACACACACACACACACACACACACACACACACATTCACACCTAAGTACATTAGGAGGCAGAGCCCGTTCCCCCCTGCCCCCACTCTCCTCCTTTCCCTGTAGGCTAGGTAGGCTGTAATAAGTGAAGTAGTCATATTCTTTTAATTAAAAAAAAAAGACACACACTAAAAATGAATACAAGAAGCATATCTTATGCTGTCAAGTCACTCACATGCTTTCTTATCTCCTCAACGGCTTTCTTTGCTTTGTACCGAATAGAAAACCATAAACTTCAAGAAGCCTTTAAAAGAATAAAAGAAAACATGTAGCAATTCTCAGAGTCTTGATAGCAGACTCTGTGTCAGGCTAGGAGCTCCAGGGCCATAGTTTGAGTGTTTATGCTACTATGATCCCTTGTGGACTTCTGTCCCTCATTTATAACCTTGGGAAACCAAAACAAGCCATGGCCTAAGAAGAAGCTAAAGGGTTGGCTCCAGACAATGGAAAGGGAAGAGTTCTTTGGATTTCCTTCCTTAATAGGACAATTCCATCCAGTCCAGAGGGAGAAAGCCAAGAGCCAGTTTCACATAGATAGTTGCTACCTCAGAAACTCAGGAACAGGGATCCCTGGGTGGCGCAGCGGTTTGGCGCCTGCCTTTGGCCCAGGGCGCGATCCTGGAGACCCGGGATCGAATCCCACATCGGGCTCCCGGTGCATGGAGCCTGCTACTCCCTCTGCCTGTGTCTCTGCCTCTCTCTCTCTCTCTCTCTGTGACTATCATAAGTAAAAAAAAACAAAAAACAAACAAAAAAAAAAAAAAAAAGAAACTCAGGAACAATGGTGCTGGGATGGCCACGTGAGAACTAGTACATGCAGATCCTGGGCAGTGAGAGAGGGGGCCCTGTGTTAGGTCTAGCAGGCTTATCCAGAAATGAGGATAGAGAGGACTGAGAAACCAGAGGTACAGAACCCTCCCATCCAACGTCCCTGTGGCAGAGGCAAGGTTTTGATTCCCCAGGATTATGGGGAATGATTCTATTCGCAGCTGTCCCCCACCACCTTCAAAAGAAGAGGGGAATAGATTCCAAAGAAGAGGAGAGGACTTAGACAAATGCACACACTTCATGTAAACTGGACTTTAGAATATGGAGACAGATAAGGCCAGGGCTTTCTCTCAGGGGCTGGTGGGCCGTGCATGGTGATGCCATGTCTTCCCCTTCCAGGGTCATGTTCCAGGGACTTCCCTCTGGGCCCTTCTGGCACCACCACCTCCTGGTGCTCTCTTACTCCACCCCGCCCCACCTCCCTACCCAGCCTGAATCCTGCCCAGTTTGGAGATTACCAGCTACTCCCCCAAGAGGACTACAGGCAGCTTCTTCCCACCTCACATGGTGTCCCAGGTGAATGCACACGCCCTGGGATTGCTGTGAGGCAGAGAGAGGAAGGTAGCCATGTGGCCCACGTCACAAGTCTCCGGAGACATGAAAACTTAGGTTCCTGTCCCATTTAGCTGCTCACTGTCTGAGTGAGCTGGGGAAAGTTACTTGACTTCTCCCAACATCAGTTCAGTAAAATGGAAATACTAAAACCCTCTTGGGACTGTGGTCAGAATGCAATGAAAACATGGGTATAAAGTGTCTAGCCCAGTGCCTGACCCTTAGTACTCAACAAGGGTAGCTATTACCATTGCTAGAAATATGTCCTAGAGGTCACCTGTTAGGGATGGGCTTGGAAAGCTAGGAGGAGTGCTCCTTCTGACAAGTGGCAAGTAGCTAAGGACTGAGTCTAGGTGAGGGCTGGCTAACCTTGGGCCTGACTTCCTTCAGCCTCAAATCTCATTTGCTCACTTTTCTACTGTTAGCCTGAGAGAGGTGATAATTAATGATGTCTTTATATATTTTATAGTCCACAGAGACATTTCACATCTATCATAGAAACAGAGATCCCACTGTTGTCTCTGAGGGCCTTCCCCAGGTCTACTTGTCAGGGCTTGTCGCACTACCTTGGTCTTAAGGTACAGTCCAAGTGGACTCCAAGAGCTAATTTGCCTTGTAATTATTGGCATTTGGGAACTACAGCCAGAAGAACTCTTGTTCAGAGTTTCATCTTGGAGCCCTATAACCTTTCCTCCCTTAGTGCATTATAATGGCTGTAAAGCAATGAGTGTCCCAGGGGCTAGAATAAGGGTTTTTCTCACAAACATCAAATCATGGCTGTCTTTCTGTAATTTGTAAGAAAAGACCTCAAATAATGCAGAGAATTTTCTGCATTTTCTATTTTCTCCCATGAACTTTAGTATTTGTGGCTGCTAATATCTCTGCAAGTGTTAGCAGAAGGCAAAGTGAAGAGAATAAGGAGCAACCAAATATTATGGAAAACTAGGAAACTATTTAGAGTAGTGCCTGTATTATTGTTTTATGAGATGTAGAAACATATGTTTAACAGCTTTGTCATTGCTCAGTATATTGTTCTTTATTTCTATGATAGAAATTAATATGTTGTGCTTCCTCACAGGACACAACATTACCTGTGTAATATTTCTGTCTTCAGTCTCAGCAGAAGACTGAGACTGCTTCTCCCGCTCGCCCTGCTTGTGCTCTATCTCTCTATCTCTGTCAAATAAATAAATAAAATCTTTTTGTTTTAAAGATTGTATTTATTTATTTACTCCTGAGAGACACAGAGAGAGAGAGAGAGGCAGAGACACAGGCAGAGGGAGAAGCAGGCTCCATGCAGGGAGCCCGACGCGGGACTCGATCCTGGGTCTCCAGGATCACACCCCCGGCCAAAGGTGGCGCTAAACCACTAAGCCACTGGGGCTGCCCTAAACATTTTTTTTTTTTTTTAATTTAAAAAGTTAGTGTCTTGAAAGACCAAAAACAAAGAAAAGAAAAAATCTGCAAAACTCTTCCAGGCCAAAGGAGACTTGATCACTCAAGATCACTAAATGCATGATCCTGGATCAGAAAAAAAAGAGAAAAAAAAAAAAGAGTTTAAAAAAACACTATTGGGAGAACTGGGAAAAGGTAAATAGGGACTATAAATTAGATAGCAGCAATTGCATATTAAAGTTTAAGAAATTTTTTTAAAGATTTTATTTATTTATTCCTGAGAGACACACACAGAGAGAGAGGCAGAGACACAGGCAGAGGGAGAAGCAGGCTCCATGCAGGGAGCCTGATGTGTGACTGCTCCCCGGACCCGGGATCACACCCTGAGCCAAAGGCAGACACTCAACCACTGAGCCACCCAGGCATCCCAAGAAAATAATTTAATATGTCAAAATTGTATAGGTTATACTAAGAGCATTGTGGCTTCCTGGTGCTCTGATATCTGAACAGTTTTAAGATCCATTGCCTTATACTTTGGTATAGAGGCAAACCCCCCTGATTAAAGTTTGTGAAATTGCATACAAGTGAATCCCAGTTTAGGAAAAACTGATATTAAAAGAATGTGGATTTACTAACCAACTAAAACTTAACAAATTGGGAGTGGCTGTTCTTTAATAGGTTATATTTTTTAGAACAGTTTTAGTTTTACAGAAAGATTGAGAAGATAGTTCAGAGTTCCCATATACCCCACATACAGTTCCTCTTAATATCTGACATGAGCATGACATTCGTGACACAAGTATACATTTGTGACAATTAATGGTATTATCATTATCACTGAGGTCCATATTTTATTCAGATCTCCTCAGTTTTCACTAAACACCCTTTCTGGGTTCCAGCATGCATCCAGGATACCAAATTTCATTTAGTTGTCATGTCTCCTTAGGTTTTTGTTGGCTGTGGCAGTTACTTAGAATTTCCTTGGTTTGGGGGGCACCTGGGTGGCTCAGTCAGTTAAGCATCTGACTCTTGATTTCAGCTGAGGTCATGATCTCTGGGTTCCCAGGATGGAACCCCTCATTGGGCTCAGGCTGTATGAGGAGCTTGCTTGAGATGGTCTCTCTGCGCCTACCCCCTCTAAAAAAAAGGGAAAGAAAAGAAAGAAAAGAAAAGAAAAGAAAAGAAAAGAAAAGAAAAGAAAAGAAAAGAAAGAAAGAAAAAGAATTTCCTCAGTTTTGATGACTTTAACAGTTTTGAGGAGTACTGGTCAGTTATTTTGTAGAATGTCCTTGTACTGGAACTTGTCTAATGGTTTTTTCATGGTTATATCAGGGCTATGTGTTTTCAGGAGAAAGAAGTGGTGAAGTATTATTTTCACCACATCATATCATATGCCTATGATATACTCCTGTTGGTGCTGACCTGACTCACCTGGCTGAGGTTGTGTTTGCCAGGTTTCTCCACTGTAAAGTTAGCCTGTGTCCCCCTCTTCCAGACTGTGTCCTTTGGAAAGACGTCACTATGGGCAGCCCACATGGAAGTAGGAAGTTGTGCTTCCCCCTCCTTGAGAGTACAGCATGTATATACAAATTATTTGGAATTCTTGTGCATCAGAGATTTGTCTTTTCTCCCTCATTTATCTATTCAAGTCCTGTTTTTTTTTTTTTAAGATTTTATTTATTTATTCATGAGAGACACAGAAAGAGAAGCGGAGGCATAGAGGGAGAAGCAGGTTCCCTGCAGGGAGCCCAATGCAGGACTCGATCCCAGGACCCCAGGATCACAACCTGAGCCAAAGGCAGATGCTCAACCATCAAGCCACCCAGGTGCCCTCCCTTTTAAAAATTTAAGTCCTTTTTATCAGTATGGACTCATGGATATTTATTTTATGTTTGGGGTAATAGTTTCATACTTTCTTATTTTGATGTCTCTTTGGCATACCCATATCAGTGGGGGGGAGGGTGTTTTTGAGCATTTCCTTACTTTCTGGCTCCATGAGATACTCCAGGCTTTTATCTTGCGTATCTCCTGCTCCAGTCGTGGATTCAACCATTTTCCCAAGGAGCCCAGGGGATCGCTATTTTCATTATAAGGTGATTACTCACCTCCTATAAGGATAAAGGTATTGGTGCGTGCAAGTTATTTTATATAATTTGATTGACAGCTCTTCAGGAACATGCCTTTCACTAGACTCAGCTATTTTAAAAACTGTGTCTAGCTTTTAAAAATTTCCAGTGAGGCTTCATTCTAGCCAGAATATGAAAAGCCATTCTAAGAAGCGTCTTTATCTCCATCCTCATCATGAAAGGAGGTCAAGGAGGTCATTGGCAATATTGCGGGGTGCTATAAGGATTTTGTGCCAAAGCCTGGTATAGGAAAAAGAGTTCCAGACTGAGACTGGAAACTGGGTTTCATCCAGATGTTTCCTCTGCACCCATGTACACTTGGTAAAGTATCACTGTTCTCTTTGGGCCTCATCTATAAAAAGAGGTGAGTGGCTGAGCTCATTTCTAAGGTTCTAGTCAGCTCTGAAATGCTGTGCTATTAACGGCAGCAGCATTAACTTTGGGACAGCAGGAGCTTTGAGGAATTCAGGGTGGGAGATGTGGGCAGGAATAGGAGTGTAAAAGGGCAAGCTGTGAATCCAGGATGAAGAAACAGATCAGTGATAGAAATTCTGAATTTTAGAGTTCACTAGTAAGCTCCAGGTAACCAGTGTCATTAATGACCACGTTAAAAATTTATGATAATACTAAAGTCTTAATCTCGATTTTAATGTAACCTGTACCTGCTGCTCTACATCCCTGGCTGAGTATGCAATTAGGCTTGTGGTTCTCAAACTTGGCTACACATTGGAATCACCAGGAAAGCATTCAGAAATACTTTTGCTTGGGTTCTAACATCCGAGATTTTGAAATACATGGTTTGGGGTGCCGCCTAGGCATTCACAGTTTTAAGTTCTCTCCCTGCCTTCCCTCCCATTCTAATGATCCCCAAGTTTGGGAAGTATGGGCTATAGATGTTCTTGTCCTCTCCCATATAACCTACAGGTCTCCTCAAGGGCAGGGACCGCATCTCACTCATCTTTGCAGTCCTCAGAGTACCTTGTGCATAGCAGCTGATGAATTGAATCTGGACAGTGTGTCAGTTTTCTATTGTAGCTGTAATCAATTACCACACAATCCATAGCTTAATACAACACAGATTAATTGTCTTAGGTTCTGGGGGTCAGAATTCCAAAATGGGTCTCACTGGGTAAAATCAAGGTATCAGCAGGGATGGTCCCTTCTGGAGGCTCTAGAGGAGCATCTATTTCTGCCTTCTTCAGCTTTTAGAGGCTGCCCATCTTCCTTGGCTCATGGCACTACGCCACTCCAACCTGTGCTTCCGTTGTCGTTGTTGTACCTATCTCCTTCTCTGACTGACCTTCTTGCCTCCCTCTTCTAAGGCCCGCCAGGATAATCTCCCTATCACAAGATCCTTAATCACATTTGCCAAGCCCCTGTGGCTATGGAAGGTGACATATTCACAGGTTCCAGGAGTTAGGACAGGACATCTTTGAGGGGACACTGTTCTACCTATCACAGATAAGGACACAGCAACTGCTGTAATACGGGCCCATACATGGAATTAAGTTACCGTAATATGTGGCATCTCTTTACTTTCTCTTTCTTGTTTTAGTTGTGTTAGGATTTAATCAGAAACCATCTCTGTGGGAAGTTATACATCCTAGTGAAAATTTAACATGTGCAAAAACAGTGAGGAGCCTGGGAACAACAGAAATAAGGAACAGATATATGTCTTTAGATATATCAGTAAGGGATGCCTGGATGGCTCAGTGGTTGAGCGTCTGCCTTCGGCTTAGGGTGTGATCCCGGAGTTCCGGGATTGAGTCCGACATTGGGCTCCTGCAGGGAGCTTCCTTTTCCCTCTGCCTATGTCTCTGCCTCTCTCTGTGTGTCTCTCATGAATAAATAAATAAATAAATATTTTTAAAAAGTTTAAAAATAAATGCATCAGTAAAAGGATACTCAGAACCATTAATTGGCTGTGAGGAGTTTTAAAGGGGAGGCCAAGGTGCTCAGTCACTCTGGCAAAGGGCTGAGTCTACAGGCCTTGGGGATGACGGGGATCTCTGTTGTATGGTTTCCTTGCCTCCCACCCACTCCCCCTTGCTCCCTCAACCTAGTTGTGCCGGGGAGACAGCAAGCCAGCTGGCACCTCCAGCCCCTCTCAACAGCTCTTCAAGCAGCTCCCTCTCTCCTGGACAAAGAACATAAGGGCCAGCAGATAACACATCTGGCTCTGAGTCAGAGGCAGTGTCAAATGATTGGGGGGCAAAGCTGTGTACATAGCCAGAGAAGAGTCCTGAAAGATATGCTTTTAGATAAGGGTTTCCATTTACTGCTAAATGCACCAGAAGGCAGAGGCCACTAAGGAAAAATGTCTTTCTGCCGAGGGATTGCTCTGACCCTATTACTTCTTCAGGGGCCCTAGTCCCTTCTCCCACCAAAGCCCCAAGATGGCTCTTTCCAGCTAGTCTCTGTCTTGTAGATCAGTGGAGTCTAGCCAGCCATCTTCTTCCGCACTGAGTTGGTCAAGTCCCTGCTGCTGAGAACTCCCTCCAGCTAGAGCTTGGCCTCAGCTATTGCCATGGTGACAACCAGCGGCTGCTTAGCACCAGCCTGGGGACTGGGCACAAAGAAAGAATAGCCAAGAGATGTGCACACTGGGCTGCCCTGCACTCCTGGAGGCCTGGGGTGGAGGTGGGGGTGCAGAAAAGGCCCCTTTGGGGATTGCTGGTAGTCTCTGATGGGTTTATTCTCTCAGGGAGAAGCCAGGAAGTTTGAAGTATCTAAACCTTTTGCACCACACTGGAATCCAGGTTTATAAAGATAAAGGCTCCTTTGCCAAGGCAGTTTGGTATTTTACACACATGCATTCATGCATGCATTCTTTCACATTGATAGGCATGTGCATTCTTGCATTTGACGCCATTTTGATCCCCAAAAGAGTTAGAGACCCAGGAGGATGCATCTACTCAGGCCTGCTTCAGCTTTAAAACCTGCCCTTTGGGGACACCTGTGTGGCTCAGTGGGTTGGGCATCTGGTTTAGGCTCAGGTCATGATCCCAGGGTCCTGGATCGAGCCCCAAGCCCCATGTTAGGCTCCCTGCTCAGTGGGGAGTCTGCTTCTCCCTCTCCGTCTGCCCCACTCCCCTCTGTGTGTTCATGCACTCTCTCTCTCAAATGAATAAAAAAAAAATCTTAAAAAAAAAAAAAAAAAAGAACCAACCCTGCCCTTTGATGTAATTGGATTCAAATTCAAAACTTGTGACCCTGGACAGGTTAACTATTAATAATGATAGATAATAAAAAAAATAATAATAATGATAGATAATATTTATTGTCTGGCATTGTGTTAAATGCTTTCCATACATTATCTTATCTAATTTCACAGTAGTGTTATTAGATGTAGTTGTGTTAAATTCCCATCTTCAGATCCAAAAGGCACAGATAAAATCTCTGAGGCTCAGAGATTTGTCTAGCAGAAGCCCAGGTTTGACTGGTTCCAAAGCCCACATTCTTAACCATTGTTAGTAACCTTGCGTTGCCTTAATTTCCTCATCTGTAAAATGGGGGAAATAGCTGCCCCACGAGAAAACTGTATCATAGGGATCAAATGAGATCATCTTGGTAAAAGCTTTTCTTGGAAACTTTTCTTGGAAGCAAAGCAGACAGATGCTATCAACTGTTATCTCTTGGGAGAACAGAGATGCTCATCTCTGGGTCCTGGGAAAGTCATCTTCCTCCTGCTCTTCCTTAAGGTAACTAAAAGGAGGCTCTCTGGTTTCTTAAATCTCAGAGTCTGCCTCATTCCCTGTGTCCACAGGTGATTTCCATGGTGATGGTGGCTGTGGGAGTCTACGCTCGGCTGATGAAGCATGCAGGTGAGCTATAGATCCTCCTCTGTCCCCCCAGGACTCTTGCCAAGCACCTTCCTCCTCTGCCTCCTTCAGCCCTGACCCTCTACTATGCTTTCCCATGTAAGCAATGGGGCTAAAGAGGACAGCTGCCTTCTAGCCCGATCACAGCACCCTACTCCAAGGCATCAGGCCACCTATGCCAGTTCACCAGGATTTCCCTTAGCTCCCATGAATCTTCCAAGATCTGCCTGCATTGTAGGCTTAGGAAATGTCTAGGAAAGAGGGGTAGGCCTCTGGGAACAGAGAGTAATCAGAGGCCTCAGCCGCGCCTCCTCACCCTGTCCTGAAGTAACTCAACCTCCATTCCTGTTCTACTGCACAGAGTCTCCAGGAAACGGAATCTGCAAAACTGGGAGCCTAATGCCATTCTAATTCTTTTCTGGAGCGAAAGTGGTTCCTCCTCTCTTAAGCTTAGGAATAAAGACTCTTACTTTGTTAGTTCCTCAAATTAACTGTCACAAACCCATCTGGGCCCTTTTTATTCTCCCCACGGGAGGGGAGTACTGCCTCCCCATAACCACCATCCAACCATACCAGAGATTCCCCCAGCAGAGAACAGGTTTGAGGGGCACCCCCCACCTCGTCCCTGGGTTTCACTCTCAGTCAGCCCCAGGCTCAGACTGAGAGGCAGCCCCTCCCCCAGAAGCAGCCCTGGCCTGCGTGGCAGTGGACCCTGCCATCCTGCTGATTGTGGTGGGCATTCTCATGTTCCTGCTCACCTTCTGCGGCTGTATTGGATCCCTTCGTGAGAACATCTGCCTCCTACAGACGGTGAGTGGTCGGGGCCCCAGAAAGACCCTGGCCTCCTCCATATGCCTCCCAGGCTCCTGATGCCTTTCTTACAACCTTTCAGTTTCCTCTGTCCCACCCTTCCTTCAAAGCTTGTGCTGTCTGCTTCCCACTGTAGAGCTTGACCCAGATGACTCAGCACAGGGTGGCCACCCTCAAGATAGCATGGCAGAGGCAGAGGCCTTTATCATGGGTGGGGCATCTGGGAGAAGTACCCCATAGCCCCCCAGTACCCAGTACCCCCCCCCCATGGCTCTGGGAGGGGCTACAGCCCAGCCCAGTAATCACTGTCTCATTTTCTTACCTGCTATCCACAGTTCTCGCTCTGCCTCACCATCGTGTTCCTGCTACAGCTGGCTGCAGGGGTCCTGGGCTTCGTCTTCTCCGACAAGGTAGCGTTGGGAGCCAGGGGCCCTCCTCAGGTGTGAACCAGAGGGAGGAAGAGAATGTTACTGCCTGTGCTTAGCCCGATTAATTAACCATAGTGCTCCTTCCCCTGAGAAGCACCAACCTTTGAAAAATTCTCCTTAGGGATGAACGAATGGCCTTTAAAGTCACCATAGTTAAAGAGAATTTCCAGATTGTGAGCTGTTTTCCTCTGAGAGGCCAATAGGAAAGTAAATTCTATGAACACAAAGTTAAAATAATCTGCAAACTTGAATGGCAAATTATTGGGTAAAACACAATTATCAAGTAGACCACAGACAATATGAAGAAACTTTTATTTATTCTAAAGATTGCTTATTGTGATAAACAGAAGGAGGGAAGGGGGAAAGTAAATGAGATTTTGAGCAGTGCTCACCATATCTGGAAGTGATCTGCTTTTTAGTGACGGTCCTTTTGGTTAAAAACCAGACTTCCTTTCTCAAAGGGCAAATGATTGCCAGAGGTCATATTGGGCTATAGATAAGAAACTTTGAGAAAAGTAGCAGGGGCAGCCCTGGTGGCGCAGCAGTTTAGCGCCGCCTGCGACCAGGGGTGTGATCCTGGGGACCTGGGATCAAGTTCCACATCAGGCTCCTTGCATGGAGCCTGCTTCTCCCTCTGCCTGTGTCTCTGCCTCTCTCTCTCTCTCTCTGTGTTTCTCATGAATAAATAAATAAAATCTTTTTTAAAAATTACTAAAAAAAAAAAAAAGATAAAAGTAGCAGAGCAAGAAGGGAAAAAAGCATGATGGAAACTAGGAAATGGGGAGCCACTGAGTTCATTCAGAATGTCCTAGTCCTGGTTTAGTAAAATACTAAAATGATCTGTTTGGGCTGTAAAGAGATGCAGTTCCATTATGTCCACTAGAGGGAGTGTCTCAGCTTTGTAAGCACTTTTCTACTAAACTATGCATGTATTAGATTCTCTGCTTTCCATCAATAAGTATTTTATGGTAATAGTGTTCAGAGGTAAAAAAAATCTTGGATTTGTTATCTCAAAATATGGCTCTGAGAAGAGGCAACAGCAGGCCCTGTGTTTCTCTTGCCTACTGGTACCTGAGGGCCCAGGGATAGATGAGCTTCAGAATAAGCCATCAACCTAGGACCTAGTTCTGATTTCAAGACCGACTTAAATTAAGAAGGCTGCCCATTGTCTACTGTTATTACTGAATGGAGGAGCAGGTTAGGAATTAGTCCTGTGTTCTGATTCTGTACTCATGTCTCTGGCAGGCACGAGGGAAAGTGAGTGAGATCATCAATAATGCCATTGTGCACTACCGAGATGACTTGGATCTACAGAACCTCATTGATTTTGGCCAGAAAAAGGTATGGCCTAGGAGTGGGGGGAGGTCAGCTGTGGTCTGAGAGGCTGTAGGCAAAAGTTAATGCCATCCCAAGAGATACCTCACCCTTCAGGCCTAAGGCTTCTTCATTACCTGCCAGGTAATGGACTTTGGAAGAAGTTTTGGCAAGAAACCATACATAGCAGAGTGCTTTAAAAGTACTTTTAAGAGAACAGAACAGGGACAGCCTGGTGGCTCAGTGGTTTAGTGCCGCCTTCAGCCCAGGGCCTGATCCTGGAGACCCAGGATCAAGTCCCACGTCAGTTTCCCTGCATGGAACCTGCTTCTCCCTCTGCCTGTGTCTCTGCCTTTCTCTCTCTCTATGTGTCTCTCATGAATAAATAAAAATAAAATTTTTAAAAAGAAAAAAGAGGACAGAACAGTAGTATCTATAGTAATCTACCATAGGTGTAAACAAAGAAGGAAAGAATATGTATTCATATTTGCAAAAGGAATCTACAAGGACATATAGAAACTACGTGGTTTCCCAGAGAGGGATTACTAAGTGGTTACTTATAGGGGGATAAGAAAACGGGCAGACTTTTAAATATTTAAATATTACCTATTCAAAAGTTATATTTTTAAAAATTGTGCTAGAATACACATAACATAAAATTTACCATAACCTTTTTAAGTATACAAATCTGTGGCACTAAATACATTCGTGTTGTTTACATCTATCACCACCATCCATCTCCAGAACTTTTTCATCTTCCTCCAAAGAAACTCTACCCATTAAACACTAACTCTCAACTCCCCCCTGCCCCAACCTCTGACAACTACCGTCTACCTTCTGTCTATGAACTGGACTACTCGAGAGACCTCATATAAGTGGAATCATACAGTATTTGTCCTTCTGTGGCTTATTTCACTTTGCATGTCTTCAGATTTCATCCATGTTATAGGGTATGTCAAAGTTTCCTTCTTTTTTAAGGCTAACATTCCATTGTATGTATATAACACATTTTGTTAATTCATTCATCTTTTGACGCATACTTCAGTAACTTCCACCTTTTAGCTGTTGTGAATCATGCTGCTACGAATCAAAAGTTGAATTTTAAATAAAAGTGCTTTTGAGACCAGTACCGAGTTCCCCTTCCCTTGGTGCAACTTACTTGGATCCTACCTGCTTTCATGGAGTAACTATGGGCCCATAATATTAAAGAATCTCTTCTATTTTCTCTGTATTAAGACAAATATTTTCAAGGCTGATCCTTTAATTATTTCAGCTACTGTTTGTGAACACCTCATTTTGCAGCCTCTATACTATGAAGAAACTGCTCTCAAGAAGCTCATGTTGAATGTGAAAAACAAAATATATATACAACTATGGTCATTATAACAAGATATATAAAGGTAACGGCCACTGAGAAACATGAGCTCAAGGTGTAAGGTTGTGATTAAAAACAACCTGAATTTATAAATGGAAGCTGGCCACAGACTTTTGGCTGCTTTAAGAATTCCCCTGGTCACCTCAGTGTGAGGAGTGGGTGATCCTTAACCTCTATGGTGGGCTTTGTTGCAGTTCAGCTGCTGTGGAGGGATTTCCTATAAGGACTGGTCCCTGAACATGTACTTCAACTGTTCAGAAGACAATCCCAGCCGTGAGCGCTGCTCTGTGCCTTATTCCTGTTGCTTGCCTACCCCAAATCAGGTGAGCCTGTGTCCCATCTCATTTCCTCCTGGGCAGCAATCTCAGTTACTTCCCGATTAGGATACCCACAGTGGGGGTACCCACAGTGGGGAATCCCCATTTCCTAGTTTAACCAGCCAATTTTGTAGGACAGCTGTCAGAAATTTTTCTCCACCCCAATCTCATGTCTCTGTTAACTTTTTACTCCTGCAGTTCACGTGGGGATTCAGAAGGTGTAAGTCTCTAAAGTAATAACTGAGCTCAGATCTCCCAGAGGAAAGGAAGCTTGCACTTAGCAACTTCCAAGTTAGGATCCTCCACTTATATTCCCTAACAATTTAGGAGTTTAGAAAGGGTGGGAAGCCCATCAGCTAGGGCCCAAAATAAAAAGTTTGGGAATGGGAGTTCCATTTGGCTTTTCAACTCTTTCCCCAGGCAGTGATCAACACCATGTGTGGCCAAGGTATGCAGGCCCTTGACTACTTGGAAGCTAGTAAAGTCATCTATACCAATGGCTGTATTGACAAATTGGTCAACTGGATACACAGCAACCTCTTCTTTCTTGGTGGTATAGCACTGGGCCTGGCCATTCCCCAGGTAACTTACCCTGTAAGACTTGTGGGTCCTACAATTCTGCAAAGACTCCTTTGTTTTGGGGAGGGCACCTGGGGATCAGCTAGGGTATCAGGCACTGACATTGCAAAGAAGCAGGGGATGGGATGATGCTGACCATACTGGGAAGGTTGAGTCAGGGAAAACAAAGACATCCCTCCTTGCTGAGAGCTCAATCCATCTCGCCTCTCCCAGCTGGTAGGAATCCTGCTGTCCCAGATCCTCGTGAATCAAATCAAAGATCAGATCAAGCTACAGCTGTACAACCAGCAGCACCGAGCTGACCCATGGTACTAAGATTCCATCCTGCACCTCCTCACTATGGCAACAGGCGAGCCTCATCTACCAAAAGCAATGGGTATAGCTCTCAGCACCAAATGGAGATCTGGATTCCAGTCCCCCAGAGACAGCCCAGTGGAAAGAAGCCAACTCCAGCTGGGCAGAAGGCAGGGTGCACAGCTGGCTCCAGCCTAGGAAGGGCACACCTCCTCCTCTCCTCATCCTAGCCCGTCAGCATTGTTAGAGTTATTTTTAACCTTATACATTTGGCTTTATGGGTTTAAAAAAAAAATGTTTCTGGGCAGAGATGTTTGGGGAACAGTAAGTAGTTGCAGAGAGTCTTGGGGGTACTAGGTGCTGCTTTTCACCGAGGCGCTACACCCGGCATTCTCCCTGGGCTGCTAGTGAGCCTGCTGGACATCCTCTGATTCCATCTGTTGCCAGCAAGACCTGGCTGGAGAGTGGACACTAATAGTCCTACCTGGAGTCCAGTTGGTATGCTACCAGCTCCAGAAGGGAAGGGAATGGAACAGGCAGTGAGCTTGGGGTCGACTGGGGACAGTTGTATGTGTTGGGTAGGAGTGGAAAGCGATGTGTTTACTAAATGCTGCCCTGCCATCCTCCCAGGTAGTCAAAGTGAGCTACATCCTGCCCCTCCCTCATTTCCATGGAAACATGGCAGCAAGGGCAAGGGTACAAGAGCTGCCAAATTCATCCCTCTCCCCCACTCCACCCCTTTTTTAAAAGATTTGAAACCATGGTCTTTATACTCTGCAGCTAGCAGAGGTCGGACTGAGCCACTTGTGCCCGTGAATTCCTCCCCTCTGGCCCTCCCTCTCCAGCAAGGGGGGTTTCTTTAGCCTTGGCAGTGTACTGTGGAGGCAAGGTTAGCGCCCCCGCCCCCATCACGCCGCACCAGAGCTCAGTATTTCTACAGTATAAGAAACAGGGATCTTGCTGGGGCCAGGGAGCCAGAAGTGGCAATAAAAGTTTGTTGACCTGCGCTAAATTGGACTCCACGAATTTTCCATTCTGGCAACTCGAACGGGAGGGGTAGAAAGGCGCAGCGGGTGGGACCTCCCTCCAGGTGGGGATTGGAGACTCCCCTAAACACCACAGTACCTCCCGGGCCCCGTCCCTCGCCCCTGTTTCCCTCAACCAGATGCGCTACTCCCCTCGCACAACCCCGCCCCCTCTGGTCTCAATTAGGGCCAAAGGTTCCTAGTTCCGATCTGGGAACGGCGTAATTTTATCCCAAAACCTGACGTTAATTTTCCCCCCAAACTAAACTGAATTAAAATTGGCCGCCCCAAAACTTTTAGAGTGGGGGTAGGTGAGGATGCAGCTGGAAGTCAGAGTCTAGCACACTCCCCCGGGCGGGGAGGAGGAGGAAGGCCATCTCCTCACGCCCCACTGGGGCCCCCAGCCCCCTCCTCCTGTTTACCCGAAGGAGCCCGTACCGCCGCCCGCAGTACTTGGGGAGTACTCAGAAAAAGTTTCCAGCGCGGCGCGGGGCTCCGTCACGCCCCGAGAAGCGTGCGCGGGCGTCGAGCCTGGAGGCCGGGGCGGGCGGGCGCGGCGGGGGCGGGGCCGCGCGGCGCGGTGGGTGGTCCCCGCCTCCGCGGCGGCCGGAGCTGGCGCCTCCGCCCCCCGCCGGGAGGAGCTGCGAGCTCGGTCGCCGGCGGCCGGTCCGGTCGGCGGGCCGCGCCCCGCTGTGAGCGTTCCCCGGAGTCTCCTCGCCGCGCTCGGCTGCCGGGGCCCGCAGGCTACGAGCTTCGGCCTGGCGGGAGAGAAAGGCTCGAAGGAATCCCTCCCGGCGCAGGAGGGCCCGGGTCGCGGGTTGTCTCCCCGCCCCCACTTCTTCGGAACGAGCCTCTGCTCCCGGGAGGGCGCCTTTCCAGCAGCCGCCTGGGGCCCCAGCCAATGTTTAGCTCCAGCTAGTAACACAACGGAAAGAGAAAATCGTCACAAATGAAAAATTAAAAGTCAGGGCCTTTTATTCTGCGAGAAGGGTCAAAAAGCGCGCTTTCTCTGTGTCGAGGACACATTTTATACTGTTTCTTTTATTGGTGACGCGAACAGTGGTTTGGGTTAGGAGTTGGGGTGACGCACTTTCCCGGTTCACCGGCGTTAAGGAGCTCACCTGGCAAGGGGCTTCTTTGGGGCCTCTTGTAATGAGAACAGGAGCGGTGGTCCGCAGAACCAGGATCCAAATCCAGACTGCTTCAACTCCAAACTACCCTTTTACTTAGGTCTTTCAGCATCTAGCGCTCTGGACTTGGGACAAAAGGGTCAGGAATCTCTGCCCAAGTCTCAGGCCTTAAAGGGTCTTTAGCAAAAGTTCAGAAGCTTATATTGCAGTTCATCGTTCCTAGCTAGATTCATTTCTCATTGTCTCTGGTTCTCAGTTTCTCTTTAGCATTCCTTCTCCTTGGCTTGATGCTGGGAGAGAAAATACCCCAATTTTTAAAATGGTTTCTCATTGTTATTTCATGTTTCATTTTCATTTACTCCCTGGATTTCTGTTTCTAATGACTCTAGTCTCTAACATATGGTAGGATTAACACTAGGATCTTAGAACACCTATCAAATCTAGGCTTCAAAGGTGGGTGAATGGAAGAAAATTCTTGGGGTGTCGGAAATCAGGCTGGAGGGGCAGAAGTGGAGAGAAAGGCCTGAGGATGGTGAAAATATGGCTGGGGCGAGGTGGCAAGAAAGATACTGCTAGTTCTGTGGGCCCTACTATTTAAACAAGGACTTGAGTCCAAGAGTGCAAATGCTCAATGAAATTCTGATTCCCTCTGAATTTGTTTTCTATTGCTGCTGTAACAAATTACCACAAGTTTAAAACAATACAAATTTGTTATCTTACAGTTCTGGAAGTCAGAAATCAGAAATGGGTCTCACTGGGCTAAAAATCAAGGTGTCATCAGAGCTGAGTTCCTTCTGAGGGCTCTAGAGGATCGATCTTATAATTTCTAGAGGCTACTTGTTTGCCTGGCCCCTGTTTTCATCTTCAAAATACATCAACCTCTGCTTCTGTAGTCACATCTCCTTTTTTTTCTCTGACTCTAACTCTCCTATGTCCCTCTGATTATATTGAGCCCACCCAGGTTATCCAGAATAATCTTCCAATTTTAAGAGTGTTAATTTAACCACATCTATAAGGTTCCTTTTACCATATTAGGTAATAAACACACAGGTTCCAGGAATGAGGACATGGACATTTTGGGGTGGTCATTATTCAGCCTACTACACCCTCTTCCCACTCTCATGCATATCTTAACTGGGGGAATGGTAGGAATGAGCTATGTTGGTTACTGGCAAGAGCTTGAGGTGGGCGTTGTCTGGCCTAGGTTCTAAAAGTTACCTAACATTTATTGAGTGTTTACTGTGTGCCAGACACATATTTATAACAAAGTTTAATGTGTGAGTCCTTTAATATGCTATTTTCTGACATGTCCTCAGCCCAAAGAGCAGATATGTTAACAAACATGGTCAGGGACCAGTTTCAAAAAGGGGACACAGAAAGCTTCTTCTCCGCAAGCGTTCCCTTGGGCCATTACTCTAAAGAGGTCGGAAGCATTTTGTAAATCACACCCTCTCCCTACAAAAAATAAGAGTATTTTGATATTCCAAATTGCCATAGAAAAGACACTTAGAGAAGGGAATAAAGTGAAGAGTAACCATGCTCTAGAATTTATATTGCAGGTTAAGCCTCTAGAGGCTTTTCACTATCATACTGGGAACCTGATAAATCAATCATATGAATGGAATAGCATAGATACTCCAGTCACATTTTCAACCATCAGTACTCACTGACTGTGTTTATTAGTGATGAGAGGAAGGGGTAATTACTAATAATGTTAGGACATATAGATTATGGTATGAGAAAGAAGTAACAGATTCGTCTGTCATGTACACTAGATTGCATTCCAGAGGGTGAAATAATTATTTTAAAACAAAACAAAACAATAATTAAAAATGGATCCTATTGATCCTAGCTGTAGGGAGCTAGAGTGGACAACTTTTTGGTGCATCTGCCCAGCTCATAATGATTCTTCCTTCTTTGGAAGTAGGTCCCCTACCCCTCAAGCCATTGGGGTGAGTCATAAGGAGTCATATTTGTACTGTAAGGCATTGTCTCCTAGACAGAGCTAACCAGATCAGTCTTAGGCACTGTACTACTTTCCTAGGGCTACTGTAACAAAGTACCACAACCTGGGTGGCTTAAAACAATGGAAACTTATTGCCTTACAGTTCTGGAGGCCAGAAGTTCAAAATCAAGGTGTTGGTAGGGCCATCCTCCTCCTGGCACCTCTAGGGGAGGATCTTCTCTTGCCCTTTCCAGCTTCTGGTTAAACCTCCAGAGCCTTCACCTTGGTTGGCACTCCTTGGTTTATGACAGCTTAACTGCAACCTCTGTCTCCATCTTCACATGGCAATCTTCCCTCTATGTCTGTGTCCCAATTTCCTCTTATCAGAAAGACACCAACCATGTTGGAATAAGGGGCCATCCTACTCCTGTATGACCTCCTCTTAACTAATTACATCAGTAATGACCGTATCTTCAAATGAGGCCCCATTCTGGGGAACTGAGGAGTTTAGGTTACTTAGGGCTCCCCTTTCTAGAGAAGAGGAACGAGAAACACTATTCAACCCATAACAGTTACCTAGCTCAAATAGTGCCAGAGTTCCTTTCCTGGGATTTGGTATTGAGAATGGGATTCTAGTCACAGCCTGAGCTGACTGGTCTGGTGAAGAAAGATAAGCAAATGGAAACTGAGGCTCAGCCTTCTCACCCTTTAAGAACTAAGTAGCAGAGAAAGTCTATTTACAGAAAGAGAAGAATGAAGTAAATGGGGGGTGGGGAGGCAGAGAAAAAAGGGGCAGAGGAAGGATGCTCCGGGTGGCAGCTTTTACTATGATCCTACAACCTTTCTGCAGCTCCACTGGGTTTCCAGCCTTGGGTTCCCTGAGATACTATAGGCTTCCCAAAAAGCTTCGTCTCTTTGCTTAAGGAAACTTAACGCGGGGCAGTCCAGGTGGCTCAGTGGTTCAGCGCTGCCTTCAGCCCAGGGCGTGATCCTGGAGTCCCAGGGTTGAGTCCCCGGGCTCCCTGCATGGAGCCTGCTTCTCCCTCTGCCTGTGTCTCTCTCTGCCTTTCTCTCTGTGTGTCTCTCATGAACAAATAAATAAATTATGTAAAAAAAAAAAAAAAAGAAAATGTGGTTTCTGTTGCTTACAAGCAAAGCTAATAGAAAAGCTATAATCAGAATAAGATACCCTATTAGTTTTCCTTGCTATTATAACAACTTACCACAAACTTAGAGTTCAAAACAAGACAAATTTATTATGCAGTTCTGTAAGTCAGATTTTAGCCCATTGGTATGGGTCCCACTGGGCTAAAGTCAAAGTGTTGGCAGGGCTGCATTCCATTCTGGAGGTTCCAGGGAAGAGTCTCTTTCCTTGACCTCTCCAGCTCCTGGAAGCCCCTTCTTCCATCTTTAAAGTCAGTGACACAATTTGTCAGGTTCTCTACAGCCAGAAAAGTTTTCTTCCTTTTAAGGACTCAAGTGATTGGCTTGAACTCACCTGCCTAACACAAGCTACTCTGCCCACCTCAAGGTCCTTAACTTTAATTTCATCCATCTGCAAAGTCCCTTTTGCCACACAAGGTGTCATATTCACAGGTTCAGGGATTAGGATGTGAACATTTTTAGGACCCATTATTTTGCCTTCCACAGATGCATAACAAAATGTGTCATGACCGTTTGTAATAAGATGGATGGCTGAGAGTTTAGTGATCTTTCTTTGTACTGTTTCTTTCTCTTGTAAAATTGTTTCCTTTTATTTGAACAACTCATTCTGAAGCTTTGGCCTCCTAAAGCTCTTTTTGAGGAACACAGGGTCAGCTCTGTCAGATTCAAGTACCTTTATTTAGCTGCCATCTCATAACTGAATGTTTAACTATCCTGGGTAGACCCTAAACGAGGATGTATTCCCAAAAGACCCGATGGGAGCCAGGAAGGAAGAAACAGAATGAAATCAAATTGCTTATTCCTCACTAAAGAATCACATGTATTAAAATGTTATTACCAAAAATAAAAATAAAAATAAAAATAAAATAAAATGTTATTACCAAAAAAAAAAAAAAAAAAAGCAATTTTGAAATTTCTCTGAACAGAGAGTCTGGGGCAGATACCTTGATAAAGGTGTTGTTTCTGGCAGAAGGCTGTAAGGGCCAATTTATGTATAGACACAAAAAGGAAATGTACATCTGCAGGAAGGCAGATAAACTCATGTAGTCAACAAAGACAAATGGTCCAGGTGCCATTCTATGACTGGGCACACAGTGGAGAACACAAGTTCCTGCCTTCCTAACTCTACTGAAGGATATAGATTTATATAAAATATGTTATATCTTATACATTACATATACTATAATGTCAGGAAGAAAATAAAGCAGGATATGAAGAAAAATAAAGCAGGATAGAAAGAGAGCGATGGAAGAGGTACTATTTTGGATGAAGCAGTTTAAAAATGCTTCAAATTTAAAAAGAACATTTTTTTGGAAACAATTATAGACTCACAGGAGGTTGCAAAGAAACGTACAAAGAAGTCCCATGCACTTTTTCCTCATCTCCCCCAATGTTAGCATTTTATGCAATTATAGTACTGCATCAAAACCAAGAAAGCAACATTAGTGTAATCCATAGAGCTTGTCCAGATTTCACTGGTTATACCTGAACTCATTTGAGTATGTGTGTATAAATAATTCTAGGTAATTTTAACATATGTGTAGCCTTGGGTAATCATCATGACGATCAAGGTACTGACCTACATATATGAATTATACCCAAAGCTATTATAAAGAAATTCTTAACTGTGCCATCATCACAAGACACATCAGTGTTACCTCTGTAGCCACACCCATCCTTCCCCACCATCACTAGCCCCTGGCAATCACTAATTTGTTCTCTAACTCTATCATTATGTATTTCATGCTACATAAATGAAATCATGCAGTAGGTACCCTTTTCAGATTCTTTTTTTTTTTTTTTTCACTCAGTATAATTCCCTTGAGATCCATCCAAGTGACACATATCACTAGTTTTTTCCTTTTTATTTCTGAGTAGTGTTCCCTGGTATGGATGTACTGGAGTTTGTTTAACCATTCACCCATTAAAAGATGTTTGGTTAGTTTCCAATTTTGAGCTATTACAAATAAAGCAGCTACAAACATTTGTGTACAAGTTCCTGCGTGAAAATAAGTCTATTTCTCTTGGCCAAATGCCCAGGAGTGTGATTGCTGGGTTATATGGTAAGTGTATGTATGGTTTTTCCAGAGACTGACAAACTGTTTTCTAGAGGAGCTGTATCATTTTGTGTTCCCCAGCAACATATGAGTGATCCAATTTCTCCACAGCCTTGCCAACATTTGGTGTTAATCACAGCTTTTCATTTTAGCCATTTTGATAAGTATGTTATGATATCTCATTGTGGTTTAATTTGTATTTCTCTAAAGACAAATGTTGTTGAATATCTTTTCATGTATTTATTTGCTACCAATATATTCTCTGCCTGTGCATGTCTTGCCCATTTTCTAATTGGATTTTTTTTTTTTTTTGGTTTTTTAATGCTGAGTTTTGAGAGCTTTTAAAAATATATTCAAGAGGCACCTGGGTGGTGCCAGTTGGTTCAGCATCTGCCTTCAGCTCAGGTCATGATCCCAAGGTCCTGGGATCCAGTCCCATGTTGGCCTCTCTGCTCAGCAGGGAGCCTCTTCTCCTTCTCTCTCTGCCTGCAGCTCATCCTGCTTGTGTTCTCTCTCTCTCTCTCAAATAAATAAATAAAATATTTTTTAAAAATAAATAAATAATAAAAGTAAATAAATGTTCCAGACATTAGACCTTTGTCAGATATGTGATTTGCAAATATTTTCTCCCAGTCTATAATTTGTCTTCTCATTCTTTTAACAGTGCCTTTTGCAGCAGAAAGTTTTAAATTCTGATGAGGTCCAATGTATTGATTTTTTTCTCTTCTTGTTCATTCTTTTGGTGTTAAGTCTAAGAACTCTTTGCCTAGTCATAGGTCCTGAAAAATTTTCTTTATGTTCTTCCCTAGAAGTTTTATAGTTTTACATTTAAGTCTATGATTCCTTTTGAGTTAATTTTTGTACAAGGTATGAAGTGTACATTGAGTTTCATATTCTTTCTTATGGATGTCTAATTACCCCAGTACCATTTATTGAAAAGGTTCTCCTTCCTCCATTGAATGTCTTTTGCTCTTTGATAAATTTAATTGAGCACATTTGTGGGCTTGTTTCTGAGATCTCTATCTGTCCCATTGGTGACTATGTCTCCTTTCAACCAATATCACACTATCATGATTACTGCAGCCCTATAGTAAGCCTGAATATCAAGAAATGGTTTCTTGTTTTGGCTAATCTAGAGACTTTCACTTTCCACACAAATTTTAGAATAAGCTTGTCTATGTCTAATACAGAAATTGCTGAGATTTTGATTAAAATTATGTTAAACCTAGACGTTTAGGGCAAATTGACATCTTTACTACATTGAATGGTATGTCTTTCCAAGGGTTTAGGTTGTCTTTTATTTCTTTCATTAGCATTTTATAATTCTCATCATAGATCCTATACTTATTTTTGTCAGATTTATACTTAAGAACTTTATTTTCTTTGGAGCAATTTTTTTTTCCTTTGGAGCAATTTATAAGGCATGCTTTCTTCAGGAAGAGTATTTGAATAGAGACCTGAATGAAACAAGAACATGAGTACAAAGGTCCTGAGGCAGGAACTTTCTTGGTGTATATAAAGAATAGCAAGAAGAACAGCATGCTTGAGGTGGAGTGAGCTACAAAAAGAGTATCAGCAAATGAGATCCAGGTTGTCAGGGATTAACTGGGGCTTGGTGAAGTCATGATGATTCTGTAGGATTTTACTGTAAATGTGATGAGATGCCATCAAAAAGTTTTGAACACAGAGGTGACATGGCCCGATTTCTGTTTTAGAAGGACTGCCCTGGCACTGGAAAATAGGCTTTAGGAAGTTAAGGGGAGGGGATCCCTGGGTGGCGCAGCAGTTTAGCGCCTGCCTTTGGCTCAGGGCGCGATCCTGGAGACCTGGGATCGAATCCCACGTTGGGCTCCCGGTGCATGGAGCCTGCTTCTCCCTCTGCCTATGTCTCTCTCTCTCTCTCTCTCTCTCTCTCTCTCTCTCTCTCTCACTGTGTGCCTATCATAAATAAATAAAATTTAAAAAAAAAGGAAGTTAAGGGGAAACAGGAAGCTATATTAGGAAGCTCTCTGAGTGGCTCAGGTGACAGAGACTGGCAGCACAGACCAGGTTGGCAGCTGTGGAGGTGATGAGGAATAGTTGGAGTCTAGATATATTTCAAAGGTATAGCTGAGAGAACTGGGTGTGAGATGTTAGAGAAAGAGAAGATTTGAGGATGACTCTATGGTTCTTGGCCAGTGCAGCCAGTTGAAGAGCAGTGCCATTTTCTGGGAAGAGGAAAACTTTGTTCTTTGGCATAAAAACAAAAATTGTCACTGCCTGGAAAAGACCTAAAACCTGATATCCCAGTGTGCAGTCCCAGAACAGCCACATTTCTGCAATGTTGGCTACTAGTTGGACTTTGAGAAAATACTGAGATGGCACTGTAGGAAGGATGTTGGAGATTAAAGAAGGGAAATGAAACCAATAGTTAATAAGCACATTAAGGACCAAGATTTGTCTTGCTACTTCCTATTAATCCTTATTAGTTTCCTGATAGCTAAGTAGTAATATGCTTTTCTCTTTTCTTTTTTAAATTGCTGTAAAATATATATATAACACAAGTTATCATTTTAACCATTGTAAGTTTATACTTTGGTGGCATTAAATATATTTACAATGTTGTGTTATCATCACTATCTATATCCAAAATGTTTTCATCATCCCTAACAAAAATTCTACCCATTAAACAATAACTCCCCTTTCCTCCCTCTTCTGTCCCTAGTAAACCATATTCTTTTTTTTAAAAAAAGATTTATTTATTTATTTATTTATTCATGAGAAACACAGAGAGGCAGAGACGTAGGCAGAGGAGAAGCAGGCTCCCTGTGGGGAGCCTGATGTGGGACTCCATCCCAGGACCCCAGGATCATGACCTGAGCTAAAGGCAGATGCTCAGCCACTGAGCCACCCAGATGCCCCCTAGTCAACCATATTGTATTTTCTCTCTATGAATGTGCCTATTCTAAGTGGCTCATTATAAGCAGAGTCATTCACTCTTCATCCTCCTGTATCTAGCTTATTTCACTCAGCATATAGTTTTCAAGATTCATCCATGTTATAGTACATATCAAAATTTCACTCACTTTTATAGCAGAATAACATTTCACTGTATGCATATACCACATTTTGTTTATCCATTCATCTGTTAACAAACACTTGTGTTGTTTCCACCTTTTGGCTATTGTGAATAGTGCTGCTGTGGGTATTCGTGTACACGTGTCTGTCTGACTTCCTGCTGTCAGTTCTTTTGGACATATACCGAGAGATGGAATTGCTGGGTCATGTGGCAATTCTATGTTTAGCCTTTGAGAGAACCATGAAAATCTCCATAGCAGTTGCACCATTTTCTGTTCCCACCATCAATGCACGAGTGTTCCCATTTCTCCCTGTTCTTGCCAAACCTTGTTATCTTCTGTGTGTGTATGTGTGTTTTAATAGCCATTCTAGTATAATAGCTGTGAAGTCGGGATCCCTGGGTGGCGCAGCGGTTTGGCGCCTGCCTTTGGCCCAGGGCGCGATCCTGGAGACCCGGGATTGAATCCCACTTCAGGCTCCCGGTGCATGGAGCCTGCTTCTCCCTCTGCCTGTGTCTCTGCCTCTCTCTCTGTGACTATCATAAACAAATAAAAATTAAAAAAAAAATTTAAAAATAGCTGTGAAGTCATATCTCATTGTGATTTTGCATTTCCCTAATGACTAATGGTGTTGAGCATCTTTTCATGTGCTTACTGGCCATTTGTAGATCTTCTTTGGAGAAATGTCTACTCATGTCTTTGCCCCTTTTTAAATTAGGTTGTGGTATTGTTGTTGAGAATTTGGGGTGCTCTATGTATCCTAGATATTAATCACTTATTAGATATATGATTTGCAAATATTTTCTCCCATTCTATAGGTTGTTTTGAGTTTTTTTGCTTTTCTGATAGTATCCCTTAATGCACAAAAGTTCCTTATTTTGGTGAAGTCCAACTTACCTATGTTCTCTTTTATTGCCTATGCTTTTGGTGTCATAGCCATGAAATTGGTCCCAAATTTAATGTCACGCATATTTTCTCTAATGTCCTTTTCCTGAGAGTTTTAGCTCTTAAATTTAGGCTTTGATTCATTTTTAGTTAATTTTTACACATTATATAAGATAAATATACAACTTCACTCTTTTGCATATAAATATCCAGTTTTTTTTTTTTTTTTTTTAATTCATGAGAGACACAGAGAGAGAGGCAGAAACATAGGCAGAGGGAGAAGCAGGCTCTCTGTGGGGGGGCCTGATGTGGGACTCCATCCCAGGACACCCCCTCCCCCATCACACCCTTAGCCCAAGGCAGGTGCTCAACCACTGAGCCACCCAGGTGCTCCCATTCTTTTGCATATAAATATCCAGTTTTCAGGGATCCCTGGGTGGCTCAGTGGTTTAGCGCCTGCCTTTGGCCAGGGGCGCGATTCTAGAGTCCTGGAATCGAGTCCAACGTCAGGCTCCTGGCATGGAGCCTGCTTCTCCCTCCTCCTGTGTCTCTGCCTCTCTCTCTCTCTCTCTCTGTGTCTAGCATAAATAAATAAATAAATAAATAAATAAATAAATAAATCTTTAAAAAAAATAAATATCCAGTTTTCTTATCACTATTTGTTGAAAAAACCATCCTTTCCCAACTGAATACTTTTGGCACCCTTGCAGAAAATCAATTGGCCATATATGTGAGGGTTGGCTCTTATGCTCCCTGTTCTATTTTATTGGCTGTCTTTATGTCAGTACCATACTGTTTTATTTTTTTTTTAAGGTTTTATTTATTTATTCATGAGAGACTAACAGAGAGAGAGGTAGAGACATAGGCATTGGGAGAAGCAGGCTCCCTGGGGGGAGCCCCTTGCAGGAGTCAGTCCCAGGACAGCAGGGTTCAGCCATGAGCTAAAGGCAGACAGACGCTTAACTGCTGAGCCACCCAGGTGTCCCAGTACCATACTGTTTTAATTACTGCAGCCGTATAGTAAGTTTCAAAGTTGGGAAGTGTAAGTCTCCCAATTTTATTAGTCCTTTTCTTTTTTAAGTGTTTTTTAAATTTTATTTTATTTATTTATTTTTAATTTTTAAAAAGATTTTATTTATTGAGAGAGAGAGAGCACAAGTAGGGGGTATGGGGGAGTGGCAGAGGAAGAGAGAGAAGCAGGCTCTCCACCAAGCAAGGAGTGCAATATGGGGCTGAATTCCAGGACTCTGGTATCATGACAGAGTCTTAACGGACTGAGCCACTCAAACACCCCTATTAATCCTTTTCAAGATTGTTTTGGCTATTTCAGAGGCCTTTGCAATTCTGTATGTATTTGAAGGTTAGCTTTTCCATTTCTGTGAAAAAGGCTATTGGAATTTTAATAGGGAGTGTATTGAATCTGTAGATTGCTTTAGGTAGTATTGACATCTTCCTATCCATGAACACAGAATGTCTTTCCATTTATTTAGGTTTTCTTTAATTTCTTCAAGCAATGTTGTATAGTTTTTAGTGCATAAGTCTTTTTACCTTATCTCCTTGGTCAGATTTATTCCTATTTAATTCTTTTAGATGTTCTATAAATGGAATTGCCATCTTAATTTCCTTTTCAGGTTGTTTACTGCTCACGTATAGGAACACAATCAATGGGGAGATGGTGTGTCTGGGTGGCTCAGTTTGTTGTTTGCCTTCAGTTCAGGTCATGACCTCAGCATCCTAGGATCAGCTCTCTGTTCAGCAGAGGGTCTGCCTCACCTCCCTCTGTGTGCACTTGCTCATGCTCTCTCTCTCTCTCTCTCATGCACACACACACACACACATACACACACTTGCTCTCTCAAATAAATAAAATATTTTTAAAAGAAAAACAATTAATAATGTATCTTTTTTTTTAAAGGAAGAAGTAGGGATTTAGAATGAGTTGTTCTAGAACTCATTCTAGAGTCTTAGAATGGGACACCTGGGTGGCTCAGTGGTTGGGTGACAACCTTTGGCTTAGCTATGATCCTGGGGTCCTGGGATTGAGTCCCACAAGAGGCTCCCTGCAAGGAGCCTGCTTCTCCCTCTGCCTCTGTCTGTCTCTCATGAATAAATAAATAATCTTTAAAAAAAAAAGTTGTTCAAAGGTCCTTGGCTAGTAAGGTCCAACTCAGTCTCTAACTCCAAATCTGTTGTGCTTCCTCTCTGAGGAGGTAGTTTACCCAGCCCCTTTCCCATATTGTCCTTTCTCTCTAACTTGATGCTCTTAGTTGCAAAGTAAGTAACACTAGAAAAAGAAGAAAATGGAACACTGCAACAACTATGCTTTAAATTCTGGCCAGTGTGACAACCGAACCTATGTAAGGAGGTACTAAGTTCTC
Organism: Vulpes vulpes; assembly: GCF_048418805.1. Classification (NCBI taxonomy): domain Eukaryota; kingdom Metazoa; phylum Chordata; class Mammalia; order Carnivora; family Canidae; genus Vulpes; species Vulpes vulpes. The sequence continues at coordinate 72,737,142 of NC_132786.1, read as the reverse complement.
AAGGATACCCATGATATTCCATAGATATGTTCACTTCCATTCTTTTTGAGTGGAGGGCCCAGAGGCAAATAACAAAGAGTCAACATTGAATGTGTGACCTCCAAATGCCAAAATGGTTGGTGAGAATGACTCAGAAATCAAGAAGCGGTTTGTAGCAAATCAAATACTGTAATGCATTGTCAACACAGGAGAGTTTCTCATGGCCCTGACAGAAGGATTGTGTCATAGTACATAGATGAGGTTAATACTCTTGAGGAACTGAGTGAGGGTGGCTCAGGCTCAGGAGAGGTACACTTTGCAGCCTGCCACCAGGCTGGAGACGAAGAGTGTGTCAAGTAACACTGGAGAGTCTCTTAACGGCTGTGGCAGTCTTGCTATGCCTGCAGGAAGGGGATGGATGAGCATTGTCCAAGACCCTGAATGCTATTCAGGAACCACCAGATTCTCTTCTCCAGTCCCCACTGAATACTTTTCTTTCTCTCCCAAACCTGCTGTCTCACAGGATTTCTGAATCTCCACCTCCTGCTGATTTTGTGGAATAGGATAGGCAATTTAAATGTGGAGACATGACTATTGTTGCAGCTGCCACTGATGGGAACCTGGCCCAATAGCTGAGGACAGTGCTATGAGAATTTCCTCAGTCTGATTTCCTGATGCTTCCTGCCGAGGCCAGCAAGATATCCAGAAAGCAATGCTGAAGGCCGGTAAACAGGAGTGTACTTCCATGTATATTTCTATTACACACACACACATATGCAAACACAGAGTAGAATATCTTCTCCCTCCTCCCGAAGAGAAGAACATTCTGTCCAGAAGATAATACCTTAGGATCTACTCAGTTTGCCCTCTTCTGTCTCCAGTGTAAAGGTGCTCTATTGCAGTGAGGTATTCTTCCTCAGACCTGCTAAGAAATCTCAGACAAGGAATGGTAGAGTCTTCATACCTAATGAATTGCTAACATTTTTAAGTGGGGAGGTAAGGAGTTGCCAGAGCACATGTGTGGGTTCCTCCTAATATGTAGAATACTGAGAAAATCCCACAGGATTTCCAAGCTGCCTCAGTAACAACAGGATAGAAAATAGGTGAAGAAAGTTCACAAAGCAAAATGTTAGCATGGCATCAGGTAACTTTCTCTGTGGCTCAGACTTTAGACATGTTATAACAGCATTTCATTTATATCACAGAAAAAATTAATCAAGTAGATCATAACGTTTTAAATGATTTTTCCAGGGATCCCTGGGTGGCGCAGCGGTTCAGCGCCTGCCTTTGGCCCAGGGCGCGATCCTGGAGACCCGGGATCGAATCCCACGTCGGGCTCCCGGTGCATGGAGCCTGCTTCTCCCTCTGCCTGTGTTTCTGCCTCTCTCTGTCTCACTCTCTGTGTGACTATCATAAATAAAAAAAATAAAAAAAAATTAATGATTTTTCCAGTGGGAATATTATGCTATAATGACACACTCTATTCTTACTTCCTCCATAAATCACTAGTGACTTCCCTTAAAATGACCTCTTGCCTCCAGCCTCTTGTCTTTCAGACCATCCCCACATTGCCTCATGAATGTTCTTAAACATATCAATCCTCTGATCAAAAATCTGCTGTTTCCTTGTTGCCAACAGAATTAAACCTCAATTCTTCTATATGTCACTTGAGGTCTCTTATCAATCATTTTCCCTCCTTATCTTCTACTGATTGCCAGGCCAGTCACGCTCTGGGGTATAGTCATATTTCCTCCACTTGTAATGCCAGTTCTTTTCCTCTCTACTTTTCTAACTCTTCCTTCTCACATTTCAGGGCTGGATTATAATCCCACCACCTCCACTTCTACCCATACCAATATCTCCCTGTTATAAATTCCTATTGCACACTCACTGTACACTTCACTTGGGCAGCTTATTTATCGAGTGATTAATATGCATGTCTGACTGCACTAGATGCTTTGTGACTACAGAGACTAGAATAAGGTCCCTGCCCTGGTGGAGAAGACTTTGCTGCTTTATCATGATGTATTACTATCTCCTGAGGGCAAGGCTGTCTCCACAGTAAAATGCAAGTTCTCAAGTTCTGCAAGGATATCATGTTTAGAATGGTGCTATGTACATCCTAGGATTTCAGAAAGACTTACTAAATTGAATTAAATCCTCGCTGTGTGTCTATCTCTGGGGCTTATCTACTAATTGAGGATGGTAGCTGAGCTGTAATAGCAAATTTGCTCTTAAATGGCCAAACCTAACAAAACTGGTCTACTTCAGCTATGCTGAAGGGGTAGGGGTGAGAAAGGAAAAACCATCCTAGTGTGCTGCAACATGGAAAAGCTGCTCAATCTAAGTCCACTCTCCTGGAGGGCCCCCTGGGTATAGGTGTAAACTGCTGCGGGGTGAAATCAAGTGGCTCAAAGCCCCACAAGTAAAGGAGGGAGGAAAGGCCAAATAAGTAGAGTAGGGAAGGAGAGCAACAGAAACTTCATCAGCCAGTATATGGACAGCAAGGGCCATAAAAAATGCAATGGCTTCTTTTGAACATAACCAAAGAGAAGCCAAGGTCAGTCGTTGGAAACTACAGTTTGCACTTCACACATCTGTAGCGATAAAGACTGATGTTGGCACGTTTGGTTTCCAGACACTTGTTCTCACAGGTAACAGCAGCCAGGCAGCTGCCCTGAGTGACTTTGAGTTCATCTCTCACACAGATCCCGAGTTGGAAGGATTGAAACAAGCGAATCCCCCAAACCCTGGTTCGCCTCCATGGCCCCCCCGCCCCCCGGGACAAGTTGAAAGATCTAAAACCAGAACCAGAAAAAACTGGCGAGTTGGGGGCCAGGCAAGGATGTAGAAGAGGATTCTGCTGACTTCAGGCACCCTAGTCAGTCTCTCTCATTGTAAACCAGAAGTGTCTATTCGCTTGGTCTTTTCCACCAAGTCGAAAGATCCTCAGGCTGATCTAGGTGCCCGCTGAGTCTGGTTGCAGCTCCCGGCCACGATTTCCTCCCATCTCTTGCCCCAGGGTGGCGGACGGGGTCACCAGGCCCCCTGGCCGGGGCCCCTCCGCGCGCCGGGGACTGCAAGGCTCGCGCTCCTCCTCTCTCGCGTCCCCTCCCCTCCCCGCCCCGCCCCTCCCCTTCCCTCCCTCGGCCAGTCCCTCCCCAAGCCGTGGCGGAGGTGGGGCCGGGCTTGGCTCGGCGAGGCCCGTGCATTCCAGAGAGCCGAGCGAGCTAGAGCAACAAAGGAGCCGGGGAGTCGGTGGGAGAGTCGGGGGGCTGAGGCGCGCTCGGGCGAAGGTGGCTGCTGGGCCGCGGGCTGGCGCAGAGGGGAAGCCGGGGAGCTAGTCCCCACCGCCGGCGCGCGCCTGGCCTCCTGCGCGGGGCCGAGAGGTAGTTTTAATGGTGGGAGGGGGAATGGGGCTGGAGATGGGGGGCCCAGGGGGCTCCCGGGGCTGAAGACAACTGGATTGCCAGGAGAAAGAGTAGAGGGGGGTGCATCCCGGCCGGGGCCTCCGCCGCCCAACATGGGCCCCCGGGTCCAAAGTTTGCGAAGTTGGGCGCCGAGGGCCCGCGGCGCGCGGAGCGTCCGAGGGGGCCCGGCCCCGGCCCCGCGGGGCGCGCAGGTCGCCTGAGCCACCTCCGCGGCCCCAAGGGTTGCGCGTGCGGCCGGGGGGCTCCGGGGAGCGGGCGGGGACGCCGGGGCTTCTGCTGAGTTGGCGGGTTTAGCCATGGCCGCTGCCCGCCTCGCACGGGGGCCCGAGATCCTGCTCCTGGGGCTGCTGCTGCTGCTGCTGGGGGGCCCGGGCCGGGGGGCGGCCTTGAGCGGGAACGCGACGGGGCCTGGGCCGCGGAGCGCGGGCGGGAGCGCGAGAAGGAGCGCGGCGGTGACCGGCCCTCCGCCGCTGCTGAGCCACTGCGGCCGCGCAGCCCCCTGCGAGCCGCTGCGCTACAACGTGTGCCTGGGCTCGGCGCTGCCCTACGCGGCCACCTCCACGCTGCTGGCCGGGGACTCGGACTCCCAGGAAGAAGCGCACGGCAAGCTGGTGCTCTGGTCGGGTAAGCGCGCGGGAGCCGGAGCCGGAGCCGGAGCCGGGGCTACGGGGGTGGGATGCGGGACTCCTGGAAAGAACAGGCTCGGGCCTGAGCTTTGGCGAGGGCGGGCGCTGCACCCGGGAGAGTTGGAGGAACGCAGTCTGCAACTCGGGGTCCTGCCGTAAGCGGGATGGGACCCTCGGGGGGGGGGGGGGGGGCGAGGCGGTGGAGGGAGCCGGTCACAAAAGGCCTGAGCGGGGTGGGTGCGCAGAGAATGGGAGGAATGAGGGGCCCGTGAGGAGGGGGTTCAGAGCCACGGGGAAGGAGGTTTTTTAAGAAATGGGGCTGCTCCACCTAAGTACTGCTCTGGAAGCGGGGTCCTTGGGGATTCAAGGAGGTGTTTAGATCTTGGAAAAGAAGCCAACCGGCAAGTCGAGTTGGAGAGGAAAAAAGTAAAGATCCCGGAGAAGATTTAGGCATTGAGGGAGAGGGTGGGGGGGAAGAATTGAGTGAAATTTGTGACGGATACGAAACCCCCTGCTGTTGAGTAATTAAAAGTTAGCCAGAAATTTCCAGAAATCTTGTTTTGGGAAACAGGAAGTCCAGTGATCTCGTCTTGCTTTCTCGCAGGAGATTTCACTGTTTCCTCATCTGAAAAATGGGGACTCTAATCCTTGTCTGAGGTTGTGACGGAATGAGACTATTCTAAGGATTAATTGTATATTCTTTGGAAGTTTGGGTCCTCAGGCTGGTCAGAGCTGCAGAAGGACACTTAAGTCTATGATGTTGAGAGTCTGTGGGTACTTTCTTAGTGGTTTGAAATCCCAGAGCCCTCACCTCAGGATAGGATTATGGCCAGGCCTGAAAAACTGCAGACTGAACCCAAACAAACTCTTCCTTAGCAGTGGGGAGTGGATTCTCTCGCCACTTGTCACTCTTCTGGATTGGGGGCCTTAAGGGACTCGGAGAAGAGAACTGACTGGTCTTGTCATCGCTTGCTTCTAGTCCGTGTGATTCCAAAACTGTCCTTGAAAAAGAAAACCAAAAGTCAGGAGCCAGCTTGGCAACTTCTTCTTTTGACAAGCTTGGGTGCCCTACATCCATCTTGGTTCTGCCCTGGGGGCTAGTGATGATCCTGAAGGAGGAAGTGTATTTAGGCTGCAGGCCTGTCATTGTCAACTTGTCCACTAGAGTTCTTAGAGTCATTGCTGGATGTTGGACAAAGCCATATAATTCCAGGCCTGGTATCACTAAATGGTCAGTGTCACCTGGCTCTTGGAGGTGTTTTCGTGGGTGAAAGATGAAGATGATCTAGGTGGTCTTCATCTGTAAACTTTTGAAGGTAGACACTTGTTTGTTTGTTTGTTTGTTTGTTTTAAAGCCTCAGAGTTCTGAGTACCCAGCCATCTGCTCAGTCGTTAAATTAGGCATTGGTTGCTTGCTACATGTTATCCTGGATCAGGTTCTGGGACATATAAAGACAAGGAATACAGACATGATCCCTGCCATCAAGGGAAGACCACAGACAGCTTTAGCAGTTCCCGTAAGAGGTATTGTGACAGAGTAGGGTGCTGAAGGAACACAAAAGACTTTGGGGAGCAAGGGAGACCCTCCCCAGAGGAACTGACCTTTCACCTATGACCTGAGAAATAAGCAGGAATTAGCTGAGCCAAGGAAAGGTTGAATGGGAAGGAATAGGAAGAGGAGACAGCATCAAAGGTGAGGAGGTGAGAGGACTTGGTACTTTTAAAGAAGAGTGCAAGAATTTTAGCTGAGCTGGATCAAAGCATAAAATCTAGAGGGATAGAATTATAAGAGGTAAGACCTAGAGTGTTAGAGAGTAAAGGAATTCCTACCTCGTATTAAGAAGTTTGGATGTTATCCAGAAGATAATAAGGAGCCACTGAAAGCATTTGAGCAAGGGAGAGATGTAATCATATTTGCATTTTAGAAAGATCTCTTTGAGTATTGTGTGAAGAAGCCATGGAAGGAGGAATGGCCTGGAGCCTGGTTGCTTGCTTAGGGAATGATTGAAGTAGTCTAGGTGAGATATGATGGAGGTGGAGGTCCAGGTGAGAGATGATCAGGTGATAGGCTGGAGGAAGTGGACAGGTGCCAGAAATCCAAGTTAGAACCAGTAAGACTTGCCAATGAGTTGGATGCAAGGCATGAGTGAGCAGGAGGACCTAGGATTCAGGCTTGCAGGGAAGGTGGTATCATTCCCTTTCACTAAGCTGGGAATGCTGGAGGAGAAGGTTTAGGAAGAAAACATGGGGACACCTGGGTGGCTCAGCGGTTAAGCGTCGGCCTTCAGTTTAGGGTGTGATCCCGGAGTCCCAGGATCGAGTCCCACATCAGGCTCTCTGCATGGAGGCTGCTTCTCCCTCTGCCTGTGTCTCTGCCTGTCTCTCTCTGTGTCTCTCATTAATAAATAAATAAAATTTGGGCAGCCCCAGTGGCCCAGCAGTTTAGCACCGCCTTCAACCCGAGGTATGATCCTGGAGACCCGGGATCGAGTCCTATGTCGGACCGCCTGCATGGAGCCTGTGTCTCTGCCTCTCCCTCTCTCTCTCTGTGTCTGTCATGAATAAATAAATAAAATCTTTTTTTAAAATAAAAATAAATAAATAAAATCTTGAAAGAGGAAGAAAGCATGGATTCAGTTAGGCGTGTGAATTAGAGATGCTCAACGAACATCTATGTGGAGATTACCAGCAGATTTGGAATAGGAGTTGCTGAAGAGAGTGGTCACTCTGTGTTTCCTTATCCTTGACTGCTGAGCCTTTGGAAGTATGCCACTGAGTGAGGAAGTTGCTAGCTCAGGTTGGACTGCTTTCTAGATCTGTATAGAACTCAGGTCCTCCTGTATCTTTCAACTCTCTGGACTTGGGCCTTTTCAGGCACTCAGCATCTTTCCCCCAGGATAGCTTGACAGGTCTCTTCTTAGGCATTCCAAGCTGACCAGACAAACATAATATCCAGGCCACAGTCCACCTTGGGCCAAATCTGGTTTGGTAAATGGGCTGAGAAAGCAGAGACCTGTGGCTGGTGAGGGAAATAAGTCCCTGACAACCAGCACGTAGCCTCTTTGACCATTGCTGTGCTCTGTGTGTGCACAGTGATGTGTGGCCTTGTCACCCAGCCGGAGGCTGCCAGTAGAAAAGAGCCGGAGAAGCTGGGAGGAATTTCTCTTTTCCTCTCCGACATCTGGTTGAGCAATGAGAGGAAGGATGTTGGTGATGGTGGTGGGTTGTTTGCAGGGGCAGATCAGAAAGAATTCCCCTAGAGCTGTTCCCAAACCTGGCTGATGATGATGAGAATCAGTTAAGATATATATATATTCATACTTTCCATATATATATATGGAAAGTATGGAAATAGAGGAAAGCATCTATGGGCCCAAGTTTTCATTTTTGCTTTAGATTTTTGACTTTTTAATTTATTTATTTTTAAAGATTTTATTTTTGGGGCACCTGGGTGGCTCAGTGGTTGAGCATCTGCCTTTGGCTCAGATTGTGATCCTGAGGTCCTGGGATCGAGTCCTACATTGGGCTCCCTGCAGGGAGCCTGCTTCTCTCTCTGCCTGTGTCCCTGCCTCTCTGTGTGTCTCATGAATAAATAAATAAAATCTTAAAAAAAAAAAAGATTTAAAAAAAAAAAAAAAAGATTTTATTTTTAAGTAATCTCTACACCCAACATGGGGCTTGAACCCACAACCCCAAGATCAAGAGTTGCACGATCCTCGACTCAGCCAGGCAGGTACCACAAGATTTTTAACTTTAATTGTGCTATGCCACATGCATACAGAAACTGCATAAAACAAAGAGGTATTAAATAACAAATAATTGGGCAGCCCCGGTGGTGCAGCAGTTTGGCGCCGCCTGCAGCCCAGGGCGTGATTCTGGAGATCCAGGATCGAGTCCCATGTCAGGCTCCCTGCATGGAGCCTGCTTCTCCCTCTGCCTGTGTCTCTGCTTCTCTCTCTCTCTCTCTCTCTCTCTGTCTCTCTCTCTCTCTCTCTCTGTCTCTCATGAATAAATAAATAAAATCTTAAAACAAAAACAAAACCAAATAATTATAAAGTGACACCTGAGTCAAGAGCTAGATCATGGGATCCCTCCTTTGTCTTTTTCAATCATATTTCCCTCCCTTCTCTTCTAGAAGTACCCACTACCCTAATATTTTTGATTATCATTTCCTTTCTCTTCTATAGCTTTATCATCTAGTTTTGGAATCCCTAATCAGGATATTTAGGTTTTGAATGTTTTTGAGCTTTATACAAATCACAAGATGTATATTCTTTTATGTCTTTTGTGTCTGGCTTCTTTTGTTATTTCTTTTGTAAGATTCATCCATGTTATTGCAGCTCTTTTTTTTTTTTTTTCATTGTCACACAGTATTCCATTGTAGAATATATCACAATTTACTAATCTGTCTTGTTGTTATTAAACATTTAAGCTGTCCTCAGTTTTTGGCCACTGTGAATACCATTGCTGTGAGTATTCTTCTATGTATATCCTGGTGCACCTGGGTCAAATTTCCCTAGGTACCTACTTAGAGGAATGGGATCACCAAACAGTAGGTTATGCATATGTTCAGCTTCTTTTTTTTTTTTTTTTTTTTTTTAAGATTTTATTTATTCATGAGAGACACAGAGAGAGAGAGTGAGGCAGAGACACAGGCAGAGGGAGAAGCAGGCTCCATGCAGGGAGCCAGATGTGGGACTTGATCCTAGGACTCCAGGATCATGCCCTGGGCCAAAGGCAGGTGCTAAACCACTGAGCCACCCAGGAAACCCCAGCTTTTTTTTTTTTTTTAAGATTTTATTTATTTATTCATGAGAGATACACAGAGAGAAGCAGAGACCTAGGCAGAGGGAGAAGTAGGCTCCCCACAGGGAGCCTGATGTGGGACTCAGTCCCAGGACCCCAGGATCACAACCTGAGGCAAAGGCAGACACTCAACCACTGAGCCACTCAGCTGTCTCTACCTTCAGCTTTACTGGGTAATACGAAACAGTTTTCCAAAGTGGTTATACCACCTTAGATTCCCCACTTATCTTGTAGAGGAGTCACCATCACTCCACATGATTCTTGATTATTGGTGGTGTCAGCCTTTTACCTTTTTGCCAATCTGGTGGATATAATGTGGTATGTATTTGTGGTTTTAATTTGCATTTCCCTGATAACTAATGGGGTTAAGCACCATTTCAAATGTTTATTGGCCATTTGGATTTCTTCTTTTATGAAGTCTCTGTTCGCATCTTTGGCCCATTTTTCTATAGGGCTGTCACTCTCATAAGATTTCTAAGAGTTCTTTCTTTATGCTGGACAGGAATTCTTCATTGGTTGTATGAGTTGAAAATATTTTCTGTGCCTTGCCTTTTAATTTCCTTTGTGTCATCTGTTAACAGAAGTTCTGAGCTTTAAGATAGTCGTTGATTAAAAAAAAAAAGTCATTGATAAAGCTTTTTCTGATTAGTACTTATTGTCTTATTTTAAAAAGTCCTTTCATTGGGTAGCCCGGGTGGCTCAGTGGTTTAGCACCGCCTTCAGCCCAGGGCGTGATCCTGGAGACCAGGGATTGAGTCCCACGGCAGGCTCCCTGCATGGAGCCTGCTTCTCCCTCTGCCTGTGTCTCTGACTCTCTCTCTCTCTCTCTATGTCTCTCATGAAAAAACAAATAAAACCTTTTTTTAAAAAAAAGTCCTTTCATGGAGTACCTGGGTGCCTTAGTCAGTTAAGCATCCTAGTCTTGGTTTTGGCTCAGGTCATGATCTCAGGATCCTGAGATCTCCTTGCAGGGGGCTCCCTGCTTAGCAGAGAGTATGCTTTCCTTCTCTCTCTCTCCCTACCCCCACTCTTGCTCACACTCTGTCTTGCAAATAAATAAATAAATAAATCTTTTAAAAATGTCCTTTCATAACATAAAGTCTGAACTTATTCTCATGTTATCTTCTCAAAACTTTTTTAGATTTTTCTTTCAATTTAGACATACAATTTACTAGTTTCATTTATATTTCATTTAGTTTCAACATAATTTGTTTTTTGTTTTTGTTTTTTTTAGATTTTATTTATTTATTCTTGAGCGACAGAGAGGGGCGGGCAGAGACATAGAGAGAGAGACAGAGACATAGGCAGAGGGAGAAGCAGGCTCTCTGCGGGGAGGCTGGGGACTCGGTCCCAGGACCCCAGCATCATGCCCTGAGCCAAAGGCAGATGCTCAACCACTGAGCCTCCCAGGCGCCCTCAACATTATTTGTTAAAAAGAATATCCCTTCTCCACTCTTCTGCCATAAATCAAATTGTCCAAATATCTATTTGTTTCTGGGATCTTTATTCTGTTCCATAGTTCTATTTTGTCTATCCTTTGCCAATATGTGCCATCTTAATTATCATATCTTTATGGCATGGTTCTTCACCTTCTTTGAGCTATGAACCTCTTTGGCAGTCTGATAAAACCTCTGTGCCCTTTCTCAGTATCATATTTTTAAATTTATAAGGTAAAACACATAGGATTAAAAAGGAGAATATAGGTACAAAGGAAATGATTTCTATTGAAATATAATTATCAAACATATTAAAACAATTTTGTGATCTAACATATATGTGCTTCTTTACTGATAAACTAAGTAAGATGTACTATGTGTATAATAACCACCATAATATCAAGGTAGAGATGAACAATAACAATATTTTGAGATATCTATAATAAAAATATCTAATTTCCATTCATGACAAAAACACAATACTGATAACATAGTATGTGGCTTACACCCATAATTGAAGGAAGGGCTAAATTTCTATTTGATGTAATTTTTTTCTCATTCAAGTTCACAGACCCCTAAATTCTCTCTAAGAATCCTTTTTGAGTTTCAAGTCAAGAACCTCTACCATTATTTTTTTTTTTCAAAGATTTTATTTATTTATTCATGAGGGAGAGAGAGAGGCAGAAACACAGGGAGAAGCTCCAAGCAGGGAGCCCGATGCGGGACTCGATCCTGCGTCTCCAGGGTCAGGCCCTGGGCCGAAGGCAGGTGCTCAACCGCTGAGCCACCCAGGCGTCCCCTCTACCATTCTTATAATGCTTATAGCATTTATGGTACAGCAGTATTTAATAGAGTCTGGACTATTCTTGACCCTTTGTGTTTTAATATAAAAATATTTGGGGGAAAAAAAAATATTTGGGGGCACCGGGGTGGTTCAGTGGTTGAGCATCTGCCTTTAGCTCAGGGCATGATCCCGAGATTCTGAGATCGAGTCCCACACCAGGCTCCCTGTGGGAAGCCTGCTTTCCTTCTGCATATGTCTCTGCCTTTCTCTGTCTCTCATGAATAAATAAATTAATTAATTAAAAAATAATTATTGGTAATTTTGATGGGGGTTACATTGAATATACAGACTAATTTGGAAAAAAGACATCTTTACAATACTTAGTCTTCCAATCATTTCATTATATATTTCTATTTAGATCTTTTTTCATTTTCTCAAATTTTTATTTTTTTTTTAATTGTGACTCTTCATCATTAGAAGGCCAGAAGTTTCCTTTTTTTTTTTTTTTTAAGATTTTTATTTTTTTATTCATGAGAGACACAGAGAGAGGCAGAGACACAGGCAGAAGGAGAAGCAGGCTCCATGAAGGGAGCCCGATGTGGGACTTGATCCTGGGTCACCAGGATCATGCCCTGGGCCGAAGGCAGGCCCTCAACCGCTGAGCCACCCGGGGATTCCCCTAGGTACTTGGTTTTTAAAATACTATTCTAAATAGTTCCTTTAATATTTCATTTTGTTTGTTGCTGGCATATAGAAATACAATTGATTTTGAACCCAGTAAACTAGCTAAATTTATCCTATACACATAGCCATCTCATTTGTGAATAATGAGTTTTGTGTCTCTCTTTTCAAGCCGCGTGCCTTTTAGTCTTTATTGGCTTAATGCACTACTTAAGATGTCCAGTGCATTGTTTAATACAAGTGATGAAAGTAGCAGCATTCCTTATCTCTGACCTCATATCTGTATTCTAAAGTTTTCCCATCTCTGATGCCTGGGTGGCTCAGCCATTGAGTGTCTGCCTTCAGCCCAGGGCGTGATCCTGGGGTCGGGATGGAGTCCCACCTGCTTCTCCCTCTGCCTCTCTCTCTCTCATTAATAAATAAATAAATAAAATCTTTACAAAACTAACTAAATAAATAAAATGTTCCCATCTTTCACCATTACTATGATGTTTGGCATAGGTTTCTTGTAGTTACATTTTATCAGATTAAGAAAGTGTTCTTTTGGGGCACCTGGGTGGCTCAGTCGTTGAACATCTGCCTTCAGCCCAGGGTGTGATCCTGGGGTCCTGGGATCCAGTCCCACACCGGGCTCACTGTAGGGAGCCTGCTTCTCCCTCTGTCTATATCTCTGCCTCTCTCTTTGTGTCTCTCATGAATAAATAAAATCTTAAAAAAAAAAAAAGTGTTCTTTTATTCCTAATTTGCCTATTCTTTTTATCATGTTGAACTCTATCGACTACTTCTGCATCTACTGATATGATCATATGATCTTTTTTCTTCTTTAATCTGTTAGTGTGGTAAATTGCATTGATTGAATTTCCTAATGTTAAGCCAATCTCAGAACAATGGTTTTCAACCTGACTGATCATCAGAACCACACAAAAAGTCATTTTTAAAGTTTAAATTGTGGCAAATATTTAAGAAGTCTATGAATATAAAAAAATGCCAAGATTAATAGAACATCTGTGTCTTTATTTTTTCTGTTTCATGTTTTTAATAAAATGAAAGAAATAAAACAATGGATAACATTGATGTCCCTTTCTTCCTTTTTTTAAAATTTTATTTTATTTTTATTTTTTAAAATTTTATTTATTTGTTTGTGAGAGACAGAGGCAGAGACAAAGGTGGGCTCCATACAGGGAGCCCGATGTGGGACTCAATCCTGGGTCTCCAGGATCATGCCCTGGGCCAAAGGCAGGCGCTAAACCGCTGAGCCATCCAGGCTGTCCCCCTTTCTTCCTGTCTACAATTCTGTCCCCTTCTCTTCTCTAGAGAGCTTCCCCCAACTCTATGGTTGACATATTTATTTTTTAAGCTTAATTACTTCTAAAAAATAGGTAGTATGTACGAGCTGTACAAAATTCAAAAGTAACAAAAGTTAAACCCCTCCACTTCTGCTTCCAGCCACCCATTTCCCCTTCCTAGAGGCAACCACTAGTACTGGTTTTTGTGTGTCCTTTTAGAGATAGCCAACATATGTATAAATGTAGATGCGTCCTTAGTCTTTTTCCTCCTACAACCAGTAGTAGAAGTCTGCTCCGCTACTGAAAAGCAGTAGTAGTCTGCTCTTCGGGCTGTTCTCACTCAACTATCCATTTAACAAGATGCACTGGAGGTAGTTCAATTTCACTGCAAGTGGTTCAACCTTGCGTAGTGTTGCATTATAGTGATATATGGTATCTTATGTGGCTGGTCTCCTATTGATGGCTATGCATTCTGCAATTTCTCCTCTTTTGCTGTTACAGTTCTGCAATGAATAATTTTATGTATTATCTTTGTAAACATGTGAAGTGGGATCGCTAGTATAAAATTTTGATCATGCCAAACAGTTTCCACAAGTGTTTACTAATGTCTGTTCTTACTAAAATTATATATAAGTGCCAGTTTCACCCACATTCTTGTCAACACAGCGTTTTCAATTATTTTGATCTTTATCACTCTGAAAGTTAAAAAATTTTATCTCATTATAGTTTTATTTCACATTTAGTTTATTAAGAGTGACGTTAACGGGTACCCGGGGTGGCTGAGTTGGTTGAGCTTTGGACTCATGGTCTGACTCTTGGTTTCAACTCAGGTGGTGATCTCAGGGTTGTGGGATGTCCGCACACACGCACACACACACACACACACACTCTCTCTCTCTCTCTCTCTCCCCCTCTGCCCCTCTTCCAACTTGCACTCTCTCTCTCTAAAATGAATAAATAAAATCTTTTAAAAAAAGAATGAGATTGAATGTCTCTTTATGTGTTTAAAGGTCATTTGTATTTGAACTTTGTCTTTTGCCCATTTTTCTATTGGATTATGAATTTCTTACTGATGTGGAAGAGATTCATGTACATAAGGAAATTAGCTCTTTACCTGCCAATGTATCAGAAATATATTTTCTCGGGCACCCGGGGTGGCTCAGCGGTTTAGCACTGCTTTCAGCCTAGGGCATGACCCTGGGGACCCAGTGTCGAGTCCCACATTGGGCTCCCTGCAAGGAGCCTGCTTCTCCTTCTGCCTGTGTCTCTGCCTCTCTTTCTCTCTCTCTCATGAGTCTCTCATGAGTAAATAAATAAAATCTTTAAAATATATTTTTTTTCTTAAGTGTATTGCTTTTCTTATGATCTTGTATTTTACTCTACTTATCTATTTTCCTGAAGTCTTTTAAAATCTTTTATTTTGGGATCCCTGGGTGGCGCAGCGGTTTGGCGCCTGCCTTTGGCCCAGGGCGCGATCCTGGAGACCCGGGATCGAATCCCACATCAGGCTCCCGGTGCATGGAGCCTGCTTCTCCCTCTGCCTATGTCTCTGCCTCTCTCTCTCTCTCTCTGTGACTATCATAAATAAATAAAAAAATTTAAAAAAAATAAAATCTTTTATTTTGTAGCTTCTGAGTTTTGTGTCATACTTCAAAAAGCCATCTCTACTTCAAGATTTTAAAAACCATTTCCCATCTTTTCTTCTGGTACCTTAATTTTTAAAACTCATGTAGTTATTTTGATTCCTCTGGAATTTATTTTTATGTAAGAAATGGAGTAAGAATCCATTTTTTTCCCTAGATAGTTTCTCAGTTGTCTTTTAAGATATCTTTAATAATCTGTCTTTTCCTTGGGGAGTTTATTTTTAAGGTACAAAACAATATTTAAAATGAGAAAAAAACACCTGGGTGGCTTAGTTGGTTAAGTCTCTGCCTTTGGCTCAGATCATGATCCTGGGGTCCTGGGATAGAGCACTGCAGGGAGTCTGCTTCTCCTTCTCCCTCTGCCTGCTTCTGCTCTCTCTCTCTGCCAAATAAATAAATAAATAATATAAAAAATAAATTGAGAAAAGAAAAAACAAAATTCCACATCTTTAGAAGTTGATTATTGCAAATATCACAAAATCCAGAAAAATGATATTTTTATTAATCAATTGCTTACTGCTCCTCTGGAATAAATTTTACTCTAGTAAGCTTCCTCCATTTAAAATATATTGTTCAGTAAACATCCAGTAACATTCACTTTTTTCTTTGTTGTACAATTCTATGAATTTATTTTTTTAATATTTTTTATTTATTTATTCATAGAGACACAGAGAGAGAGAGAGAGTCAGAGACACAGGCAGAGGGAGAAGCAGGCTCCATGCAGAGAGCCCAACGTGGGACCCGATCCAAGGTCTCTAGGATCACACCCTGGGCTGCAGGCTGCGCTAAACCACTGTGCCACTGGGGCTGCCCCAATTCTATGAATTTAGACAAACACATAGTTATGTAACGAGCCGCTACACTCAAGATAGTGACAATCCCTTCAGACCCAAATATTCTCTCATGTTATTCCCTTGTGTGCAAATTATCCTCCTACCTACCCCCTGGCAACCACTGCTGTGTTCTCCACCCGGACCCACTTGGTCAGAACTCTTAAGAGGGGTTTTCTCCAACTAGAATGATAGGGGTCCCCAGATGATTCTGATTTGGTCAGGTCTGGGGACAGTTGCCCAAGGACATTGCTTCTTGACAGGAACTTGCTCTGTGCCCTGGAATAGGCTTTGTGGTAGTGGGAGCTGTGAGTGGTCAGAGCTTTCAGATGAGTAATAACACCTAATATTTCCCGAGTGCCTGTTGTCTGACAGATACCATGCTAACCACATTCAATGCATTATCTAACTCTTCACAACATTTCCACGGGGTAAATCTATTATCCTTATTTCACAGATGAAGAAACTGAGGCTAGCCATAAGGTAATCTGCCCGAAATCAAACAGCCAGGAAATGGTAGAGCCTAGGTTTGAACCCGGGGAGGTTAATTGTAATGCCCATGACCCATATCATTCTACTGTATTGCCTCTTTCCCAAAAAAAGAACAAGTATCTGCCCCTACCACTGTAGCTTGGCAATGTGGCAGTCACCCAGTTTGGTCTCACATCCTCAGAATGTGAGACCTTTTTTTTTTTTTTAAGATTTTATTTATTTATTCATGAGAGACACACACACCACATACACACACACACAGAGGCAGAGACACAGGCAGAGGGAGATGCAGGCTCCCCACAGGGAGCCTAACTAATGTGGGACTAGATCCCAGGACCCTGGGATCATGCCCTGAGCCAAAGGCAGACGCTCAACCACTGGGCCACCCAGGCCATCCCTCAGAAGCTTCTCCTAAGATAACTTCTTGGGTGAACAAGTATTCCGAAGCAGGGATGACTCGGGAGTGACAATGGGGGCAGAATGCTGGGTGGGCCCAGCCACTGGGGCAGCAGGGTAGAGGCCCTGGGTTGGGGCAGGGGTGCTGGGAGATCTCCATCTCTTTCTGTCTTGCTGACAACATGTTTCCTCCTTCTGCACTGGACAGAACCTCCTCTGTTTCTCTCCATCTGATTTCCTGTTTCCTCCTCTGGCTTTGGAGTACCTGGCTCCCCTGACTACTTCTTCTAAAGCTCCTCCCTGTACTCTGTTTCACTTCAGCTTGGTAAGAGGGTCAAGGATCCTGGGTCTGGGCAAAGGGCAACATCTGGTTCTGGTGCATGGGCTTTGTGATGGGGACGGGGTGGTATCCCACAACCTCCCTTTACCCTAGAAGAGACCTCTGAAAGGTTTTAAGAATGCCCCGACAAGGTAAAAGGCAAGTCAACCTGGGGTTCTCAGCAGGGCATTTGGAAATGGGGGCTGTTTTTTTTAAAAAACTGGAATCACAAATACATACAGAAAAGTGCATGGATCACAGGCTTGCTTTTCACAAGGTGAACACATACATGTAACTGCGGCCAGATCAAGAATTAGAGCATTACCAGCATCCCAGAAGCTCCCCTTCAGGCCCTCTTCCAGTCACCAACTCTGGAGTAGGGCAAAGGGGAGCATTTAGGGGTTCTGTTGGCACTTAGTGGAAAGAGTCTAGGGATGCTAAAAGCCCTACACTCTAGCGGACAGTCCTAGAGAAGACTCATTTGGGCAAGACTGCCCAAATGCCCTGTTGAGAAACTCATCCTGCCCAAATGCCCTGTTGAGAAACCCTGCGCCTGACAGCCCTGGCATTGTGGCAGAGACTTGCCTTAGGCCTGGGAATGACTGTGACTGAGTCAGCATGAGGAGGGGTTTCACTGCAATGTGCCCACACTGTTGCCTCCCCCTAGGCCTCCGGAATGCCCCCCGCTGCTGGGCAGTGATCCAGCCCCTACTCTGTGCTGTGTACATGCCCAAGTGCGAGAATGACCGGGTGGAGCTGCCTAGCCGCACCCTCTGCCAGGCTACCCGAGGCCCCTGCGCCATCGTGGAGAGGGAGCGCGGCTGGCCTGACTTCCTGCGCTGCACCCCTGACCACTTCCCCGAGGGCTGCCCGGTGAGTGCTTTGAGGGGCAAGCCCTGGGCATAGGGCAGGGTCCAACAGGAGGCAGGAGCAGGGCAGCCCCACAGGCTTCTCTCCTGGGAGACCTAAATCTGCAGCCATGGGGTCAATGAGCCACAAAACCAAACTGACACTCACTGACTGGGCCAGTCTATTAGGGATTATCTGTTTATTTATAAAAGGCAGCTGTTCAACAAATATTTTTTGAGCACCTACTCTACCAGGTGTTGGGGAGTTTCGGGAGTCATGGATGACAGGAACTCATTGGCCAAGCAGTTTATGGTTTTTTTAGTTTATTTAGAGAATTAAGACACACACACATAAAACAACTAGAGATACCAAGACGGGTGTGATCTCATTCTGGTGGTAAAGGAGAGCTCACAAGTAGTAATAATAATAATAACAGCAATAATATTAGTAATCATGCTAGTTATTACTATTTACTACCTGCCAAATGCTATAGGAACAGTTTACATCTATTTATTCATTTAACCTTTAAACCACACCATGAAGTAGGAGCTGCTATCCTAGAGTTGGGAAAGTGAGATAACAGAGAGGTCGAATAATTCACCCCAGGCTATTGATATAATTTGTCATTGAGTGGTAGGGCTGAGATTCAAACGCTGGAAGGTTGTCTCCAGCCTGGGCTCTTGGCACTCCGCCATGCTACCACTCTGCCTCATATTAAACCAAGGGTGCCCCTGGGCCTCCTGCTCCCTTTTGCACTGCCCTCTTCCCTTCCCTTGTGCCAGAATGAGGTGCAGAACATCAAGTTTAACAGTTCGGGCCAGTGCGAGGCTCCCTTGGTTCGGACCGACAACCCCAAGAGTTGGTATGAGGACGTGGAGGGATGTGGGATCCAGTGCCAGAACCCGCTGTTCACTGAAGCCGAGCACCAGGACATGCACAGCTACATCGCGGCCTTCGGGGCAGTCACAGGCCTCTGCACACTCTTCACCCTGGTCAGCCGATGGCAGGCCTGCGGGCGGAAGGGTCAGGGGGAAGGGGGCCTAGAACGTGCAGCCTAGAAAGTGGGAAGGAAGTAGATTGTCAGTTGGCCCAGCTATTGGGGCAGAGGGAGGTGAGGAGGGGAAGACCTGGTGGGGTCCCTGGGACAGGGTCTGGATAAGAGGGGTTTAGGGTTCAGACTAGGGTATCCATGGCAGCAAAATCACCCAAACCTCATAGAATGGACCCCACTTATCTTTTCTAGGCCACATTTGTGGCCGACTGGCGGAATTCGAATCGCTACCCTGCTGTCATTCTCTTCTACGTCAACGCGTGTTTTTTTGTGGGGAGCATTGGCTGGTTGGCCCAGTTTATGGACGGCGCTCGCCGGGAGATTGTCTGCCGTGCAGATGGCACCATGAGACTTGGGGAGCCCACGTAGGTGTCTTGGGGACCCCGAAATGAGGGGAGGGGCAGAAAGTTGAAATGTGTGTTTCCCACAAAAGGGACAGGTGGGGATTGAAACTGACATTTGAGCGTAGGATTCAGCTCTGCCTGTTGTGCCCAAAGTTTGCAGCATTAGGGCCGTGAATGTTTGCATTTGCTCCAAGGGGCATCCTTCACACCCTCTTCAAATCTGACCTGAGTCTTGTACCTAAGCCCTGACTCCTAGGGAACCTCCAGACCTTAGAAGCCAAGGGTCTGGGGACAAGGTGGAGAGAGCTGATAAAGGGAGGACAGAATGACCTCCCCAGGTGACCCTTCACATGTCTGCACAGCTCCAATGAGACCCTGTCCTGCGTCATCATCTTTGTCATCGTGTACTACGCCCTGATGGCTGGTGTCGTCTGGTTTGTGGTCCTCACCTATGCCTGGCACACCTCCTTCAAAGCCCTGGGCACCACCTACCAGCCTCTCTCTGGCAAGACCTCCTACTTCCACCTGCTAACGTGGTCACTCCCCTTTGTCCTTACTGTGGCAATTCTTGCTGTGGCCCAGGTATGGTGACTGGTGGGGGCCTGGGGACTGGAGCGGGCTTGGGTAAGGGGGCCAGTGACCAACTCTGTCCCTCCCTCCCACCTTCTTCCCACCGCAGGTGGATGGGGACTCCGTGAGCGGCATCTGTTTTGTTGGCTACAAGAACTACCGATACCGTGCTGGCTTCGTGCTGGCCCCCATTGGCCTGGTGCTCATTGTGGGAGGTTACTTCCTCATCCGAGGTGAGTGAGCACCAGGCCAGCACCAGTTGGGCCACAAAATGCGCCATGCGCCTGCTCTGTGTAAGTGGGAGCTAGAAGCTGCCAGCTTCTGCTGCCTTCGCAGCAGGACCTCAGTCAGCTCACACAGGGTCTTGCTGGTAAGTGGAAGGTGCCCACTCTCAGCAGAAAGTGTCATGGCACCTGGTGTGGGGCAACACCTCTGTGCTGGCCAGAGAAATGCAGGCCCTTTCTCCAGAGCCTTGAGCCACAGCTCACAGCCTGTTGAGCAGAGCCTGAGCCCCGGCTCAGCCCTTGGCCAGCTGCACTCATACAGTGAATAAACTGGCCTGTCCACAGCAGCCAGCTCGGGCCTTCGGTTGTGTGTGTGTGTGCACCCTGAATTTATATATGCCCCCCATCTCTTGGAACTTGGCTCCTCATCTGCTTTCCACCCACAAGTTGCCACAACACGCACAGATTCGTTGTTCCCTGATTTCCCGTCTGGAGCCACCACCTCCACAGTAAGCCTCCGTGTCTTCTTAGCTCATTTTTGTTGCATTCTCTTTGTAAACTTCAGTTTCCTCCTCCTGTGCTGTCAGCCTTCTGTTCAGCCCACCTCTTTTTGGCAGTCTCCGGGCCTCTGATTTATGTTTTGTATCTTTGCTGTCCTGTACGGTGGCCTCTAGCCACATGTGTTGAAACGACTCCAGACTAGGATGTGTCATCAGTATAAAATTGTATTGCAATACAGAGCCCAAAGAAAGTAAACTACCTCATTAATAGTTTGTTATATGGAGTACATGTTGAAATGATAATGAAATAAACAATGACATTGTGTATGAAATGTATGGAAATTAGCTTCACTTGCATCTTTTTACTTTTTTAATGTGGCTACTAGAAAATTGGAGAGTCTGTATGTGGCAGACATTGTATATCTATTGGATAGCACTGTTCTTGCATCTCTTTATGCCTTTTCCATCAGCACAGCTTTGACCTGGCTGCCTCATTTAGGGGTAGCTGGGGCCAGGACCAAGGCGCCTTCTCTCTCTCCTTATCTGTCTGTCTGTCTGGGCTCTGCCCCAGTCTTCCAGTACACAGCACATCTGCCACCAACTATGCTCCATTTCTCAAGTGTCTCCAGTTCCTCAAGCTTTAAAGCATAGGAGTAATCAGACTGGGGACTCCCTGTTATACCCATCCCTCCCGGGAGGGTGGCCTCACCCTACTAATGTCTGAGGTCTCTCTTCTGTTCAGGAGTCATGACTCTGTTTTCCATCAAGAGCAACCATCCTGGGTTGCTGAGTGAGAAGGCTGCCAGCAAGATCAATGAGACCATGCTGCGCCTGGGTGAGTGGATCGCAAGGCCTTTGGCCTGAGGTACTGGCCAGCCCACCACTGTACCC
Source organism: Vulpes vulpes (assembly GCF_048418805.1). Taxonomy (NCBI): domain Eukaryota; kingdom Metazoa; phylum Chordata; class Mammalia; order Carnivora; family Canidae; genus Vulpes; species Vulpes vulpes. The sequence goes on along the minus strand of NC_132786.1, from coordinate 72,716,004 downwards.
TCCTGGGGCCATGGGACCTGCAGGATAGGGTCTTAGAAGAGTAGTGTCAGTGGCACAAGTTAGCAGCCATGGGATCAGGACAAGGCTTTGTGTGTGTGCGTGTGTGTGTGTGTGTGGTGATGGTGGTACCAGCACAAAAGGGGACCTTCTTGGACGGAAAAATTCAAATTCATGCCAAGACTACTTCCCCATGCCACCTGTCCCACAGTTGTCTCAAGTGCCCTTCGGGCCTTTTTTTGGAGAATACAGCAAACTGAGCCTAGCATGGATTTACTCCAGACTCAGCTATGTTTCAGGCCTAACTGGGGCAAATACCTTGTCCCTGCTGCTGCTTCCACACCTGGGATTGGTAATGTTCTGTCCCACCCTGGCCCTCCACAGGCATTTTTGGCTTCCTGGCCTTTGGCTTTGTGCTCATCACCTTCAGCTGCCATTTCTACGACTTCTTCAACCAGGCTGAGTGGGAGCGTAGCTTCCGGGACTATGTGCTGTGAGTACAGGGCCTGGGGCTTGGGGGCAGCAGCCATAGGAGCTGGAGCCAGGACTGCAGAGATAGCCCTTTTACCGTTCAGCAAGGCTCTGCCAGGTGTCCTCCTCCGATGGCAGGTGAAACTGCCCATTGTGCTCTGGGTGCCCGAGATGTCCTTTGCTCTGTAATTTGCAAACACGGCAAGCAGCTCTCCTACCCTAGCTCCACTCTGCCCTCCTCTCTGCATGAGCCACTGTCTGGCTGGTGTTTGTAACTGTTAAGCTCTCTCGTGTTTGGGCTTCTCTGACGACTCTGTGTTGGCCATAGAAGTCACTCTAATTCTCAACGTACTCTTTACAGAGCTTATTATAGAGCCCTGCACAGAAGCAGTTACCTCTCTATGATAGATTAACAACCTGTTAATACTTGCTAGCTTTGTCTGTGCTTTTTTGTGTCACCACGAGGATGAATCTGAGAGTAAGGTAGCTCACCCGCTGAAAGAAGAGCCACACTTGCTGATGGCAGGAATAGCAGTTACAGTGCTCATTAAAATGGACACCAGTCCTTGTCCTGACTGCCTCAGGCTCTTCCTTAATGGCTTCAGCTTCCAGTCCAGGAAGCTTTAAACCACACTAATGCCTGGTCCTCCCACAGAGATTTGATTTCATTGTCTGGGGTGTGACCTAGACAGTAGTAGTTATTAAAAGTAACTCTAATGTCCCAAATGACTCTACTGAGCACCCGGGGTTGTGAATCATTGCTGTGGGGGCTTAGCGCTTTCCAAAGTCTTTGGGTTGATTATTTGGGTCCCCACCCAAGAGACCCAGAAAGCCTCACCTGTCTGCTACCTGCCCCCCGCCATAGGTGCCAGGCCAATGTGACCATCGGGCTGCCCACCAAGAAGCCCATCCCTGACTGTGAAATCAAGAATCGCCCTAGCCTCCTGGTGGAGAAGATCAACCTGTTTGCCATGTTTGGAACCGGCATTGCCATGAGCACCTGGGTCTGGACTAAGGCCACGCTGCTCATCTGGAGGCGCACCTGGTGCAGGTGGGATCAGCAGCCAGCTGGATCTGACCTTATGCCCTTCATTTCTCAAGCTTGATGTCCCAACCAATAGGTGTTGTGGGCTCCGCAGTCTCCCAGCACTCTTGGGTAGGCTAGTTTTCTAAGGGTCTGCGCTGAGATCCCTAAAAGCTGCCTCCTCTGTGGCTCACCACTGCCCTCTGGTGACACCTCCTGCCCTTGGGAGGACCAATCAAGTGCTGAGCCAGCTGCTGCCAGCGTCTCTTAGAAGAGTAGACTGATTTGAGTGATTTGAGTACTGAGCATACAGGAGCCCCAAATTCTAGGCCCACTTCTTTGCAGAGGTCTCTACTCCTCAAAGTTGTGGAGGGAATGGCGTCGTCACTGGTCTTTCACAAGATTGGATGGAAGTGGCTGCTCCTTCACTCCCCTCCCCCACCTCTTCTGCTCTCAGGTTGACTGGGCAGAGTGATGATGAGCCCAAACGCATCAAGAAGAGCAAAATGATCGCCAAGGCCTTCTCCAAGCGGCGTGAGCTGCTGCAGAACCCAGGCCAGGAACTGTCCTTCAGCATGCACACTGTCTCCCACGATGGGCCTGTGGGTGAGCTTCAGGCCCCTTTCCTCCACGGGAGCCACTCAGCACCCACAGTACCTGGGCCCCATCCCACTAGGCTGGTGTGGACACGTGGACTGTCTGGAAGGCTGGGAGGAATAACCCCCACCCCCGCCCCCGGCCTCTCCTCACACACTCAACTTTCTCCAGTCCCCCCTCCATCCCTGGCTCCTCTGCACTGTTTCTGCCCCTGGGTCTGCTTGCTGATACTTTGGTCTCATCTCCTTTTCCCTCCTTCTGTCCTCTCCAGTTCCAGGAACTGGCTTTCAGACCTCTAGCAAGGCCCTACTCTTCAGACAAGGACTGGGTAGCTCACTATGATTACCCTGGGTGGGCCTTCTGGGCTCAGGGGACGGTGAGGGAGCTGCTGGGAGAAGGTAGATGTGCTAAGTGAGGAACGAGCCGTCATCCAAGAACTGGGCAGTCATGATTCCTTAGCCTTTCCTTTCATCCCCACAGCGGGTTTGGCCTTTGACCTCAACGAGCCCTCTGCTGATGTGTCCTCTGCCTGGGCCCAACATGTCACCAAGATGGTGGCTCGGAGAGGAGCCATACTGCCCCAGGATGTGTCTGTCACCCCTGTGGCAACTCCAGGTACAAGGGGGTCAGGCTTCTGTAGAAAGGTGGGGGGCATGGAGGCTGGGGGTTCTTGGGATGGGAGAGGAAGGAAAGGCCCTGGAGGGTCTAGAGTGTAGGGCTGAAGCACTAGAGACCTACAGTTGTGTCCCAGAGCTCAAAAGTAGGGGTGCGAGGAGAGAACGGGTGGCATGGACAGAGCCAGCATCCCAAACTCAAGTTCTCTCTCCTGCCATCAGTGCCCCCAGAGGAAAAAGCCAACCTGTGGCTGGTTGAGGCAGAGATCTCCCCAGAACTGGAGAAGCGCCTGGGCCGGAAGAAGAAGCGGAGGAAGAGGAAGAAGGAGGTGTGCCCACTGGCACCACCCCCTGAACTTCACCACCCTGCCCCTGCCCCTGCAGCCAGCGCTGTTCCTCGACTGCCTCAGCTGCCGCGGCAGAAGTGCTTGGTGGCTGCAGGTGCCTGGGGAGCTGGGGAATCCTGCCGACAGAGAGCCTGGACCCTGGTCTCCAACCCTTTCTGTCCAGAGCCCAGTTCCCTGCAGGATCCATTTCTGCCCAGCGCCCCAGTTCCCACGGCCTGGGCTCAGGGCTGCCGGCAGGGGCTGGGGCCCATTCACTCCCGCACCAACCTGATGGAGGCAGAGCTCATGGATGCAGATTCAGACTTCTGAGCCTGGACAACGGGACCTGGGATAGGAAAGAGGAGCAAATACCATTCTGAGGTTCTTCATCCTCCCTGAGAGTGCTTCCCCTGTCTTCCGGAGAACCTGAGGGTGCAGTGCCCTCCCAGGAGAGCTCTCTCTGTCTGGCTCATGGCAGCGGGACTGTGGGAAAGGGCCTGACATCTCCACGGGTAGGCCTCATCCAGGGAAGGGCCCTGGAGCTCGGGGTCCTTGTTTCTGCCCCGCCAGCTGGAGTCTGGCTGGCAGTATTCACCTGCAGCAGAGTCACGGGCTATGCAGAGCTTGAGCGGGGGCAGTGATGGTGGAGGCAAGGGTGACAGTACCCAGAGTGAGCTGTGGTAGCCAATGAGGCAGCCAGGCCCAGGCCTGGCAGATAGCACTGGCTGCCCTTTCCTGGCACTTTCAGACCAAATGTGTTTATTGTGTCATTAGCCCTTTGTCTAGATGGGTACAGGGCTCCCTTCTCTCTCTTCCCAGTGGTTGTGGAGCTGGAAGTGCCAATTCCCATAGGGGCTCTAACCTCTCTCCACAGGTGTCCAGTTGGCCCGACCCCAGGCCAGTAACCCCTCCTGTGTGCCGTCCTTCCCCTTTCCCACTCCAGGCCAACCTCTTCCTGTTTCCTGTTTGTTGAGCAGAACCCAAAACAGAGGCATGTTCCATCCCACCCCTACCCCTCCCCTTGGTGCTGGGCTCCATCTCCAGGTGAGAGATTGGTTCAGCTATGGAGCCTGGCCTGGTGTAGAAGCGGCAAGTGATAGGGAGCCTCTGGGCCCCTGAGAGACACGTGTTCTCTCTTCCTCTCATCCTTCCTGTGGGGGAATGGATCCTCTGACTTGAGGGGCTGCCCTGGGAGGCTGCTGGAGCTTCAGCCAGGCAGGAAAGCTTCCTTCAACTTCTGCAACTGGTGGGTGAGGAGATCCCCACCTCTCATAACCCCTAACTATGTCCCCCAGGCCCCAATTTCAAGAACCAGGCAGCAGGAAGCCTTAGGAGCTAGCTGGGTTCCAGATTGGGGAGAAGAAATACAAACAGTAAATAAAAGGTTTTTGTATAAACTCTCGGTGTGCTTCTTTTCCACAGGCCCTTGGGAGGGGCACCTGCCTGGCTCAGGCAGTAGAGCATGTGACCCTTCATCGGGGGGTCAAGAGTTTAAGTCCCATGTTGGGCATAGAGATTACTTAATAAAATAAAATAATATCCATAGGCCCTGGCCTTGACCTGTTTGCTTGGTCCTTATCTCATTCGTCTCCCACTTCCTCCTCAGGCTATTCTGAAAGGCCAACGGCTTGGTGCTATTGAGGTCAGGACTGACAGATCTTAGGCTGACGTCAGCTTAGTGCCCAGCCAGTAGGCTCCATATGGACAAAAATTCTTCTGTGGCCACAGCTGCCTCTCTGTGCACTGACTATAAGCTGACTGAGCAAGAACATGCAGCTTGCCCCTGGAGTGACCATCGGAAGTGTCACTACACCCCGCTAGGATAGATGAGCATGGCTCCTGTGGCAATCCTTGGGCCCCACCTCCGGTGCTCTTCCTCCTAAAAGGGTTGTCGGTAGGACCAATGCATTCTGATCCACAGCTTCCTCCCCTGGGTGATGGAAGGAATTCAGACTCCTCAGAGGGAAGCCTGTTAGCTCCACTTCCTCCAGTATCAGTAGGAGATTAGGAAGTGGGTTCCAAGGACTCAGGATCACGTGGAAAGGCTCTGTGGAGGAAAGAGGGTGATGCCCCCAGACTGGGAAGGTATAGTGGAGTACTGGCCAGGCTTGTTTATGTGACAGAGACATAAGCATTTTGCCTAGAGCCAGATTCCAGGGGAAGGGGAGAGGGTGCTTACATACTGATCTGGTCATATGGTACTTTAGACACAAATGATTATAATCATAGCTAACTCATCGAATGCTCATTAGGCTCTTCTCTAAGCACTTCACATGCATTGATTCACTGAATCTCACCACAGATCTGTGAAGCACAGAGAGGTTTGATCGTTCAGCCAAGGCCACACAGTAAGTGGTAATGCTGGGATTCCGTCAGGGCATCTGGCTCCAGAGCATGCTCTTGGCCACCGTATTTGACTGCCTCTTGCTTAATTCAGAGGCATCAGAGGTTTTTTGAAGAAATACGTTCAGCAAAGCAAAATCACTTATGCACAACCTCACAGCTCATAAGTGACAGAGCCTGGACCCAGGGTCATCCTAACTACCAAGTGCAGACTGTCCAGTCTCAGCTCTGACTCTGGATTTTTCTTCTCATCCAGATTTCCCATGCTGTGTTCTCTCTGGCCTCCCTGTACCCCTTAGTGCTTGCTTCCCTCATTCATTCTTGCCCTTAGTGCTTCGCTCAGTAGGGATGTAGCTACTTCTTAACCTTTATCAACAAGAGTATTCAAAACAGTAAAATGTATCAGTGTTGTCTAATGATCTTTTCGGAAATAAGGGAAAATGTCAACGATTTTCTTTCTTTTCATCTGTGTGGACATTCCCTCCATCCCTGCTTTATTTAATGGGAATATTTAGGTAAAGGATGAGAAATGGGATGTAGAGGGAGTTGACTGTGGGCTTTAAAAGCTCAGAAATGTTACCTTTCTGCCTCTGGTGGTGGAGGCTGACAGAGAGTCTGTAACCACGAGAGGGCACTGTGAGCCCACGTTTAGGAGATGCTTCTGTTAGGTGGCAGGGAGAGGTCTAAGGACCATGACGTTCCTACAACCAAGAAATCTTGCAGTGTTTTTATAGGAGCACCAGCTCTCAGGACTGAGTCACTGTGGTCACTTTTCTACCAAAGCTTCTGAACTAGATCCCTGGAAGAGATACTCCTGGGTCCTAAAGGAGCCTGGGGACTCCCTATGTCTGAGCGGTTACCCTGAGAACAGAGGGCTCCAGGCATTCAATGCTGGGGCAGTTCCTCCCTCAATCTGCCACTCTTAACTTAGTTGTCCCTCTTCGTAGGTTGGGAGGCCTGCCTCTGTTGGTCCAAGCTTCTTTTAAGTAGTCAAGCTACTGCCCCAACCTTTCCTCTGCCTGCTGAAGTTTTCTTTTTCTTTCTCTCTTTCTCTCTCTCTCTCTCCCTCTATCTTTCTTTCTTCTTTCTTTCTTTCTTTCTTTCTTTCTTTCTTTCTTTCTTTCTTTCTTCTTTCTTTCTTTCTTTCTTTCTTTCTTTCTTTCTTTCTTTCTTCTTTCTTTCTTTCTTCTTTTGTTCTTCTCTTTCTTTTTTAAAAGATATTATTTATTTATTCATGAGAGACACACAGAGAGAGAGAGAGAGAGAGAGGCAGAGACACAAGCAGAGGGAGCAGGCCCCATGCAGGGAGCCCTACTGGGGACTCCATCCCAGGACCCCAGGGTCACGCCCTAGGCTGAAGGCAGGCGCTAAACCACTGAGCCACCCAGGGATCCCCTCGTTTTTTTTTTTTTTAACCTAAGAAATTGGAAAGATGCAGAAACACACAAGGAACAACCTAATAAACACCCATATTCCCACTACACAGAATTAACTCTTTTTTTTAAATCATTTTACCGTATTTACTTCCAGCTTATATATATATATATATTTTTTTTTTATTAAAGATTTTATTTATTTATTCATGAAAGACAGAGGAGAGAAAGAGGCAGAGACATAGGCAGAGGAAGAAGCAGGCTCCATACAGGGAGCCTGATGTGGGACTCTATCCGGGAATCCAGGATCATGCCCTGGGCCAAAGGCAGGCACTAAACCACTAAGCCGCCCACGGATTCCCTCCAGCTTATAATTTTAAAGAAAGAAAATGTAACAGATTTAGCTGAAGAAGTCCCCTTTGACCAACATCCCTGGTCCATTTCTCCTCCCAATTTCCCTTTCTTTGACAGAAAAACAACTCTTTGAGTTTTGTGGGTTGCCTTCCAGTCCATTATTATGCTTTCATATATGCATATGGTGCTGGGTTTCCATAAACTGTTTATGTATTGGGATGCCTGGGTGGCTCAGTCAGTGAAATGTCTGTCTTTGGCCTATCCCAGATGCTGGGATGGAGCCCCACATCAAACCCCACATCAGGCCCCACATTAGGCCTCATATCGGGCTCCCTGCTCAGCAGAGAGCCTGCTTCTCCCTCTCCCTCTGCTGTTCCCCCTGCCTGTACTCTGTCTCTCCGTCAAATAAATAAATAAAATTAAAAAAAAAAAAACTTTTCTTTTCATCTACACATGATACAGTGTACATGATACAGTGTGAGAAGTCAAATTATTCTACAGGTCTTGTTGATTAACATAGCTGTCTTGGGACTGATTCCTACCAAATACTCCATCATTTCCTGCTCTTGGGAGTCAACCAATTTATTTTAGACTATTCTTATATTTCCTCCCATATGTCTAAAAAACATGATAATACTACTTCTTGAATGTTCATTTGAAGCATTATCATTTGACTTTCCAATACAGAAGATCAGGATTTAGCTGTTTTACTTTTTAAAATTTTATTTATTTATTCATGAGAGACACAGAGAGAGAGGCAGAGGAGAAGCAGGTGCCTCACGAAGAGCCTGATGTGAGACCTTGTGAGCCTTGATCACAGGACCCTGGGATCACAACCTGAGCCAAAGGTAGATGCTCAACCACTGAGCTACCCAGGCATCCCAATTTAGATGTTATCAATCTTTGCCTATAGTCGGAAAAAAGAGGTGGAGGAGAAGGAACCAACAAAAACAGTTTCAAAAGCTGGTAAGCAAAGGATGAGTGGTAGTTTAGCAGATTTGAAAAGGCAAAGTCTTAGCCAACAGTAGGAAAAACTCATATTGCAGCCCCCCAGAAGGCTCTGAATTGGAGGCAGCAGGAACTTTAGAAGGTAGAAATGAAAACAGGGGGACTGGTCCTTGATCCCCTATCTAACTCTGAGCAATCAGATGACTGCTCTTCTCACACCTGGCTGATTTTTCAGTTCATTCTCTAGGGAAGGCAAATAGAGGGTCTGTGGTATTTGAAGGAATTAGCTTCTGGCTTCCAGAACTAATTTTAACAGGTTCAGTATCTTTCTAATTCTTCAGCTTTTGTAAAGTTTTTATTCCTTGACCCACTCCAGACATTTCAAGGATTATCTCTTAGTCCCCAGATTTTGAAATTTTACAATGATGTATATTAATGTAAGTCTGTTTCATCTGTTGGGCTGGGTACCTAATGACGCCTTTCATTGTGGAAATTCTCATCTTTCAATTTTGGGAAATTAAAAAACTTTTCTTTGATTTGCATCCCTCTCCCCGACACACCCCATTTTCTTTACCTGATTTTAGCACTCCTATTATTCAGATGTTAGACTTCTTCCACTGGCCCTGTAATTCATTTTATTTGTTTGTTTTTTAGTAATCTCTACACTCAAGGTGAAGCTCAAACTCATGGCCCTGAGATAAAGAGTCTCATGGTCTTCTGACTGAGCCAACCAGGAGCCCCTTCTCCCCTTCTCCCCCTTTTTTTAATTAAAAAAAAACATGGGGTGGGGGCGCCTGGGTGACTTAGTTGGTTAAGCATCTGCCTTCAGCTCAAGTTATGACCTCAAGGCCTTGGGATTCAGCCTTTAATGGGGCTCCCTCCTCCACAGGGAGCCTGCTTCTCCCTCTCCCTCAGCCATTCTTTTACTCTTGCTCTGCATTAAATAGATAGATAGATAAATAAATAAATAAATAAAATCTTTTTTTTCAAAAAGAAAAAACCTATTGAATATCTGAAAATTAATTCCTAAAGACCAACCTTTCCAGAAAACTGTAGCTACACAATGCATTCCATCTATCATGTTAAAACATGCATGAGACACAGATTTAAAAAACACAAAACAAGCCACCATTCGTCAACAATCAGCAAAGAGAAAATACATCTTTCCCGTTTTTAATTTCTTTCTCTTATTTATTGAGTTTTTTTAAACATTAATTTATTTATTCATGAGAGACCCGGAGAGAGAGGGGCAGAGACATAGGCAGAGGGAAAAGCAGGCTCCTTGCAGGGAGCCCAATGTGGGACTTGATCCCAGATCCTGGGAGCACGACCTGGGCTGAAGGCAGGCACCCAACTGCTGAGCCACCCAGGAGTCCCTTATTTATTGAGTTTTAAAAATTTCTGCTACATGCTTTAATTTTAAAAGTCTTGTTTGTTTTCTGAATGTTCACCTCTTACAATAGCATGTTCTTTCACAAATACAATATCTTAAGTCTCTGAGGATATTAATGATTTTTTTTGGTCTTGATTTCTTCTTGATGCACAGCCTTTCCTTCCTCTAAGTTATTTATTTATTTTCTCCCTGCTTATGTTGGTCTCTGTCTTTTTTATTAAAGGTTTTCTTCATATTTGATGACTATTTGCTCATATTTAAGAGTGTGACACTAAATGGTTCTCTGGAAACTCTGTGAACATGGGGTGATCTGGCTGGCCCATTTCATTGGGAGAACTCTAAACGTTGATATCTTCAAGTTTTCTCTCGGATTGGTCAGATACCTCAAAAGTTCTTCCAATTTTCCACATGGAACATACATTCCCGCTTGCCAGGGTGTGGCAGCTGAATACGCCAACTAGGGAGGAACTGTAATCTAAATATTTCATAAACTGCTGGCTGTAGCTACTTCGGTCATGAGGATTGGACGACTGCTCAGTTGGCAGCAAGTGGCCTTTAGCATTTTCCGGTAGTTGCTCTGAGTTTATCCCTCAATCCCAAGCCTTTCCTGAATGGATTAACTGGAAAGTCAGTACGGTGAAACTTCAGTGAGGAATGGAGTACAAAGGCTACCTGGTATCTGTAGATGGCTATCTGAACATGCAGCTTGCAAACGCAAAAGGATACATAGATGGAGCATTGTTTGGACATTTGGGTGAAGTTCTAATAAGATCCTAACCCAGAGGAAGAAGAGTGGCATATAGAAACACAAGGCCTTTCATACCCAGTGGGAAGTTGTGAACCACATGTACTCAGCGACTGCCCAATCCCATACTTTTTATTGGACAGGTAATCTTGCAGTAGAAAGAACTCTGACTTCTGGTCCTGAATCTGCTGCTAAATCTGAAGTGACTTGACTCTGGGCAAATAATTTTAACTTAAATTATTAATCTCATTATTTTTGCAATGTGAGGGTTAGAGAGAGGACCCTTCCAATTATATGTACTTCTCTGAGTTTGCTATTTCCATCGTTGAGTGAAAGAACCAAGGCTCATGGCTACTATTTGTAAGAAGGAGAATATACACATTAATACATAGAATATTTCCAGAATGATGGAGATGAAACTTAACCGGTTGCATGCAGGGAGAGGAACTGAAGATGCTTTATTTTTCACAAAATACTCTTGTATCTTTTGAACCTTGAAACATAAACAAAAACTATTTCATATACTTGTGCTTAATCATCCTGTTTCCAGCATAGTATTTCCCTCTTCAACTGTGCTTGGTGTCCCTCAGTAACAAAGATGGCAGAAGTAGGAGGTGCGTAGGATGGAGCTGAGAATGGTTGAGGAGTGTGCCCTGATGTTTGGTCCTAACCAGTGGAGGGTGCCTGAATAAATAAAGGATGAATATCAGTTTCTTTTCAGCATTCCAACTCCTTTGGTTTTGTAACCACATCCCACTGAGGAATTAATTCTTCCCTATCGTAATCAATACTAGTGGCAGTCCAGGAAGGCAGCTGCTGTCTATGAACTCCGACACATGCCAGGTGGCTGTACCACAGGTCCCTTGTGTATTAGGGGGAAGAAAGAAATCAGTTATAGCTCCGCTAATCTCTGCTCCAACAGCTGGAGGATGAAGCTCTGTGCTGGTTCTTTATAACAGGAAGGAAATTCTCAAAGCTAGAGTGTGAAAAGAAATCTTAAGAAGCTCTTGGTTCTGGTGGACTTGTGGGCTTTGTGGAAATAGCAACGCTCACATGCCTCATACATAGTATTAGGCATAAATTGAAGACCAGGATACCAAAGACTCCATCCAGGGTAAAACAACTCCACAAATGAACAGATTTCCCAAGACAGCTGTAGCACAGGGAAATAGGAGATCAAGGCAGATAATTTCTCCCTCTCTTTGCCAGGGAAAATTTACTCTAAAGATTAGATGTCCAGAGGTCTTCTGGGATTATCAGAGCTCTTGCTTACTCTCTGAACAACCATAAACTGTAAGATCACCTTCGCCTCAGTTTCCCTGAGAACAGAGAAGAAACAATCTAACCTAGACCATAATCTGTCAGTCAATTGCATTTTAATGTGTTTTTTTCAAATATTATACGCACAGTAAAATCTTACGGAACGTGAAATTTTGTATTCTGCTTTTTAGCATATATCTTATCATACGCATTTATTTCTCTTCATCATTAAAAAAAATTCTTGGCAAACTTAATTTTAAAGGCTATAACCACTTCCCTATTGCTGGACATTTGGGTAGTTTCAAAACCTTTCTGTTACTAAAAATAAAACGCTTAACGTCTTTGTGCTTGCCTCTTTTAAAACAAAACACAGGGATGCCTGGGTGGCTCAGCGGTTTAGCGCCGCCTTCAGCCCAGGGTGTGATCCCGGGACCCCGGGATGGAGTCCCAAGTCGGGCTCCCTGCATGGAGCCTGCTTCTCCCTCTGCCTGTGTCTCTCTGACTCTCATGAATAAATAAATAAAATCTTAAAAAAAAAATAAAACAAAACACGTAAGTTTTTTTTTTTTTTTTTTTTTTTTTTTTTTATGATAGTCACAGAGAGAGAGAGAGAGGCAGAGACATAGGCAGAGGGAGAAGCAGGCTCCATGCACCGGGAGCCCGATGTGGGATTCGATCCCGGGTCTCCAGGATCGCGCCCTGGGCCAAAGGCAAGCGCCAAACCACTGCGCCACCCAGGGATCCCCCAAAACACGTAAGTTTTATCTGGAAAACCTACTTTGGCATCAATAAACAATCTAAACCTTTGAAAAAAATAAAACTACAAAGAAAGTTTAAAAAGTCTCATTTTTAACTTGTGGGAAAATCACTTAGGAAGTCATTGTTCATATTTTTTGTTAATATGCCTCTCTGCTTATGTATTTATCCGAATTTCATATTATCTCCCTAGTGCAATTAATAGGTCAGAAGACTTGGCCTTGCTTAAGGCTACGTGTTATTCCTTAGTTTTGAAATTTCAACTAGTGATACCTAACTTCTTTTTTAGACTGATTTTAAAATTCCAAACTCTAAACGTTCCAGGAATTGCCACAGCAGGTAAAGTCCTATTTTTATTCCTTCTACAAACATAGCCACTAAAGTTCGTAAAAGTGTTGGGGTCCCGACTTCGTAAAAATGGAAATATCAAACTACTTCAAGCCTTAGGCCGGCAGTCTTCTCACGTGACGCCTCCGCTTTTCCTTTAAATGCCTGGTCACGTGATTACAGACGCACACCGACGGAGGAAATTCACGCTGTCAGGGCAGAGTCGTTCCTCCCCCACTGTTCCCACCCGAGGGTTCCTGGCTTTCCCTTCCCAGAAGCTGCAACTCCTCGGGAGACGTTCTTCTTCATCCGCTACGTCGGGTCACCGACTCTCACTCCTTTCCTTTCCGTTAGTCGCAGGTGCTAGGTAGAGCTCCATCTCTTACAGAATCCCACTAGCCGAGGCAGGGTGGCGGGGACTACCACTCCCAGGGGGCATCGCGGGCCCCGCCCCCGGCGGCTCGCAGTGTAGGTTGGGGGCTGAGGTCCCATAGTCTTCTGGCCGCGTGCTGCCCGGAGCAAGCGCACTACAGGTTCCGTGGCGCCTCGCGCGCGAGTAGAGCCGGGCCAGGCCGGGGCGGGGCCGGGCGGGGTGGGGCGGGAGAGGCCGGGGCTGGCTGGCCGGCCGGCGGGCGGGCGGGAGGAGGAAGGGGGTGGGAGCGGAGGCGATGGAGGGGAGGAGTGGGGGAATGGGGGAGGGAAGGGGAAGGGAGGCGGGAGGCGGGGCCGAGCTGGAGCCGGAGCTGGAGTCTGAGCCGGCGGTTGCAGTGGAGGCGGTGATGTCGGTGCAGGTCGTGTCAGCAGCGGCTGCCGCGAAGGTGCCTGAGGTGGAGCTGAAGGACCTGAGCCCCTCCGAGGCGGAGCCGCAACTGGGACTGAGCACGGCGGCTGTGAGCGCCATGGCCCCCCCGGCAGGCGGCGGGGACCCTGAGGCTCCAGCTCCCGCCGCCGAGCGGCCCCCGGCCCCTGGCCCGGGCTCGGGGCCCGCCGCCGCTCTCAGCCCTGCCGCCGGGAAAGTGCCTCAGGCGTCGGCCATGAAGCGGAGCGACCCTCATCACCAGCACCAGCGGCACCGCGACGGCGGCGAGGCCCTGGTGAGCCCCGACGGCACCGTCACCGAGGCGCCGCGCACAGTCAAGAAGGTATTGGGGCCGGGGTGCCTCTGGCGGAGAGAGGGATGAGGGGGGGAACCGCAGATCCTCGCGGCAGGGCAGCACCAGCCTCCACGCCCTCTCTCCCGGTCGCACTCGCCTGGAGAGCCCTTTCCCCTTCAGATCCACTCTCTGAGAGATGCCCCCACCTGCCCGCCGCGCTGGGGAGCGAAGACTCCAGGTGGCACGGCCGCACTTCGCTATGAATAACATGGAGGTAGCGCTCTCGCTACTACTTGGAATAGGCAGGGGAGGAGAGGCTCCTCATACTACCGTTCGCCCCCACATCCAGCACACTTCCCCGTGTTACATTCCAGACTGTTAAGGGAGAGACCCCCCCGATGGTCTAGAAAATCCTTATTGCTTATGAGAGTTCACCCAGCAATGAGGGTGGAAACATCTTTCCTGTTTGGAGGACGAGTAAGCAGTAGTTAACCTCGCGTTGAAATACTCAGTCCTCTGGTTTCTGTACAGATGATGACTTTCTGCCTTTCTGTGGCCAGCCGCTTCCATAGAGCAGTACTGATGCCGTGCCCTTCATTCCAGATACTGCAGTATCCTTGCATCTTCTCTGAATGTGGAAGGGTAATGGAGAGAGTCTCTTCGCTCTTTTCTTCTGCTTAGTAGTTGGCCACCAGGATTATTAGACTGTGTGTGAAGAGAATGATTGTTTCACTGGTTCCTTTATTATGATCTGCAAGTGTTAGTTAGGAAGAAGTGCTTCTGCTCTGGGGAAAGGCAGTCATTGCGAGGCTGTCTGTCTCAGCCGACAGCTTCTTTCAGACGTAGTTTTGAAGAGCAGGTAGTCTCAACACGGGGAAGTGAGCCTGGATGTATGATACTCCAGTGTTCCCCTTACAGTGGCCGTCCGTGGTGTTTCTCTCCTCTCACACAGGGGAAAAAAAGGGGGGGGGGCAACTATTGAAAAAGAGATATGGGTCATATAAAAAGGGATTTATGGCTCTAATTTCCAAGGCATAGTATGAACACAGTGATTTGTGGTTTTTGTTTTTTATGTTGTGAATGATTTTTCATTGCTTTGTCAGAACAGCAGTAAAGAGATGTGAAGCCTGCAATGGTTTCCCTGTGTAAGACTGCTGAGTTGGAACCCCGGATCCAGCCCAACTTTTGTTGTAATAGTCTCATGATTAAGGTGGAAAGCAGATAACCCTTTCATTCTAATTCCCTAGATGTAGGTGATAGATGATGTCAGACGCAAGACTAAAGGAATTTGTTTAATTATAAATTGCTTTAGAATAGTGTCCATTTTGTATGCAGTATGAAACTCCTCTGGGAGGGAATTATAGTATAGGAGGCAGCCCAGGTCCTCGGGTTGATAGTACCTAGATATGTGTCCTGAAATCTGAAATATTTCTGAATGGTTGAGTTGCTTTATAACTTTGGCCAAATCTTTTTTGTGTGATTAGGGATCTTTTTGTGTAAATCTGTAATTTGATGAGATCTCTTGAGGGTAATAGCGTTTAACAAATTACTTTTAGGGTATTGGTTTATAGTCAGGCAGACTGGGTTTCAATACTAGTATGCTCACTAATTAGCTTTTGAGTAATTTCTAAATTCCCTGAATTTTCATTTCCTCTTGTATAAAATGAGAATACTAATATGATTGAGGATTAGAAATATTTGTAAAGGGCTTTAGCATTGAACTTGGCACATATACTAGGGACTTAGGGGATGATAGCTATTATTATTAAGGATTTTATTTTATTTCTCCTCCCGTAATGTTTTAAGTGCATGTCCTCATAATCTCCCCTGAAAGGCATGCCCAACTCAATAGATTCTTTATAGAGAAGTTGAAAAATCACAGGCCAGCATATCAGTCTGTTTTTCTTAAATCTAGACATGCTTTTTGACCATTTTCCTTGTTGAACCACCTTCTTCCTGTTTTTCCAGCATCAAAATGTGGGTTCCATGATTCTAGATTTACTCAGCAGCCTCAAGGCTATGGAAGACAGGGCTGAGCTTGTCTTACAATGTTAATTGCAACCAAAAAACAACTTTTGCTGGAAGTTAAGCAAATGAACCTCCAGGTGAGGATACAGCTGTATGACACAATTAAAAGACATTGCTGAGCTCCTTTTACAGGTTCTTTAACTTTCTCAATATTGAATTGACTGAATTAAAATAAGTGCAGGGGATTGCTGTTCTTTCCGCAAGTTCAAACTCACCTCACCAAGTGTGACAGTGTGACATTTTGATTTGTTGAGTCTTTCTTGATTCTTAGATTGTTTATGTAAATAATCATTACGACCTCGATGCCCTTCTGCTTTTACTATAGGGAGGGACGGGGGGTATCAGGACTTGAAATAGCTACCTTTGGCTATGTAATTGGTGACTGCTTGCTTTTATTCTGTAACTCTCACCTGCAAGCTTACTCATCTTAAGTCACATTTTTTGTTGGTTTCCCTTACTCTATTCATGTATTTGTCATCAGTTTTCTTGGTTTTATTACTCTGCTTAGCCACACAAGGGAAATAAACTTTTTGTAAGAGCCAGAATTCCTAAGTGCAGTAGTTAATAAGAATGAATATAAGGTACACAGGTTACTTAGTCACATCTTATCTTTGGCTCCTGCCTCCATCATGTAACTTGTGGTGCTGTGGGGATCAGGTCCTGTCATTGTGGCTATGATATATTTGTATTAATGTCTTTCTTCATAAGCTCATGTCAGGTGAACCGAATGAACCAAAAATCTCTGTAAGAAGTGATTTGTGGAATAGGAAGATAAATTCCAAGTGAATGGAGTAGTAATAGTTGAGAGGATTTCTTCCTTGTGTTCTTAAAAATGGGGCAATAAGAGTATCATAGCCCAGCAGGGAAAACAAAGCAGGAGAGTATTTATTTCAGGAAAATGAAAACTTTTCGATGGTAAGGCTGCAAGCCCAAGAGCTGTAGCTTGTGTGTGCCTACATCACGATTGGTAATGACCATGTTCAAGCAGTCTTTTTTTTTTTTTTCTTTTTGGCAAACGTATCCACTTTACACTGGATTTGTTTCTGTCAGCAGAGAATGAGTTGAGCCATGTTAGTTCTTTCTTGTCCTGAATTCTTTAAGCTCTTGATTTGGTTAATTATAGATTACTAAAATGGAGCCTTTTGGTTATACGCATGGGAATGTGGGAACAGTATGACTCCTTTTGCTAGTTAGGAAAGTACAGCCTTACAAAATGTTCAGTAAGGCAGTTGGCAGATTGATCCAAATATGATTTACCATTCATTGGCCTTTTATATTCCAGGAATTATTATAGGCATTTTTCTAATCCTGACAATACAGGGAAATATAGGTGACATTATCTCCATTTTACAGATAAAGCAAGGAGGTCCTCGAGAGATAAAGTGCCTTGCTCAAGGTTGTACATCTAGCAAGTTGTAGGGGTAGGACTCAAATCTGTTTTAAACCTTTGCCTGTTTCCAAAGCCCATGTCCTTTTTATTATACCACACTGATTCTTTTTAAATTTTTAGATGTTGGATTCTGGTCTTCTCCCAGAAGTCTTTCAGAATACTTAGTGAACGAGACGCCTGGGTGGCTCAGTGGTTGAGCGTCTGCCTTTGGCTAGGGGCGAGATCCCAGGTCCAGAGATTGAGTTTGACATGGGGCTCCCTCTGAGGAGCCTGCTTCTCCCTCTGTCTGTGTCTCTGCCTCTCTCTGTGTGTCTCAAATAAATAAATAAATAAATAAATAAATAAATAAATAAAATATTTTAAAAACCCTAAAAACAAAGAATACTTAGTGAACTCTAAGGCATGCCTGTCTGGCCTAAGGTTTAGGTTGCTCCAAAGCCAAAGTCAGGGTTCTAGGAATAGGACAGGAAAAGTACAAATGTTGAACCTCAAAAAATTGTAAAATTTATAAGGAAGAAGAGTATCTTATATTTAAAAAAGTGTTCCGTGATCAATGATGCATTTTTATGTTAATAATTTATTGATAAATTTATCCTTTTTTCCCTCAAATATATCCTTATTTTTGTTTTTTCATGATTATTTTTCAAAAAGATTTTATTTATTCATGAGAGAAACAGAGAAAGAGACAGACATAGGCAGAGAGAGAAGCAGGCTCCCTGTAAGGAGCCCGATGTGGGAACTTGATCCCAGGACCCCGGGATCACTCCCTGAGCAGAAGGCTCAACCGCTTAGTCACCCAGGTGACCATATATCCTTATTTTTAAAGTTGTAAATAAATCTTCAGTACGTAAGAATATGCTCTTCCTTTTTGTCCAGCTACCAGTTTTTTAAGTCCCACATTCTTAATGACTGAGTCTCTAATTAAGCTTTTTGAAAATTATAAGGAGAAGCATACTATTATGTGTTCCAGCTACATACCAGGCACTGTATTAGAGCCTTAAATATACTGTTTTATTTAATCCTTGTACAAGCTCTCAGAGATAAGGTAGTGTTATCTTTGTTTTATTGAGGAGACAGAGTTGAAGAGATTAAGGAATTTGCCTCAAGGTTACACATTCAGTAAGGTGATGAAGCTAACAGAACTCTATAATCTGTTTGACTCCAAAGCCGAGCTTCTCTTTTCAGTTGAAGTTTCATTTCTCTGTTCCAAAGCTCAGATTGAACTTTTTTTTTTTTTAAAGGATTTACTTATTTATTCATGAGAGACACACAGAGAGAGGCAGAGACACAGGCAGAGAGGGAGAAGCAGGCTTCCATGGGGAGCCCAACACGGAACTTGATCCCAGGACCCCAGGATTATGACCTGAGCCAAAGGCAGATGCTCAACCACTGAACCACCCAGATGCCCCTCAGATTGAACCTTTTAAATCTTATTTAATTTCGACATATTTTGTAGATATTTTTGTTATTTCACTAACCGGCAACTTCTTTTTATTTATTGAGTTTGTTTAATAGTCTTACCATATATTGAACATGTATGAGTTTTCTGAGAAAGTAGCCCTTATTTTGTATTAGTATAATTTGTGAATTCTATTCTCCTTGGGCCTGGGAAAGAGTGAACATTAGGAGGTGTTTTGGGAGGTTGCTCAGAGCTGAATTTGCAGTTGTGTATTTGATGTCTTTTCCAGTAATGGAAGAAATGGATAATCTGTGAAGGGAGAATGAGTTTCTTTATTATAGAAAGCATTTCTCTATCCTACAGTGAAGGGGGGGGGTGGAAAGATTTATTGACAACTTTATTCAGACTCCTTGTCGAGTTGAGTTTATAAAGAATAGGTAGCTTTTGTTTAAATAATTGAGAGAGAAGTACAACTGAGGTAGATGGGAGAACAATCCTGACAGTTGCCCCGATCCATCACCCAGCCAGCATGTTCACGTGGTATGCACAATTAGAGGAGCTGAAATTCCATTAACCAAAGAAAGGGTAAGTAAGCTTGATCAGGTTTCTATGGAATTTGTAGGAACTTTTTATAGTCTGACCTCTGGCCCTGGAGTGAGAGCAGAGCAGAGGAGAAAGTGGTAGGTTGAAATTTCTTCTGTTGCAGTTCTGAGTTTAAAACTATTGATTAAGACACATGATTTGTATGATTTTCAGTCTCCTCTTCCCCAACTGTGTTCTACAACAATTCAGTTAGCCATTTTTCTTGGACACTGGACACTTGGACAGCATTAATAATAGCTAGTGATTTCCTTTTTTTCCCCCACTGGTTGTCAAATGATCCTTTATTGAAATATTTTCCTTTGTAGTTAACTCGTTGGGCATTCCACTGCACCACTATTGATGTCATCTATGATGTCATGAGGGTGACGGCCATCAACATTGCAGCCCACAGACTGGGCAGTCCCCAGGATCTCTTTAATGGTTCCAGAAAGTTCTCTGGCTAAAGATCGGTGTCGCATCTGTCGGACAATATTGACAATCTCATCAAAAGTGATATTTCCACTGTGCTTAATGTTTTTCTGCTCCTTTCTGTCTCTTGGTGGTTCCTTGAGGGCTTTGATAATCAGGGCAGAGGCAGAAGGTACCACTTCAATCTGGGCCTGTCTGTTCTGAATGGTCAGTTTCACTGTAATCCTTAGACCCTTCCAATCACCGGTTGCCTTGGCGATGTCATCACTAACCTTTTTTGGAGACAGACCCAGTGGGCCGATCTTCAGGGCCAGGGCAGACGTGGCACCGACCTTGCCACCGGTGCACCTCAGGTACACAACTTTGATCTCATTGGGGTCGAACTTAGGCGGCATGGTGGAGGCAGCTGGTGTTGGATGAACCCGGATTCGGGACGACCGAAGACAGTTGCACCTTTGCCTCCTCCGAGCCTAAAGCCAAAAGCAGCTAGTGATTTCCTATTCTTTTCTTTAAGGTTCTATCAGTAGAAATGTATTTATTTGGGGCACCTGGTTTTTCTAAGCTCAGAGCCTGTTTTATTATTATAAACAGAGCTGATGGAATTTCTCTGACTATAAATCAGGCTTTTCCTTTAAAGCCTGGATACTGCAAAAAGGAATACTGGATATTGAGGCTAAAACTGACTTCATCTTCTTTATCTCTTGCAGTGCTCAATGTGAACCCTTTTGATCACTCTACCAGCTTTGATACTGTTGACTACCTTTTCTTCGAAACTCTTCTCTTGGCTTCAGTTACAACTCCTCACTAATGGCTGCCATTTACTGAACACTAACTCTCTGCCAGACAGTTATCTCATCTCATTTCATCCTCATAATGACTTTATCAGATGAATATTATTCTTTTTATTTTATAGATGAGAAAATATAGGCACAAAGAGAATAATTAACTTGCTCAAGGCTTTGCCAGTCTGTGATGCCTTTGGGGTTAGTGAGATGAAACACTGTCCATAGCAACAGTGGGAGGCTTTGCCACACTGCCAGTCCCCGTAAAATCGGCTTAAGCTCCTGCACCTAGGCTACTGTGAAGACCACTCTGCAACCTTTTGGATTTCAGAATCTACCCTCCTCAGAGAGAAGGCCTAAGCCACCATGCCTCATATCTCTGTTTACCTCATTTACTATCTGACGTCCAGTTATCCATTATCTTCTAATGCTGGTTACCGTATCAGTCTCCTCATCCTCTCAGCTGATCCAGTTCCCTCATTTTTTTTTTTTTTACCATGTCCTCTACAATTTCCCCCTTCATTCTCAGTAAATCCCCATGTAGCATCAGCCTCAAGCAGCAAGATCAAGTTACAGGAGCAACAGTCGGGGAGCTGTTAGTGTATCACCTGGTATTCAGAACTATAATGGTGTAACCCAAGCCACAGCATCTCCTTAACATTAGCAAACACATCTTTGCCAACCCCATTCTATGTATGATTTTGGTGCTGTTTTTTAGCTCTGTGGCCCTGAAGCAAGTTTTCCACTCTGAGAGCTGAACCATGGAGCTGAGATTTGCTAGAGAAAATCAGAAAACCAGGCAGAATGATGTCACTGAATTCATAATTGTCAACCTTATGTGCATAATTAGCATCGCCTAACAATATTATACATTTCTCTACTAAGTTCACTTTCCTACTCACTGCAAATGATTGTTTCATACTGTCTATTTCTAATCTCTCATATGTTCTTTTTGAACCAGGGATATGCCTTATACTTTAGTATAAAAACAGAAGCCACCAAAAGGGAATTCCTTCATCTCGATACTTCCTAAATCAACAAACCTACCTGCATCGGGGGCTCATCTTTTTCTCCTTCTCTCCTGTTAGAGGAAACATCCTTCATTCTACCAGAGACCTGTCTCTCTATAGGTGCTCTAATCACATTCTCCTGTCTTCTTAAAAGAACTTCTTCCTTTGATTGTTTCCTCTTTCTACTAAAGCCTTTCCTATAGTATCCCAACTTGATGTAATCTCTCCCATTTTGAAAACCCTATCCTCTAACCCCCATATCTCTCCTCTCTGCTTCTGTCCTGTCTTTCCACTCCCTTTCACAGCTAAACTTTAAAGGAGTTTTCAACACACACTATATACATTTCTTCTTCCTACAAACTCTAACTCACTCCCACCTTAATGCTCTGACCAGAACAAAATCCTCTTGCTAACGTTGCTAATGTCCCATCAGTTTGGGAAGCAGGGTGGTCTGTTTTTTCAGCCCTCATCAAGACCCCCTTGGTAGCATTTGACACCAGCTTCTTACCCAGACACTTCCCTCTCTTGCTTTCATGACACTGCTCTTCACTAGTTTCCCTCTTATTTTTCTGGCTTATCCTTCTCAGTCTCTTTTGTTGGCTCTTTCTCCTTGATCCTGAGCTGTCTACTGTTTCCATTGTATGCTCTCCCTAAGTCATCCGCACCATTCCTGTGCCTTTAAGTGTCATCTACATCCCAGCAACTCCCCAGATTTTTCTTTAGCTAAGACCACTCTTCCAAATGCCAATCCTATACGTGTACCCAACTACTTACTTGCAGTTGGACTTCAAAATTAACATGTCCAAAATGGATATTTTTGTCTTTCTGTCTAATCCCCAAAATATATTCTTGTGTTCTTTGTATCAGTTAAATGGTGTTTACATTATTTTTTTACTTAAAAAAAAAAAAGATTTTATTTATTTATTTAGAGAGAGCACAAGTGGCAGGAAGGGCAGAGGAGGAGAGGGAGAGAATCTCCAGCAGACTCCCTGCTGAGCCCAGAATCCAATGCTGGGCTTGATCCCATGACCCTGAGAGCAGGGCCTAAACCGAAACCAAGAGTTGGAGGCTTAACTGACTGCGCCACCCAGGCACTCCTAAAAAAAGAATTTTTTTTAAAGATTTTATTTATTTATTTATTCAGAGGGAGAAGGATCCTGGGATAGAGGGAGAAGCAGGCTCCATGCTGGGACCCTGATGTGGGACTCGATCCTGGGACTCCATGATCAGGCCTTGGGCTGAAGGTGGCGCTAAACCACTGAGCCACCCGGGCTGCCCCCCCAAAATTGTTTTTAATTGCCTAAGAAATACCTGAATATTTTCTTATAAAATAATTCAGTTTAATAAAGCAGAAGTCCTTCCTTGGTCCTCAGCCAGTGTCATTGCCCTCTCTACAGGTGACTTCTTCCCCCCCTCAACCCCACAGGTGACTTATGCCATCCATCATTTTTTTTTTTTAAGATTTTATTTATTTATTCATGAGAGACAGAGAGAGACAGGCAGAGACATAGACAGAGGGAGAAGCAGATTCCTCACAGGGAGCCTGATGTGAGACTCGATTCCCCAACTTGGGATCAAGACTTTTGAGCTGAAGGCTCAACCGCTGAGCCACCCAGGCGTCCCTCAATTTATCTTTCTTTTTTTTTTTTTCTGACTTTCATACTTGCATATGGAGAAATTAGTAGTTTTATAATAACTTCTACATTAATAAAACCATACTATATATTTGCAGATTTTTTTTCTCACTTGGAGCTCCTTCCATATCAATATGTGTAGATCTTAAGTCTTTTTGACACTGAATTGATTTTCAAAGTCCATACTATTATTTATTATTCTTCTGTTGATGCATATTTAATTTTTTTCTACAGCACTTTATAGACAATGCTGTAGTAACTACCTGCATGCATATTTGTGTGTGTGTATGTGTGTGTGTGTGTTCATGCATGTATAAGTGTTTCTCTAGGATAGATAACCTAAAAGCAGAATTCTGGAGTTGAAAGATATTCACTTTTTAAACTTAATATATAATATGTTGCCATAAAAAATGTAGTACCATTTTACACATTAACTAACTATAAACAAAACTACCCTTTTCACCACACCTTTACCAACCACAAGATGTTTTTACGTCCTTTATGAGGAAAATCCTTTATTGCTGTTTTTATTAGTGTTTTTCCTACTTAACAATATTTATTGAGTGACGACTGTGTGCCAAGTGCTAGGGATACAGCAGTGAACAAGATAGATGAAGATCTCTGCCCTCCTACTGACTTATGTTTTTTGTGTTAGCTTGTAGGAATTCTTTATTATTCTGGATGTTAATTCTTTGTGTATATGTTGCAAATATTTTTCTATTTTATTTTTTATTGACTTGTGACTTTATGATTTTAAAAGTTTTTAGGTAGTCAGATTGGGCAATGTTTTCCTTCATGACCTGAACATTTTGTGTCTTAGAATGGCCTTTTCTTCCCCAGGTTTATAAACAAATTATTATATATAATAATATATATATATATATATATATATATACACACACACATATATATATATATGTTTTAAGGATTTTATTTATTTGAAAGAGAGAGCACAAGCCAGAGGGAGAGGCAAAGGGAAAGGGAGAAGCAGACTCTCCAACTAGCAGGGAGCCTGATGGCGGGGCTCAATCCCAGGATCCTGAGATCACAACCCAAGCTGAAGGCAGCCACTTAACTGACTGACTCACCCAGGCACCCCTTTATATTTCTTCAGCTGTTTTTGGCTGTGTTTATTATATTTTGGTTCCTCAGTCCATTTGGAATGGACTGGAATTCATTTTTGTTCATAATGTGAGGTACGGACTATTTGTGATATAAGATAGCTCTATTTCGGGAAGCCTGGGTGGCTCAGTGGTTTGGTGCCGCCTTCAGCCCAGGGTGGGATCCTGGAGACCCGGGATCGAGTCCCATGTCAGGCTCCCTGCATGGAGCCTGCTTCTTCCTCTGCCTGTGTTTCTGCCTCTCTCTCTCTCTCTCTATGTCTCTCATGAATAAATAAAATCTTAAAAAAAAAAAAAAAGATAGCTCTATTTGTCCCCAAATAAAATTTAATTTTTACTTTTTCAGGTTGTTTTCTATTTCTTTTTCTTTAATCTGTCCTTCTTCACTGTTTCTTATTTCTTTTAGCTAGATGTAATTTTTGATTGAAGACTATTTAATTCAAGAATGACACTAAAAATTGCCATCCTCAGGATGCCTGGGTGGCTCAGTGGTTAAGCATCTGACTTTGCCCCAGGGCGTGATCATAGAGTTCCTGGATCGAGTCCCACATCGGGCTCTCTGCATGGAGCCTGCTTCTCTCTCTGCCTGTGTCTCTGCCTCTCTTTCTCTCTGTGTCTCATGAATAAATATATCTTTATAAATAAAAAAGAGCCATCCTGGCAGTATTAAGTGCCTATAATGAGTTATTATAAGTGCTTTTAATGAGTTATTCAGGGGATCTCTCAGTGGCTCAGTGGTTTAGCGCCTGCCTTCACCCAGGGCATGATCCCGGAGTCCCCGGATCGAGTCCCACATCGGGCTCCCTGCACGGAGCCTGCTTCTCACTCTGCCTGTGTCTCTGCCCACCCCCCCCCCCCTCTCTCTCTCTTTTTCTCTGTGTCTCTCATGAATAAATAAATAAAATTTTTTAAAAAATGAGTTATTCATAGAAGTACTTGCTATTGTAGCAAAATTTTTTTTTAAAGATTTTATTTATTTATTCATGAGAGACAGAGAAAGGCAGAGACACAGGCAGATCCCGGGTCTCCAGGATCATGCCCTGGGCTGAAGGTGGCGCTAAACCGCTGAACCACCCGGGCTGCCCTATTGTAGCAAATTTTACTTATTGTTTGTAGGTAGACATCGTTATAATGTTTATTATTGTTTAGTAGATATCAAATTATATTTTAATATTTATATTTCAAATACACATCCTATTTTGCAGTGGTCTACAGAGAAACTTGCCTCCTGCAATTGTACTAAGTTAGAAAAATGTGTGGTCCTTTTTTTTTTTTTTTTTTTAAGGCATTGCCAGGAATTGAGTACCTATAATGAGACTGTGGGAAGAAAAATGTAGCCCTGATTCCATAATTGTGTGCATCTCTGTTTCATTTTTTCTTTCTTTTTTTGCTTCTACCTTTCAAAGTTGACATGTCCTCCTCTAGGTTAAATAAAGAAAGACTTCTTTTCCTAGCAGGTAAATAAAATGTCTTCTTCAATAAAATTATTGGATAAAGCTTGACTGAATCTAGTGTTGGGTGACTCTGCTTTGGGAGACAGAAATGGAATAGGAATTTTTATTACGTTCATATCTATTGTTTCTGTAAGGGAGAAAAGATGATTGGTCTAATGCTATTTCCTTTTTAGGGACTTTGCTGGACTGTATTCTAGAAATAAGGAAGCAACTTACTATTTCTGGATACTTCTTTAATAATCTCCTCTAATGTATTGTGGACTTCTTTTGTGCAAAAACCTTTTATGTACTGTGTGCTAAACACTGCTAGGTGGTAGGACTATTAAATCAGTGAAATATCATTCTTGTTCTCAAGGAGAGGGTGGGGAATGCAGATATGACAATAAATAAATACAGTCTGGTTTGATATGAGCAATACTGGAAGCAGTAATTGTTGCAGTTTGGAGAGGTCAATACTGAAATTGAGGTGTATCACTTTAGGAAAAGTAGTTGGTTGCCTACCCAAGAGATTTCACAGTGTAGCAGGACCTTTATGAAATTTCCATGTTCCAGCTTTACAAGTTCTGAAATTCACATTTTTAGTACATTTAGTCATTCACCTCTTAGGACTGGCTCATACAAAGCAAACTTGTATGTAAAACAAAATGGTAATTTCCAGCTTATAGGCAGATGTAGAACAATCAAGCAGATCTGATATACATGTCAGTCAGAGGGTACTGTGGAAAATCTACATGGGAAATATAGTTAGGGGCAGTTTATTAAGTTTGGAATCCTTTAGATCCTTGCTACTCAAGCTGGTCTGTGACCAGAAGCGTCGGCATCTCCTGGGAGCTCGTTAGGAATGTACAATCTTGGGCAACTCTGGTTGTGTACTTGTGTATACCCACCAGAACCTTAGTTTTTTATTCATTGTTGAGTAATACTGGCCTAGCAGTTGTCTTATTTCATGCTTCTTTTATGAAACCTCAGAGTAGAGAGGCAAGAAAATCATTTTAGGAAGTTTTTGGAAGAGTGGAAATGTATAATAAAGCTTATTATTAAAAGACCTGTGTAGGGATCCCTGGGTGGCGCAGCGGTTTGGCGCCTGCCTTTGGCCCAGGGCGCGATCCTGGAGACCCGGGATCGAATCCCACATCAGGCTCCCGGTGCATGGAGCCTGCTTCTCCCTCCGCCTGTGTCTCTGCCTCTCTCTCTCTCTCTGTGACTATCATAAATAAATAAAAAATTAAAAAAAATAAAATAAAAAATAAAAGACCTGTGTAAAATACTTGGTAGAGACATAGAACCACAGACAGGCACAGATACACAAAGACAGACATACAAAGATCCCTCACATAAAACAGAACCCCTTAAAACTCCTCACCTTGGACCCTTTATACTTATGGACTCATACTCGCACCCAAAGAGAGACCTCATGTGTCTCCATAGAGAATTCCCTACAGGTACCCACAGAGATAGCCCACATAGGGCTACATACACCCTGGAGCCCATCCCTCAACAGAATTACAAACATGCACACTGACAGCCAAAAAGTAATGTTAAAAACTCAGAATTTTCCTAAGACTTGAGTAGTTTTTTCCATATATTTGAGGAGAAGGGACAAGTATACTCTTTATGGTACTTTTAACTGAGCCAGAAAATGAAGCAAGAACAGACGGATTACCATTGGGTCTGCAGAACAGTGAATGTTACAAATCCAGTTTTATTTGAATTCCTGTTTCTGGAGTTGCTTGTTCCTGGGCATCATTTTCAGTTTGATGTACTCATCATGCTTGGTTGGAAAAGTCATTCTCCTCTTATTTTCTCTCAGGAGCTTGCATTCTAGATGGCCAGTTAAGCAGAAGTTCCATGTTCAGTTCCCCTTGGTACTAATGAACACACTCCTCGATGCTCTCTGAATCACATAAATCTGCCCAGGAATGGAAAATCCAGAAATACTGCTCCTTTGTGGAGGACTCATACTGAGTCCTTTGTGGGTGTGTAGGGCTGAAGAATGTAGGGCAGAGAGGGAATATTATATTAAACTAGAAAGAGGTGTAATTTTGGTCTTTTTACCTCTTGGGTCATTCATAGTATAGGTTTGTGCAAGACCTGTGATGAAACTTAAGGATGATTCAGGGGAGTAATTTACTTGTGAATTAAAAGATTTTTAAATTATGCTGATTTTGGCTTAAGGATAGCACATTGATTGTTGGTTGATAAAGAGATCACTGGTATCAACAAAACCAGATTTTTTTTAGTCCCTTGGGCAGCATTTTTTGAGAAGTACCTTGTTAGGGAAAAAGAGACTGACACATAGCATGTTTGTGCCTAAATACTTGAAAGTTTCTATCACACTAAGGGAATTAGGCAGAGAGACATTGCTAGAAGATTTTTACAAATATAGGTTCCAAAGAGATAAATATTTTTCTCTTGCTGTCTGGTACATGTATATGTTTCCATTTGACCAAAAGCCTGTTAAAATTTTTTTCAAACATATGGAAGAGTACTGAGAAAATTGTACACGCTGCCCAATTTAACAAATGTTGGCATTTTGCAAACATTTCTGTAGCTACTTTTAAAGATATAAAACATTGTAGATAAAATTGAAGAGCCCTTTGTACCCTTTGTCTGTTTATTTCCTTTCTTCTTTTCTCTCCCTCCATCACAGAGGTAACTGCTCTCCACACTTTTCAGTTTATTATTCCCCTTCATCTTTTAGCACCTTTGTTATATATTATCAATATCAATTGTAAATTGATAATCAACGTATATCATTGTTTTGTGTGTTTATAAACTTAACATAAATGGTACAATAGAGCAGATACTATTCTGCAACCTACTTTTTTCACTCAGCTTTGTGTTTTAACCAGTCTACTACATGTAGATTTTCTAGTTGAGTCGTGTTAACTGTTGTGTAGTGCTTCATTCTGTGACTCTACCACAGTTTACTCATACCCTATTAATGTTTCCTCTTTTTTTTTTTTTTTTTTTTTGAGCTGGAGTGAACATCTTTAAATAATGTTTCCCTAGGATGCCTGGGTAGCTCAGCTGTTGGGCACCTGCCTTTGGCTCAGGTCATGATCCCGGGATCTGGGATTGAGTCCTGCATTGGGCTCCCTGCAAGGAGTCTGCTTCTCCCTCTGCCTGTGTTTCTGCCTCTCTCTCTCTCAGTCTGTGTCTCTCATGAATAAAAAAAAAAAAAATCATGTTTCCTTATCATGTATATGATAGATTCTCTAGGGTATACTCCATAAGCAAAATTGCTTAAGGTATACCAACTTTATTAGATACTCTCAAATTGCTTTTTAGAGTGTGTGTTTTTTTTTTTTTAAGATTTTATTTATTTCAGAGAGAGCACAAGTGGGGGAGAGGGGCGGTGAGGGGGAGAAGCAGACTGAGAAGGGAGCCTGATGCAGGACTCCATCCCAGGATCCTGGGATCGTGATCTGAGCTGAAGATAGACACTTAACTGACTGAGCCATCCAGGCGCCCTCTATAAATGTTATTAACCCTTTGTTTTTTGAATCCTTAATATGTGGTATTGTCAGATATTTAATTTTTGTTAGTTTAGTGGTTGTGAAATGGTATCTCTTTTAATTTGCATTTCTTGGATATTAGTGAGACTGAGCATGTCTTAATATGTTTGTGGTTCATCTGGATTTCCTTATTTATAAAATGTATATATGCATATCCTTTCCCATTTTTCTATTGGGATCTCATTGGTTTCCTTATTGATTTGTAAGAGTTCTTTATAATTGTTCTAATGCTTTATCAATATATTTGTGTTGCAAATATCCTCTTGGGTCTATGGCTTGTCTTTTTTACTTATTATCACTTTTATACAGAAATTAAAATATGTAATATAAATTGATCAGTTTTTCCTCCATGTAGTTTGTCCTTTTTGATTCTTGTTTTAGAAGCTTTTCCCTATCCTCATATGTAATGCCACTTTTCTGTCACATCCTTTGTATCATCCATTCTGTTTTGGGGTTGTGTATTATGTTTCATTTCTCTCTGTTGATTTCTTTACCAATATCACACTTTTTCTTTTTTTTTTTTTAAATTTCTAGCATCTGGGCCAAAGGCAGATGCTCAACTGCTGAGCCACCCAGTCATCCCTAATTTTATGGTCTTTAAAAAGGATCTTTTGGGTATTACAGAAATCTTTTTTTTTTTTTTTTAAACTCCTTCCTTTGGGGTAATGTCTTTAAATTTCTTCCATTGGTTTAGTGGACCCACTTTTTGTTCATTAGGTATTTGGCTTGCTTTTGGTGGATTTTTACAATTTAATGCTAGCACATAATAGATGGTAAATGTTTGTGGTAATAGAACTGAGCCCCATCATAAACCATTGATTTGTAACATGCATCTCTTCCCTTACCAGCTAAAGTACCTCTGTTCCTTAGATGAATGTGACTCCTGATGCAGTCACACACATGAAAACTTTAGTATTTTCAGCTTTTGTATATAACATTCTTGGTTAGATTCTCTGTCAGATGTCACTGGTAATTAAGCCTTTGGAAAGAGCCCAAGTGTTTTTAGACTCTGACCAGACAATAGCAACAAGAACAGTGTGTAGTATATACTGACGTGATGATATTTGGCAATTCTAAAGCAGTACTAGTTTTATTCAAGAGCATCAGGTTAAACCAGTTAGGACTCCTTTGGTTGAAAACCTACTTTGTAGATTTTATAATTTTATTTACTCTCTCTTTTTTTTTTTTCTTCTTCTTCAGAGTTGTTCCTTAAATATGTAGCAGAGATCATGGTGGATATGGATCTGTACTTGAAGACAGATATTTAGCAAGGAGGGCTATTGGCTTAAAGGGAGCAAGGATGATGGGTATTTTGGGTTCACAGACTCTTGAAGCCTCTGTCCCAATCTTGGGGAAAAAAAGGAAGGGCACCCTAGAAAGGTTGGGACCTTGCCAAGATGTAGCACAGTATCAAAGAATGCTCTCTTCAGAGTACTTATAAATATAAATTAGTGCTTATAATAGCTCTGTGGTAAGCAGTTATAGTTTACTAATGGAAAGGCTAAGTAAAATGAAATTTAATTAATGTTTGTTAAATACTAGTAAACACTCTACTTAGTGTTAGTCCATAGCTCCAGAGCAGACAGCTGTAAATGTAAAGTCCAAATGCTGCATTTTGCCAAGACAGCATCTTAGTCTCAATATCTGTAAATATAGGGCAGCGTGGGTGGCTCAGCGGTTTAAGCGCCTGTCTTTCACCCAGGGCGTGATCCTGGAGTCCCAGGATCGAGTCCCACGTCGGGCTCCCTGCATGGAGCCTGCTCCTCCCTCTGCCTGTGTCTCTGCCTCTCTCTCTCTCTCTCTGTGTCTATCATGAATAAATAAATAAAATCTTTAAAAAAAATCTGTAAATATAAATAATTTCCAAATTATAAGATTGTACTACAGAAATATATATGCATATACCTATATTAAAAAATTTTTTTTAATTTTTATTTATTTTAGGGAGAGATAGTGCATGTGCTGGCAAGTCAGGGGAGAGATGGAGGCTGAGGGAGGGGAGAGACTCTCAATCAGACTATGCACTGAGCACAGAGCCTGACCCTGAGATCATGACCTGAGTCAAAACCAGGAGTTGGACTTTTAACTGACTGAGCCACCCAGGCGCCCCAGAAATACACTTTTTTTTTTTTCAGAAATACACTTTTAAACAGAGATAAGAATGTAGGTATTTTAAAATATACTTATTTATATTTTTATGTTTAATGAAACATAAAAGCATTAGAAAACCTAGTTTATAGTTGTATCTTTTTTGCTAAGGTAATATGATTTAGTGAAATCAAACACAGGGTAAAAACTGAACTTGTTCTTGTTCTATAAATACTTCAACCAAATGCTTATTTGCCTGAATCATAATATAAACACTTGGTTAAAGTGTTATAGAATAAGAACTCAAGTTTAATTTTTTTTTTTTTTACCTTGTGTTAGAAATGTTAGTATAACATCTAAAGGAAGATGTTTTACAGATAGAACTGATGTCCAAGTGGAAATTGAAAGAAGGAGTCAAGATATAGTTTTGGAGATTGTTAGAAAGGTCCTTAAAAAAAAAAAAAAAAAAAGAAAGGTCCTAATCATAATGGTAGCTATATTTAGAAGCATTATAAAGCATTGGGGTCTGTCAAGATAAGCTTGGGCACAAAGCACCATTAATAGGAAGAAGAAAAAATATTGGCAAAACTACATTACTATCCTATAACGTAATTTTACCTTTGTATAGTTCTTTATACCTTAATCCACTTAAATCTACCATTTTGTTTGATAACTGAAATAGAATTTGAAATATACTAACATTATACTAATTCTATATTAATATAACTCTCTTAACTAAATATACTAACTAATATAACGTTAGTTTCAGGGAAGCTTGACTGTTATTTTTACCTATGATTTAAAAAACCAGATACTTTATATTTCATTTTATTGTACATGATTGGTACATTGTTAATATTTTTCAAGGAAATAGCAATTTTGTTGAAACTTGAGCCCATGTCTTTTAAAATTTTCTATCTAGGTCTCTTTGTTGTACCATACTACTATAAAACTATCAGTGTTCACTAAGCCAAAAACAAACAGTGTTATCTACAGGCTTTATTTCAAAGATCTAATTTTGTAAAGAGACTTGAAGGCACTATTATAGCTACTCTTCTGTTTTCTCTGAGCTAGGTCATCAGCTAAGGGGGGAAGAGAATAAAGGTTCAGAAGGTTGAATAAAATGGTGAAAATTTGAAGTAGTTTTTTTTTGTGGAGTATGAGCAAGTGAATTAACTAAAAATATAACAGGGTTTCAGAATTAATCAGAAAGTGTAGAATTAAATTTTCTAGTAGTCACATTTCAATTAATTAATTAATTAATTAATTAATATATAAGTAAGCTCCACACACAACTTGGGGCTCAAACTCCTGACCCTGAGATCAAGAATCACATGCTCTACTGACTGAGCCAGTGGCGGGGAGCCGGGGCAGGGGTGGGGGGGTATGCGGAATGGACCTTTCTTGTAGTCACATTTTTAAAAAGTAATTAACTTTTTTTTTTTTTAAGATTTTATTTATTTCTTTGACAGAGTGAGAGGGAGCACAAGCAGGGGGAGGAGCAGCAGGCAGAGGGAGAGGGAGAAACAGGCTCCCTGCTGAGCAGAGAGCTGGATGCACAGCTCAGTTCCAGGATCCTGAGATCATGACCTGAGCCACCTAGGTGCCTCAGGACAATTCATTTGATAGACTTGGCTTGATGAACTCAAGGGAAGTTGATACATTTAAAAAAAATGAAGGGTGAGATCTAGTTAGAAGGATGTTCATTCTATAGGAGGAGGCAGTGCTAATACTAAATTTAATACCATTATCCTATGTAGACATGTCCACCTTGCCAAATGAAAGCTGGCTTCTTGTTACCCTTCAGCTATGTACAGTGTATACATCCCTTAAAAATAACAGAAAAGGTAGTATACTACATAACAACGGTCTACATCTTGTTTTTTTGCTTGCTTAATATATCTTGAAGCTGCTTTGTTATTAAAAGTCTATATTCCATTGTATGGATGTACCATAATTTCTGTAACCAGTTTGCTATTTATGGTTGTTTTCAATATTTTGCCCTTACAGACAATACCAAAATGAATATCTTTGTGTATATGTGTTGATAAATATCTGTAGAATAAATCCTTACAAGTGGAATTTCTTGTTCAAAAGGTAGGTATATTTTTTTCAATAAATATAGCCAGATGCAATAGAAATTGGACCAGTTAACACTTTCAATTAATAGTGAATAAACTTTTCTTAAATAGAATGGATTCTTAAAATTTATAGATTTGAAAAATTTTATTGTGGTGTTCTAATAGAAGAGGCATAAGTAGGGTCCCCTGGGTGGCTCAGTCAGTTAAGCATTTGACTCATGGTTTCAGCTCAGGTGGTCATCTCAGGGTCATGAGATTGAGGCCCACATTGGTCTCCATGCTCAGCAAGGAGTCTGCTTGGGATTATCTCTCTTCCTCTCCCCCTCCGGTTTGTGTTCTCTCTCTAAAATACATAAATCTTAAAAAAAAAAAGAAGAAGAAGAAGAGGAGGCATAGGTAGCCCCCTTTTGTCCTGAGATAATCCTCTTGAACCGCCTCACAGTTGGAACCTTTGGGTTCCAGTGTACAGATTGAAAACACTGATTGTAGTCCAGCTCCTTTTATTTTATGTATGAAGGGTTCCAAAGAGATGGAGCTATTCTTTCAAGAACTCTCAAAAGCAAAAAAATAGGAATGGCTCTGAAATGTGTATGACAGGAATTTCTTAGTGTTCTCTGTAACAGATAAACCTCAATGACTTTTTTGAGAATCATACCTTTTAAAAATAACATTTGCAGGGCACCTGGCTCAGTGGTTGAGCGTGCCTTTGGCTCAGGTTGTGGTCCTGGGGTCATGGGATCGAGTCCTGCATCAGGTTCCCCGCAGGGAGTCTGCTTCTCCCTCTGCCTGTGTCTCTGCCTCTTTCTGTATCTTTCATGAATAAATAAAATCTTTAAAAAAAATAACATTTGTAATTTGATTCTGTTTTCACAAGCTTCACGGTTAGCAGAGACATTGGCAGCTCAACGGCATTGGAGTAGAATAGGGAATTTGGTGGTCAGGGAAAGGATGAGGGAGGAAGTTCTTGCCTTCATATTTCTGATGTGGTGACAGTTGATCTGAAAAGCAAAAGGGGGAAAAAAAAGAAAGAAGCAAAAGGGGCAAAGGCTAGCTGAGGAAGATGAGGCAATACAGGAGTAAAAAGATCTAGAGTGTCTAGTCCAGTGCTTTGTCCATAGTAGCTGCTAGTTATGCTAGTTCCCTGTTCGTGGAAGTATAGATTAGTCAAACTATTTTGGAAGGAAGTACTCAATCAGATTATATATTATGAATACCCCATAATCCAGAAGCTCTTTCTCTAAATATATATCTGAAAGAAATACACACATAATACAACGTACCTGGTTATTTATTATGGTTTTATTTGTTTATGGAAAACGAATTTGTCCTATTCTTTCCCTAGTGATGGTAAATTATGGTAGATTTATACCACTAAGAACTATCAGTTTGAAGCAGTGGACTAGATGTGCACATGGCAACATGATGTATCTTAAAAACATGGTACTGAAAAACCGGAAAGAAAACCAGAAACAAACTGGATATATATAACACAATAGCATTTATTTATTTATTTATTTATTTATTTATTTATTTATTTATTTTTGCATTTATTTATATAAATTAAAAAATATATGTAAGTAAAACACATTGTAAGAAACATGTAAAACATGTTTGTAAGAAAACGTATAAACACATTAAATATATTACAGTGATTCCCTAAACTGAGTGCTAATGGGAGTGGGATAAAAGAGAATAAATAGAATAAAAATATGTAAATGTAAAACTCCTCTCCAGTGAAGTGACCTTTTGAAGCATCTGTTGTTGACTAGGAGGATGTCTACAGACCACTACCCTGTGTCTCCCATTGTTAACTAGGTTTGGGTGTATTGCTTCTGATGACAAATTACCATTTGAACATATTTTATTGTTAATTTAACTGTGCTTAATGCTTGAGGTTTAGGTTTCTGAAATCTTCCTCTTTTTGGCCTTCATTTCTTCTTTACTTTTCCTGTTACTGTATGTTCTGTTTGGTTGTTGCTTTCATGCAGAATATACTAGCCTAATTGTTTTTATCTCATTTAGATACTTCTTTTTTTTTTTTTTAATATTTGGGGGGAGGGTTTTTTTTTAAATTTACTTATTCATGATAGTCACACAGAGAGAGAGAGAGAGGGGCAGAGACACAGGCAGAGGGAGAAGCAGGCTCCATGCACCGGGAGCACGATGTGGGATTCGATCCTGGGTCTCCAGGATCGCGCCCTGGGCCAAAGGCAGGCGCCAAACCGCTGCGCCACCCAGGGATCCCTCATTTAGATACTTCTTGTATAGCCAGCACTGTATGTTGTCATTCTTAGAAGACGATACTTATACTTAGTGATGAGTATATGAGAAACTATTCAGTATCTCTTTGATAATGGCCTTTTATGATTAAAGGAAGGAAAAAAATACTTATAATAAATTCACTAGCAATAAAGCATTCACTAGTTTGATCTGTTACTCTATATAAAATTTATGTTATTTGGGCAGCCGGGATGGCTCAGCAGTTTAGCACCTGCCTTCGGCCCAGGGCGTGATCCTGGAGACCCGGGATTGAGTCCCACGTCGGGCTCCCTGCATGGAGCCTGCTTCTCCCTCTGCCTGTGTCTCTCATGAATAAATAAATAAAACATTTAAAAAATTTATGTTATTTATAATCCTTTTCCTAAGAATCTCTGTTTAGAGCAGGTAAAAGTAGTGACTCCTAGAGAGTTCACAGAGGTAGCAGTAGGTATATATTATAGGAAACAGGAAACAAATGGCCCCTACCTTTCTGCAATTTTTGTTGCTAAAACTACTCTTCCTTTTGAAGGTCATGAGCTTTTGAGTAGCCTGAATTTTGAGTTAGTCTTAATTGAGGTTTTGGTTGTTAATGTGTACCACCCAGTCAGGTGCTCCAGTTTAGCAACTAGAGAAAGGAGGGGTGATGGAATTAAAGTAACCTTGGCAACCATTATAATGTAAATGAGCTTCCTTGGGAAGGAAGTTGTGAGCGTGGGCACTTGTTAGGACATTCCTTTATAGCTTTTCAACTAGAACTGACTAGCATTTTGCTATTTTGAAATCCTCGTGTAGCTGTTCCTCAGACACCATCAAGTCCTGTGCCACTCTGGACTTTTTTCAGTTTTCTGAGAAGCTAATACCATGTTTTAGTACATATATAAAAACATGAATTGTAAAACAATGTACTTCTTCATATATACGAAAACCTCTTTTTCCTTTACCAACATTACCTTTTTCTCATTGCCATCTGGCATTAACTTTCTACAACTCTGCACCAAATCTCTGATGCACAAAGGAAGCCACTTAGGTTTCCGGAGAAACGATGTGGTGTATAAACCCTGATGGCCAAGATTTGGCTTATGATAGATCTGATAGTGCCAAGGCTACAACTTAAGCAGCCTCCCTCTTTGAGAGAGACAGATCTTTTGTTTCACATCTTATTTTTTGTTTTGTTTTTGCTTTTAGGCTTTAAGAAATAAAATTTCTTACATGTTTTGAAGTTTTAATGCAGGCTTACTCTTTGTGGATTTCAAGATTGGATGACAAAGTAACAAAAGTGAAACCAAAATTATTACCAAACGGGTTGAGTTGCTAAATTAAGTACTGTACTTGTTTACTGCCTCCCTAATGAGTCCAGTGGTTTTAACAAGAAGTTTGTGAGTGAAAAGCTTGGGGTTCTTATTCAAGGTTAATCATTGTTATACTGTTGGTGCAAAGCAAATAGCTTCTAGCAGCCTCAGGTTTCACTTTGTAAAGAGTGAAAACAATGGACCCCCCCCCAAAAAAAAGAAAACAATGACTTTCCATTGTGGGAAATATTTGGAAAAGGACTGAAATATCCCTTTCATTTGGAAAAGGGACTGAAATATAACGAGTGGTGTGATCGAGAATGTTATCAAATTCTAAATTTTAGGGTAATATGCCTTATGTATCCTCTGTAGCTCACTTCAGTTAAGGCTTTTAAATACTGTTACTTTGATTTTTCAGCATTCTTCCTCCAACTGTACCCTTTTGTTGAATTGTCATTCAGACACCTCAGATACTCATAACTACCATCTTTGTTGGCTTAGCCATCAACAAGTAAGTTGATCTTGAACTTCAAATATTTGAGCATTTATTATATGAAAAACTTGGAACTGTGTGCATGGAGAATGTTTAAAATATGTAAAAGCAGGGCAGTCCCCTCTGCCTATCTCTGCCTATCCCTCTCTCTCTCTCATTCTGTGTCTCTAATAAATAATAAAATCTCTAAAAAAATATGTAAAAGCATAATTCCTGCCCTTTGATCTAACAGTCATTTCAATACTTGGAAGCAGTTCTAATGTTCCTTTTCCAGCCTCAGATCTTTGTGGAAATTGTTCCTGATTGTCTTAGTTGCTCTTCATATGATTTAGTTTGCCAGTACTGTTACCACCTTCCTGGCTATCCTTTTCTGGATTTATTATATGTGATCAGTGTAGCCTGTAAGAGGTCATATACCAAATTATGGCTTTAGGTTGTTGCATGACCTGTAGCAGTTTTCTTCTTTTTTCAGGTCACTGTAGTGTTATTTTGTTAACTGAGTTTGTTTAGGCTTCTTAAGCTGATACCTCATAATGAGGGCTTATCTTGAACTTACGCTCAATTGTTAAAAAGAAACAACAGCTAAAAAATGGAGTCACTTGTACTAAGCCCATGTCACCAAACTGAGATTTAATACTTAACCTAATTGCAGTTTTGACCTTCCTCAGGAATGTAGTCTTAATGGTCAGTCTGGAATTTCCTAGTCAGCACCAGTGTAGTTATCCTGCCTAATAGACCCTGATCTTCTCCCAAAGGAAAGTGACCTTGTCAGAAATAATAATTTTTTTTTATTAATGACTTCCTTTTCTCATTCCCTCTCTGCCTTTAAAAACCTTTTTCTTTTCTTTTTAAAATATTTTATTTATCTATTTGAGAAAGAGAAAATGTGTGTAAGCATGAGCAGGGTGTGGGGGGAACAGAGAGAGAGGGATGAGCAGACTGCATGCTGAGTGTGGAACCCGACTCTGGGCTCAATCCCACGACCCAAACCAAAACTAAGAGCCTAATTCTTTACTGACTGACTGAGCCACTCAGGTCCCCCCAAACCTTTCCTTTTCTGTAGCTCTTTGGAGCTTCTTTCTGTTTGCTAGATGGGATGATACTCAATTCATAAATCATTAAATAAAGCCCAATTTGATCTTTAAATTTATTCAGTTGAATTTTTGTTATTTAACACAACTAAATTCTTAACTAATCATCAACTGTTAAAATTGATTTCTTACCAGTAGAATATTCTTTTTAGATAACTGCATTTATATTCATCCTTGATAAATTTCATTTTTAATTTTCAGTCCATTGTTTCTGCCTGTTCAGATATTTTTTATTTTTTAATTATATCTTTCATGGCCTTATCTAATCTTCCCAGGTTTAAACACTAGCAAGGGCAGCCTAGTGGCTCAGAGGTTTAGCGCTGCCTTCAGCCCAGGGCCTGATCCTGGAGATCCGGGATCGAGTGCCACGTCAGGTTCCCTGTGAGGAGCCTGCTTCTCCCTCTGCCTGTGTCTCTGCCTCTCTCTCTGTGTGTCTGTCATGAATAAATAAATAAAATCTTAAAAATAAAAAACCACCATGAAAATGTGCAAGCTGCCTTTTAAATTTTGGGTGTTGATAAACATCTACCAAAGTAAGGCCAAATACAGAGTTCTATGATAACATTAGAGCCTTCCATCTGGATTGAGATTAAGCTATTGATTAATAATCCAAGGATGGCTGTTTAACCAATTTTAAATCTTTTTTTTTTTTTTTAAGATTTTATTTATTTATTCATGAGAGACACACACACACAGAGAGGCAGAGACACAGGCAGAGGGAGAAGCAGGCTCCATGCAAGGAGCCGGATATGCGAGTCTCCAGGATCACACCCTGGGCTGCAAGCAGTGCCAAACCGCTGCACCACCAGGGCTGCCCACCAATTTTAAATCTTTACCTGACTAATATAAGAAATCTTATTTTGATTTTGGTAAGATGTATTTGGCCTACTCTGTTACTTGTCTGATCTCAAATTTTACCAAAAGTAAAATTAGGTCAGCATGATTTTTTTCTTATTGAATCCATTCTAGCTTTTGATGCTCTCTACACCCTTTCCTTACTTTGCCATAGGCTGACATAGAATTTTGCAGGGAATCCTTGTTAAACTCTTAACTCTATAGTTCCTAGAATTTATTTATTTCTTATTTTTTTATTTTTTAGTTCCTAGAATTTATTTTATTTTTTTTAATATTTTTATTTATTTATGATAGTCACACAGAGAGAGAGGCAGAGACATAGGCAGAGGGAGAAGCAGGCTCCATGCACCGGGAGCCCGACGTGGGATTTGACGTGGGATTCGATCCCGGGTCTCCAGGATCGTGCCCTGGGCCAAAGGCAGACGCTAAACCTACGGAACCACCCAGGGATCCGTAGTTCCTAGAATTTAATCAATCTTTCTTTCTTTCTTTCTTTCTTTCTTTCTTTCTTTCTTTCTTTCTTACTTTCTTTCAAGATTTTATTTATTTATTCATGAGAGACACAGGCAGAGGGAGAAGCAGGCTCCATGCAGGGAGCCCGAGTGGGACTCGATCCCGGGTCTCCAGGATCATGCCCTGGGCTGAAGACGGTGCTAAACCGCTGAGCCACCTGGGCTACCCCATATCTCTCTTTTTTCCCTTTGAGAAAATTGAAATAAAATTTTCTCGTTTCTAGTCTTCTAACTTCTGTTTTCCATGAGATACCATGGAGATCTCAATATTTTAGGCTGTAATTTATTTGATTCTAGAATGTACTAAAAAGCTACTTAATGCTCTTTTATTTTCTTTTGTCTCAGGCTTCAGTTTCCTTTTAATCATATGTGTTCTGCTCTTTCCAATCTGGAAGATTATTCTTGACAAAGAAAAATAGAAGCAAAATAAGAGTGGGATAGGTTAGATTTTCTGTATTATCTATTAACATGATAGATAATGACTTATGACTTATAGAAGGGCCTGTCTCATCTTTGTATCCAACTTTGCTGGAAAAAGACTGTATTAGTACTGTATAAGCTTATATCGATCCTCTGTTATGTGCCAAGCACTGCATTAGATTCTTGGACTCCAAAGATGAGAAGGACATGGTCTTTTCTCTTAAGGAAGCCACAATATAGTTGAAGTTATATATAATATATATATAATATATATAAATCCAATCATGGCACTCTCCATGCTATATATATAGCAAGATAATGGCTAATAGACAATGTTTAAAATCCTGTGGTGGAGCAACCAGTTGTGTTTAAGGGGGCAGATTTATATGAACCTCCACAGCAGAAGCCCTGTTTAAGTGAAAGTATAGACATTTTGGGTGGTTTGGGATGGGCATCTGTAAATAAATGGACAGAGGACCAATATGATTGAGAAATCTTAAAATAATCCAGTATTACAATATGGAATATAAAGGGGAGTCCCAGGAAATGAGACTGGAGAGATGAGCAGGACCGTGTCAGAAGGAGCCTTTATATTATGATAGTAACACATGAGTGTCACTTAAGGGTTTTAGCAAGAGATGTGATCAAGACCAGGGTAGTTGAGGTCCTTTTTTATGATACATAAGTCAGTTTAGGCTAGGTTATGTTGTGGTAACAAACAATCCTCCTATTTTAATGGCTATAATAACAAGGATTAATTTTTTGCTAATGCTGCAAATTTACCATGTGGCCCATTTCCAGGACCCAGGCAAGAGTTGCAGCTCTTATCTGAGACATTAACCTTGTGGTAGAGGGAAATGAGAATTACTCTGAAAGCTTCTGTTCAGAATGTAAAATGTGTAATTTCCTTGTATTTCTTTGGCTACAGCAAGTCATATGACCAAGCCTGACATCAACTAGGTGGGAAAATCCTCTACCAGGGAGGGGAAATGAATATATTGAATAATAATGGTATCTATTTACATGCATCAAATTGAAATTTTTTACTTTCTGTGATTACTTTGGAGCTGCTGATAGCCATGTTCCCCATGACTTAACCTGAGGGAGTGAAATGTCCTGGCAGCTTTAGTCTCTGCACTCCTTGGGAGCTGCTCAGGTGCCTGAAATGTTCCTTGGTATTTATGAGCTAATAGGAGAGTGCCATGATTTGATTTGTATTTTAGATTACCTTGGATGCAGTATGGAGAATGGGGAAAATGCATTAGAGTAGAAGCAGTTAGTACTATATGCAGAAAGATTGGTTAGTAACCTGTTTCAGATTTGGAAGCACAAACTAGAGCCCTAATGATGGGACTGGAAAGATGGGGATGGATTTTTTTTTAGAGTTACCTCATAGGTAGAATGAGGCTCTGGTTATTATAGGGAAGAGTAAGAGGGAAGTGAGTTATGGCCAGTTAGGACATCTGGGTGGATGGTGGTGCCATTAACCAACATAGGAGGTAAAAAATAGTGGTGGGAGAAGGTACATTAATTTTAGACATGTTGAGTTTAAGATGTCTGTGGAACATCTGAATGAGGATAACTAGTAGACAAATTGAATATACTGTTATGGGGCTCAGAGGATGTAAAACAGTTATTACAGTAGTGATTCATGGGATGTAAGGTAAGAAATCATGGATAAGGAGGAAAAGGAATAAAAAAGATGGCCAACAAATTGATAGTGAAAGGATCAGTGAGCTAAAGTCAATGTGAGATAGTAGGAGTAATTGAACAAGCAAGCTAAAAGGAGAGGCCAGAGAGCAAATTACCCAAATAAGCTCTTTTGGAGGTGGAATAATTTCTGGTGATGATAACAGCTGAGGTATGACCTTGGTAATGGTTAGCTGAGATAGAATGAAGGAGAATATCATTAGAGATAAAATGAAAGAACTTGAAGGTCAGATCTTCATGGGCCACCCACATACATTGTTAAAATCACCCAGTGTTGCAGAACTTCTAGTTGTCTACTTAATATCCAGTTTCTACTGCTTTCTTATTAATGGAACCCTGGAAAAACTTGAAATTAGATTTAGCTGCATTTGACAATAACCATCAGTAACCATGGTTTATATGCACATGGGTTTATTTTCTCATAAAATATGCTATCTTTGTTCATGTAAAATCATCATTGTTTCACATCTTTTATAGTATTTATGGTATTTATTACATTCTGAGTAAGTTATATGCGTGATTTATTAATTCTGCCCACCTGTATCCCTCAAAATGTACATATTGTATTTACAAAGAAATATAGGGATAATAAGCATTACAAGGTTGGTATGGTAACTCTGCAAAGATTAGGGACCCAGACTCCTGTCATTTTGCTCCATCATTCTTAGTATGTTGCTTCCATCCTTTCATGGTTCAAGATAACTGCTGGAGCTCAAGGCATTGTTTCTGTATTGTCACTATCAAGAAGGAGGAAGGGAAAAAAAAAAAAGGAGGGGACCTTCCCAGAAGCCCCACCCAACAATTTCCACTTACCTTTCCTCTGCCAACCTCAGGTTAATGGTGGAATTTAGGATGGCTAGAATCTGAGAGAGATGAATTTAATAAATGGCAGTAGCTAGGAGAGGAAGAAATGACATAATTGAATGGCATGACCTTAACAGAATTACTTTTTATAAGAGAGCAAGGAAATAGTATTCTGGCAGAGAGTACAGCAAGTGCAGAGGTTCTGAGGGACAGGTATACCAGTGATTTTAAGGAATAGCAAGGAGCCCCGTGTAGCTGGGGTAGAGTCAAAGATGGAGAGATTGTATAGATGAGGCCAGAAGATAACGGAGATATTTCATACATTGTCTTAATTGGTTATATTAAGCATTTTAGGCTTTGGCTTTTGTTCTAAATGAGATAGTTAAAACCATTGGGAAGTTTCAAGCAAGGTGGCATGATCTGACCTAAGTTTGTTTGGTTTTTGTTTTGTTGTTGTTGCTTTTCAAAGACTTTATTTATTTACTCATGAGACACACAGAGAGGCAGAGATATGGAGAAGCAGGCTCCCTGTGGGAAGACCGATGTGGGACTCAGTCCCAGGACCCCACGATCATGCCCTGAGCTGAAGGCAGATGCTCAATCACTGACGTCTGTGGTAGTGTGGGTAGACACACACTACCCATGTGTCCCTGACCTAAGTTTTAACAAGATCATTTTGTCTGCAAGGTTGAGAACAGACTGAAGGGGATCAGGAGTGGTAGTACGAAGACCAGTTAGGAGGTTACGGCAATGACCAGATGAGAGACGATGATAGTTGGGATCTGATAATAGCAGTGAAGATGGGAGAAATGGTTAATTCTGCATGTATTTCAAAAAGTAGAGCAAACCGGATATGCTAATAGCTTTGACTAGTGTTTGAAAGAAAGAGAAGAGTTAAAGATGACTTCAAAGCCTTTGGCCAGAACAGTTGTTGGGGTGAGAGTAATAGGCGAAAGTTTGTCCAAAATGAAGATAATTGTTTTGGTATAGTGATCTACTGTCGGTATAGTCAGTATTTTCCTATTTCAATATATTCCTGTTTCTTGTCTATATCCATTTCTTCCTTCTCAGTACATTTCTTTCACAATTTTGCACAACACATGTCTGTTGAGCAATTACAAAGTGTTCTAGCCTTTATTAGTTAGGTATTCTTTGGTCACAAGTTAACTTAAAAAAAGAAAGGGTGGGTAAGGGCAGGAGGATATTATAAGGTAATAAGAGTAATTCACAGAATCAAAGGATATGCTGAAGAATCACACTTGGGAAGAGCCCTGAACTAAAGTATCATCTCAGAGAGGTTTAGGTAGAGCATAATGGACATATTTTTGTCAAGGTAACCTTATCTGGATAAATCACTCATATCATTGAATATCTTATTTAATAATGTTACTGAGCTAGATACTGAGGGTAGGAATAGTGGTGGAGGAGGCATCCAAAGCTTGAATAGGGATCCCTGGGTGGCGCAGCGGTTTGGCGCCTGCCTTTGGCCCGGGGCGTGATCCTGGAGACCCGGGATCGAATCCCACATCGGGCTCCCAGTGCATGGAGCCTGCTTCTCCCTCCGCCTGTGTCTCTGCCTCTCTCTCTCTCTCTGTGACTATCATAAATAAATAAAAATTTAAAAAAAAATTAAAAAAAAAAAACAAAGCTTGAATAAAATAGAATAAATAGGGATGCCTGGGTGGCTCAATGGTTGAGCGTCTGCCTTTGGCTCAGGGCATGATCCCGGAATCCCAGGATCAAGTCCCGCATTGGGCTTCCTGCATGGAGCCTGCTTCTCCCTCTGCCTATGTCTTTGCCTCTCTCTCTCTGTATCTCTCATGAATAAATAAATAAAAAATCTTAAAAAAAAAACAGAATAAATATACTCAGAAGGTTTTAGATAGAAATAAAATTAATAAATTATATAGTAACTTATTCAAATAAGAATGTAATAAATACCATAAAAGATGAAACAAAGATGATTTTATATTAACAAAGATAACATAGTTTTAATTTTTTAAAGATTTATTTATT
This sequence comes from Vulpes vulpes, assembly GCF_048418805.1. Taxonomy (NCBI): domain Eukaryota; kingdom Metazoa; phylum Chordata; class Mammalia; order Carnivora; family Canidae; genus Vulpes; species Vulpes vulpes. Next base: position 72,671,417 of record NC_132786.1, on the reverse strand, counting down.
TTAGAGTATGCAGTGGGGAGGACCAGAGGGAGAGGGGAGAGAGAATCTTAAGCAGACTCCACGCCAAACATGGCGCCCAACATGGAGCTTGATCTCACGACCCCAAGATCATGACTTGACCTGAAACCAAGAATCAGACAGTTAACCAACTGTAACCAACTGTGCCACACAGGTGCCTGTATAGTTATAATTTTACATATAAATAGTTTTTATTTATTTTTATTTTTAAAAAAGATTTTATTTATTTATTCATGAGAGAGAGAGAGAGAGAGGCAGAGACATAGGCAGAGGGAGAAGCAGGCTCCCTGTGGGGATCGTGATGTGGACTCGATCCCAGGACCCTGGGGTCACACCCTGAGCCAAAGGCAGAGGCTCAACAACTGAGCCACCCAGGTTTCCCATTAGGATTTTTTTTTAATGACCATTCTGTTTTAAGTGAAAATTTAAAAATGGATTGTAAAATAAGATGAGCAGAAAATACCAATTTAAGAAAGGATGTGTGTGTGTGTGTGTGTGTGTGTACACGCATTCTTTCCAGTTTATTGAGTTTACATTAGCCTTATTAGATTTGGATATTAGTGTGGATAATATATTAGAGGTGGGGGTGAGGGTAGTATTGAAGTCAGAGAAACAGGCTGTTGTAGTTATCTACATAAGGATAAAGGCCTTTCCTATGACAGGAAATAGAGGAAATCTAATAAGAGAGATAGTAAGATGGTAGAATTGATGGAATTTGGTGACATTTGTGTGTTGGAGTGGATGCTCTGTGTAATAAGAGAGAGGATGAGTTTCTAGCCTTTATGGTTGAATGAATGGTAGTACTATGTTTATTTCAGAGTCTCTGTAACATGAAAGTATAAAAGCATTGAAAATGTCAAATTATCTGTTTTAAGAAAAAAATTGAGAGATATCTAGAGAGAGATGAAAGTAAGAAATAATTTCTTTTGAAGAGTTTTAAGACAAACTTGGTATTTTGATCTGCTTCCCCTTTTACTCTTAGTTCTAATTTATACTAGTAATTTCCAAGGCTGAATTTTAGTGTTTGTGTGATGACTTTTAAATCCTTGTGCTGGGATCCCTGGGTGGCGCAGCGGTTTAGCGCCTGCCTTTGGCCCAGGGCACGATCCTGGAGACCCGGGATCGAGTCCCATGTCGGGCTCCCTGCATGGAGCCTGCTTCTCCCTCTGCCTATGTCTCTGCCTCTCTCTCTCTCTGTGTGACTATCATTAATAAATAAAAATTTAAAAAAATCCTTGTGCTATCTTTAGAATCTTGTTTTTATCATTCATTTTTTTATAAACCCTAAGCTTATTTTTATTGTGAACCCTAAAGAAGTTCAGTTTGACAGAGTATTGTGATATAACGAGGTAGAAAGATATAAGTATTAAAAAGCTATCATTTATGGAGGCATTAGTGAGTTTTAGCAGGGTTTATGCTTTTTTGGAGACAGCATCAGCTTTTTTGGGCTGAATCTTTCCTTTGCTGAAACAAACAAGGTCTTGAAGATTGCTTGGTTGGCTAAATTTCTCTTTTGATATAACGTTCCAGCTTTTTGAAAATAAGTAGACTTTGATTTTTAAAATAGCTTTATTGGGATGTAATTTCATACTGTGCAGTTCACTCATTTAAGCTATACAATTCAGTGTTTCTTTTGTTTATAGAGTTGTGTGAACATTATCATAATCTAATCTTATATTAGGACATTTTCAGCATTTCCAAAAGAAACCTGTAGTGGGACGCCTGGGTGGCTCAGCGGTTGAGCGTCTGCCTTTAGCTCAGGGCATGATCCTGGAGTGCCGGGATCGGGTCCCACATCAGGCTCCCTGCATGGCCTGCTTCTCCCTCTGCCTACGTCTTTGCCTTTCTCTCTCTCTGTGTCTCTCATGAATAAATAAATAAAATCTTAAAAAAAAAAAAAAAAAGAAACCTGTAGTAATCATTCCCCTACTCCTCCCACTTCATTCCACCCTTGCCACCTCTAGGCAACCACTAATCTCTTTTCTGTCTCTATAGATATGCCTGTTCTGGACATTTCCTATAAATGGGATCTTAAAATTCTTATATACCTCTTGACTTTTAAAGTGTTTCCCTTCCTAAATTTATTATTTTTGTGTTTCATATGTTTAAAGGTCACTTGAAAGTTTATAGTATTTATAGCTCTCTCTTGCCTGATAAATTTGCTTGATTCTTCATATTTGTGTCTATTTAATACAATACTTTGTACATAATATATATCAAATAAATAATTTTAATATTTCATGTTTTTAAAAATTTTTATTTATTTATGATAGTCAGAGAGAGAGAGAGAGGCAGAGACATAGGCAGAGGGAGAAGCAGGCTCCATGCACCGGGAGCCCGACGTGGGATTTGATCCCGGGTCTCCAGGATTGCGCCCTGGGCCAAAGGCAGGCACCAAACTGCTGCGTCACCCAGGGATCCCTTCATGTTTTTTTTTAATGGACATTAAAAGATATGCCTTATTGGGATGCCTGGGTGGCTCAGAGTTTGAGCATCTGCCTTTGGCTTGGGGCGTGATCCCCGAGTTCCGTATACCGTATCCCGTATAGGGCTCTCTGTGGGGAGCCTACTTCTCCCTCTGCCTGTGTCTCTGCCTCTCTCTCTCTGTCTCTCATGAATAAATAAATAAAATCTTTGAAAAAAAATGCTTTGTTGATATTGTCCCAGTGTCTGAATTTCATTTACTGTTTCTTATTTCCATTTTCTCCCCTAACTACTTTTTAGCCGAATAGTGTTTATACTTGCACTCCTGATGGAAAGTGTTTTACTCCTACAGATTTATGTAGTTACATAGTACTTGGTAGGAGAGAGGACAAAAAATTACTGAAAAGAAAATGAAGCCCATTAGGAAATTGTTAAGTTTATCTTTTTTCAAAAATCTTTTTTATATTTAAGTAATCTCTACACCCAAACATGGGGCTCCAACTCACAAACCAGAGATAAGGGGTTGCATGCTCTACCAAGTGAGCAAGCCAGGCACCCCAAACTGTTAGGTTTATCTTAATACTTTATTTCTCAGTTCCTTTAGATCTTTCCTCATTATATAATCTGGGTCGCCCTGATTGAAGGATTCTGTCTTCCTAATGTAACATCAGTTGTGTTTAGAATTGCCTTGATATAACTGCTTGATTGGTGTCCTTTTCCATTATTTTCTTCCTCCCCAGAGCACAGAGATTCAGAAAGAATGGTAGAGTATATACACATTCCTTAGTTAAAATCTTCTTAGAGGGAATAACCTTGGATCTAGGAGTGCTCTTGCCTATGTGTGATAAAAGGCAGAAGATTTTTCTTTCTTTCTTTCCTCCTCTTTTTGTTTTGCTGCCTGTGGCTTTTTTTGGATTTTTTTCCTTTACATTGACAAAAGGTAAGAAGCACACTTGAGATTCTTGCAAATGCCAGATGAAATATAACAAACACTTTTTAAAATTTCAAACTGAGTTTGTAAAAATAAAAAAAATGTAAGGAAGATCCTCAAGAGCAAAAAATGAAGGGGAAATTAAAAACTAAAGTGGTGCTCTTCTGGTCTGAGATGCTTGGGGAGCCATGGGCTTTGGTGCAGACATGGTGAAGTCCAAGAACCACACCACGCATAACCAGTCACGAAAATAGCACAGAAATGGCATCAAGAAACCTCAGTCACAAAGATACAAATCTCTTAAGGGGGTAGACCCCAAGTTCCTGAGGAACATGTGCTTTGTCAAGAAGCACAACAAGAAGGGCCTTAAGAAGATGCAGGCCAACAATGCCAAGGCCATGACTGCACGTGCTGAGGCTATCAAGGCCCTTGCTAAGCCCTAGGAGGTTAAGCCCAAGATCCTAACAGGCGGCAGCCGCAAGCTCAATCAACTTGCCTACATCACTTACCCCAAGCTCGGGAAACGTGCTCATGTCCGCATTGCCAAAGGTCTCAGGCTCTGCAGGCCAAAGGCCAAGGCCAAGGCTCAAACCAAGGCCCAGGCTGCAGCTGCAACCCCGGCTCCGGCTCCTGCTCCTACTCCTGCAGCATAGGCTCCCAAAGGTGCCCAGGCCCCCACAAAGGCTCCAGTGTAGAGGCTTCTGCCTGCCATGTGAGGACGGAAGCACTGGTATGACCCCTGGGCTTCTGTCTGCGTGGGCCTGGTGTCCTCCTGTGCTATTTGTACAAATAAACCTGCGGCAGGATCTGTCAAATTAACTAACTAACTAAATAAATAAATAAACAAGCAAAACTGGTAAGTACATAAGTTAAAACTATGGCTGGCTCTGGTAATGAAGAGGCTTCTGTTTTAATAGCCATACAGAACAGGAGACTTTCATGCCTTCCCTCCATAAAGCTGGGCTCCTCAAAAGGTTGTCTCACCATTGAAAAGATGATCTAGAAAAACATCTGTGTAGTCATGTGATGTCACACACACTTACATGAGTTTATGCACAGTATATGAGTTCTAAGTGAAAAAGTTTCTTCTGAGAATTTGTTTTATGTGCTTATTCTCCTATAGTTTTGGTTTAGAATGTCCCTCTTTGGGCAGCCTGGGTGGCTCAGCGGTTTAGCGCCGCCTTCAGCCCAGGGCGTGATCCTGGAGACCTGGATTGAGTCCCACATTGGGCTCCCTGCATGGAGCTTGCTTCTTCCTCTGCCTGTGTCTCTGCCCCCCGCCTCTGTCTCTCATGAATACATAAATTAAAAAATCTTTTAAAAAAAATAATAGAATGTCCCTCTTTTTCTGCAGTTTAGGAAACCCAAAGCTGAGAAATTAACATAAAGTAGTCCTGAGTCAGTAACAGTTGCATGGCATCAAGCTGAAGCAAATGCAAAACTTCTCTATAGGAATATCTTTAATATAGGCCATACAGGATTCCCACAACCAAAAGTGCCCTGAAGATTTTCTTTTTTAATAGAACTTTAAAAAGTACAGTCATCGAAACTTAAAACTCTGTGAACAGCATTAATGATAGAATGGGTAAATTATGGCATATTCACAATGGACTATGAAGCAATGGAAATGAATAAATTGTTGCTATGCACAAGATCATGATCAAAAAAAGATAATGCTGAATGAAGGAGGCCAGACACAAAAGAATATGTATTGTATGATTTCATTTATATAAAGCTAAAAACCCTAACGTACAGAGTTAAAAATCATGATAGTGAGGGAAAGGACAGTGATTGGGAGGGGGGATGAAAGAGGTTTATAGGGTGCTGGATTTATTGGCCTGGTGGTAGTTACATGGTTGTTTCACTTTGTGATAATTCATTGAGTTTATGATTTGTGTACTTGTTCAATCTAATAGAAAGCAGGATAGGAAAATGTAATATCATATAAAATAAAGGATAAATAGCATAGTAAAAGATGGTAGAAATTAATTCAAATGTGTTGATAATCATACTAAAGTGAATTACACTTTCCATTTAAAGGGCAGATTGCCTTTTAAACATGTAGCATGTTTCCAAGATGGCTGATATTAGTTCATTTCCTTTACATGTATGCTATCCTCCCTCCTAGAGGTCAAGTTTATTCCTTTACTCCTCTTGAATCTGGGCTGGCATGTGACTTGTTTGACTAATAGAAGTTTCGAGAAATGACATTTGGGGACTTTCAAGGCTAGGTCATGAGGAGTTTTTGCAGCCTCCATCTATCTTGTTTTTTTGGAATGCTCTCCCATGGAATGCAGTCTGGGAACCCAGCTGCCATGCTGTGAGAAGCCCAAGCCAGATGGAGAAGTGCAGCTGAGCTCCCAGTCAACAGCCAGCATCAACTGCCAGCCATGTGAATAAGTGAAGAAGTCATCTTGGACATTCCAGGCCTGCAGTCATCATATGGAGAAAAACCCAGGCACCAGGCATATGGACCCAATCTAGCCATCTTCAGCCATTAGAGCACCCTACCTGAAGGCCTAGATGTCATGGAGCAGACACAAACTATCCCCTATACCCTGTCTGAATTCTTGACCCTCAGAATTATATGCATAATAGGATGATTGTAGTTTTATGACATTAAGCTCTGGAGTATTTTGTTTGTAGCAATGGATAGTTGAAAAAGAATTTGGTACCTGGAAGTGAGGTGCATCTATAACCTAAAATTTAGATTGGCTTTGGAACTTAGTTGTGAGTAGAAGCTGAAGGGACCTTGAGGAGACTGTTAGTCAAGTTTTGAAATAGTAAGAAAAGTATTATTGGAGGCTGGATAACAGAATCTTTGTTATATAATGATACAAGGTTTGTTAGCACTGTCAAGTGTGGTAACATGGAAGATAGAAAGTATATCCAATGAATTGGATTTATCCAAAGAGATTTCTAGGCAGAATGTTGGCAAAGTGTTACTTAGCTTCTTCTAACTCCCTGTGATGATATATAGATGAATAGGTAAAAAATGAACTATGTTCAGTTTTTAAGCAGAACTTGCAAGGGAAGTGTTTTTAACTCAGGATCTTTTATGTTATAAAGTAAAACTTTTTCTCATCTCCAGTTGCTCTAGATGGCCAGTGACAAAGAAATGGCTTCAGAGCACAGGTAAAATTAAAGATTCTGCCAATAAAACATGGCCTCAGAGTTAAGATCTGAAATATAAGTCCCTTTAAGATTTCAGAAAGATATAAGGCAGTGCCTCATAGAATATTTTAGCTAGACAAAAAAATGTCCAAAGATCTTAAAGGAATACCTCTTATACCTTCTCTGTTAAATAAATAGGGCTTTTCAGGTTCCTAAGGGTGTTTTCTTATGGTAGTCTCAGAACACAGAACTTAAGATAAAGAAGGTTGGTATGGCTATGTCTCCTGAAGTGAACCCTCTGAATCATAGGAAATCTACAAAGTTTTTTTTTTTTTTTAATATTTTATTTATTTATTTCTGAGAATACACAGAGAGGAGAGAGAGAAGCAAAGACACAGGCAGAGGGAGAAGCAGGCGCCATGCAAGGAGCCCATCGTGGGACTCGATCCCGGGTCTCCAGGATCAGGCCCTGGGCTGAAGGCAGCGCTAAACCGCTTGAGCCACCCAGGCTCCCTCTACAAAGTTTTTAAACAAATTGTTCTAACAAGCGGCTTCAGCTTGGATTAAAAAGGAACAGAGACAGTCAAAACTGAAACCTTTGGACTTCTAATCATCTACAAGCAGGAAGCAGGCTGAGAAGGCTACTCTATTGCAAACATTAACCATCTCTTATGTGAGAGGAAGGATGACTCAGAGGTGGAGCTGAGAGTTTTGGAGAATCACTGTCAAAGAGTAGGATTGGGCTGAAATCAAGGAACCAGTGACATATGTCTGATTAAATTTCAGAATTGCTATGGACCGGTAACTGCTATGTATGTGTTTCTTGTTCCTTTCCCTTCTTCCTCATATTTTGAATGAGAATGTAATTGTGGTTATCCTGAGTCAGTCTCAGTGTTATACATTTGTGTGTTGGGTGTGTGGGAGCAGATAATTTGTTTCTTTATTCAGATCAAGAGGAACTATTCTCCAGTAGCTGTACCTGAGGAACTACTTCTGAGGAGCCTCAATCTCACCTGGACCTGAATTAGATAATCAAGATTCTGGACATCAAGCTGATGCCATTATGAGATGAGACTTTTGAAGGTCTTAGAAGAGGGTGAGTGTGTTTTGCATGTGGGAGGAACTTGGGGTCAGAGGGTGGTATGTGGTAGCTTTTCTCCAAAGTGGCCATTGTTAATTTCTTATTTGCCATTCAGAGGTGGAGTGTATTGCTCTCCTCCCCTTGAATCTAGACTGGCTTTAGTGACTTGCTTGACCAATTGAATGCCACTTTCTAAGACTTCTGAGGCAAGGTTATAAGAAGCCTTGCAGCTTCTGCCTAAGCCTTTTGGAGTATTCACACTCAGAACCCAGCTACCATGCTGTAAGAAGCCCAAGCCAGATGGAGAGGACACATGTAGGCACTGGTTGATAGCCCCAGTGAGCTACCAACAAATAGCATCAACTAACTGTCAGCCATGTGAGTGAGTGAAGGAAGCATGTTGGACAGTCCAGCCCTAGCAAACAGCACCTGGAGAAGAACTGGGGTCTCAGACAAATAGCTCCTGTTGACATCCTAGCCATCTTCATCTATTCAAGTCATCCCATCTGAGGTCCCAGACATTGTGGATCAGAGACCTGCTGTCTCTCCTATGCCCTGATAGAATTTGTGGCCCACAGTATCATGAGAATAATAAAATGATTGTTGTTTACCACTAAGTTTTGGGGTAGTTTTTTTATGTGGTAATAGATAACTGGAACATCATCAGATTGAATATTTAAAAATCCAGCTCTATGCAGTTTATAAGAGAATCGGATTGAAAGTAAGGTATGGAAAATCATATTCTAAAATAAAGGTGGTAGGGCAGGGCATTAGTAGGCAAAATTGACTTGAAGGCAAAATTCATTATTAGAATTTTTAAAAGATTTTATTTATTTATTTATGAGAGACACACAGAGAGAGAGAGGCAGAGACACAGGCAGAGGGAGAAGCAGGCTCCATGCAGGGAGCCCGATGTGGGACTTGATCCTGGGTCTCCAGGATCATACCCTGGGCTGAAGGTGGTGCTAAACCACTGGGCCACCGGGCCACCGGGGCTGCCCCACTATTAAGAATTTTTAAAATCACAAAAAATTATAAAAGGATAATTAACCAGGAAGCTATAATAATTGATTATATTATATTATATGGGAGCATATAATATGATTCCAAATCATATGTATCCAGTACTGCGTCCTCAAAATATACAGACGGACTATAGGAGGAAAGAATACATATACAACTATAGGAAAATTGGTAGATCTACAAAGCAGGAAATTTTAACTTGTTCTTCCCAGTGATTGCAGGTCAAACAGACAAAAAATTTGAGATTTGAACAAATGACCAACAAGCTTGATTTGGTGGGCCTCTACAGTCCTGTACATAAGAGATGAGAATATACTTTCTTTTTAAGCAGTTTTTAAAAATTGTACAAATACCGAATTCATAAAACAAGTCTCAACAAAATCAATGAATGTATATTTAAGCAGACTATATTCTCATTCTCAATTTAAAGATTGAAATTAAACGAAAAGATGATCAAAATAACTATTTGGAAATTTAGAAGTGTATTTCTAAGTAAACTCATAGGTCAAAGAAGAAATAATAGAAATCAGAAATAAAGCTAACTTATTAAAACTGACTCAAGAAGAAATAAAAACTTGAATAGGCCTATAATCATTACATATATTGAATCAGTAAATAAAAATGTATTTAAGGTGTACAAATTAAAAAGTTTTGGCATAAGTATACAACTGTGAAACTGTCATCACAGTTACGATAAAAAAAATGTATCTATCACCTCTAAAATCTTCTGCTCCTTTCCACCTAACCTCATCCCTAGGCAACTGCTGAATGCTTTATGTTACAATAGATGAATTAGCATTTTTAAATATTTTTATATAAATGGAATTATGTAGTACATAATCTTTTTGTGGTGGGGGTTTATATTTCTTTCACCGAGCATCATTATTTTGAGATTTCATCCTTGCTGTTGAGTGGTCAAAGGCTCATTACTTTTACTTCTTAGTAGTATTACACGCTTTGTTTTTTGGCTAGACCACACTTTGTTTTTTTACCTGCTGACATATATTTGGGTTATTTCAGGTTTGGGGCTTTTAGCCACTGTGAACATTTATATACAAGTTTTGTAGACATATGCTTCATTTCTTTGTTAGGATATATAGGAGTGTAATATTTAGATCATATAAGTATGTTTGACTTCTAAGAAACTGCCAAACTGTTTTCTTTTCTTTTTTCTCTTTTTTTTTCCAAACTGTTTTCTAAAATGGTTTTGCTATTTTACATCCCACCAGAAGCCTAGGAGATTTTGAGTTCTTCCACATCCTTGTCAATATCTGGTATGAGCAATCTTTATTTTTAACCATTCTAATAAGTGTATAGTGCTATACAGCATATAGTTGAGTTTTGCTTTATTGATGCAAATGACAATCTCTATCTCTTGATTGACCATTTATGTTCAAAGTGATTATTGGTATGGTTAGGTTTAAATCTACTGTCTTGCTATTTTTCTGTTTATCCCATCTAGTTTTATTTTTCCTTTGTCTTCTTTTGGGTTATTTTTTTATTGTTTACTCATATTTCTTTGTTGGCTTATTTGTTTTGTTTTAATGGTTGCTTTAGGACTTGTAATACACATTTCAGCTTGTCATAGTTTGCTTTTAAATGATGTTATGCCACTTTACCTATAGTATAAAAAATTTGTAATAAACAACAAAAAAAAGTTTACAATAGTTCTTAGATAATAGAAGAAATATTCCCTTCTCTTTCCTCTCAGATTTTGTCCTATTTTGTCATACATTTTCTCCTTTTACTATGAACCCCATACCATTTTGTTATTATATTTTTATATCAATAGTAAACTATATTAGAAAGAGATTTACATAATAAGAAAAAATTTCATACAAATATCCATGTAGTTATTCTTTCTAATGCTCTTCATTCCTTTGTGCAGATTCAGATTTTCATCTGGTATTATCCTCCTCAAAAGGTTTATTTCATTTTTTTTAAAGGTTTATTTCAAATATTTCTTCTAGTGCAGGTGTGCTAGTAATTAATTATTTAGTGTATCTGAAAATATCTTTATTTGAACGTTGTTTTTGAAAGATTTTTTTTCCCTGAATATAGAATTATAGGTTGACCATTTTTGCTTTTGCATTCCCTTAAAGCTATTGCATCATGTTGACTGCATTGTTTCTGATGAGAAATCTGCTGTCATCCTTGTCTTTATTCCTGTCTATGTAATGTATCTTTTTTTTCTGGCTGCTTTTAATACTGTTTATCAGTGGTTTGAAAAATTTGACTACTATGCTTTGGTGTAGTTTTTCTTGTGTTCTTCGTGGGGGTTCATTGAAGATCTTGAACTTAAGGGTTTATTATTTTTTTAATCAAATTTGGAAAAATTTGTTTTTAAAAATATTTTTCTGTCTCTGTTCTCTCTCCTTTGAGAAACTCAAATTACAAATATATTAGGCAGCCTAAGGTGTTCCCACAACTCACGGATGGTCTTTTTCCCTCTTTTTGCTTCTGGTTCACTTTGGATAGTTTCTTTTGTTGTATCTTCCAAGTTCACTCATCTCTTACTTGGTTTTGTCTAGTTTGCTGTTAATCCTATCCAGTGTATCTTTCATCTAAGACATTGTACATTTAATCTCTAGAAGTTTGATTTAGATTCTTTTAATATCTCTCTTGTTTCTATTTAATTTTTTTTTTAAATGGAATATTATATCTCCCTTGTTTCTATTTAATTTTTTTTGAAAATGGAATACAGGTATAATAACTTTTAACGCCCATGTCTGCTAATTCTGACATATGTGTCAATTTTGTAGAAGTTTCAGCTGATTCTTCTCTTTATAGGTCATATTTACCTGTTTCTTTGTGTGTCCATTAAAGTTGTTTGATTCTAAGTATTGTGAATTTTACCTTGTGGGTACTGGATCTTTTTCTTCTTTTTTGTTCTCTATCACAGCTGAGTTATCATTACACTTTGACCCTTCTTAGTCTCCCATTTAGGATTTGTTAGATTGGGCCCGTTTTCCATCTGGGGTAATTATTTCCCCAAGACCCTTCTTTCTAAAGTTTTTATTTACTTGTTTGACAGAGAACGCAGGCAGGGGGAGTGGCAGACAGAGATAGAGGGAGAAGCATGCTGTCTGCTAAGCAGGGATCCCGATGTGGGGGGGGGGGGGGGGCTCCATCCCAGGACTCTTGGATCACGACCTGAGCCAAAGGCAGACACTTAACCTACTGGGCCACCCAGACGCCCATCGCAGGACCCTTCTAAATACTCTACCCAGGGCTCTGTAAATTGGGGGCTCTTCCATTCTGATTGGTATTCCTGAATGTAATTCAAGAATAGGCACTATTCCTGTTCTATTTGAGTGACAGTGTTCTCTCTAATCCTTTGAATGGTCCCTTATATGCAATCATTGATCAGTACTCTGCTGAATACTTGAGGGGCACCCACCACATATTTCCAGAATGCTCTCTCTGCAGCCTTCTCTTCTCCAGCACTTTGTCCTGCAAACTCTATCTGCCTTGGTCTCCTCCAACTCTCAGCTCCATCTCCTCAACTAAGATAGTCTGCAGGGCTCTACCTGGGTTCCTCCTCCCTGAGCTGTGCCCTGGTCTCAGGGTAATAAGCTGAGCCATTCATAAAACTCATTTCACTTGTTTCTTATCTCTCAGGGATCACTGTTCTTTCGTTCAGGCAGTTCAGTCTTCGAAACTATTGTTTCATATGTTTTGTCTGTTTCTGTTTGATTCAGGCAGGTAGGTGACTGTTGTACCTGTTACTCCTTATTGGCTGCAAATGGAAGTCCCCTATTTTCTATATTTTTTATGTACTTAAAATGTATTGTGATAAATACATAAACCAAACAAGTATATTTGTCAAAGGTAAAGTAGTGATTAGAATTTCCCAGACTTCACCTTATTTTCCTCAAACATTTGAGAGACTAAAGGTTTACATTTTAGGTATTTTTTTCAGTTCATTTTGTTTTGATTCTAGTAGAGTTCAGTGATTATCATTTTTTTAAATTTATTTTTTATTTTTATTTTAAGTTTTTTTGTTTTTTGTTTTTTGTTTTTGTAACCTCTACACTCGACGTGAGGCTCAAACTCATGACCCAGAGATCAAGAGTTTCATGCTCTTCCAAATAAGCAAATGATCTGGCCAGTGATAAGTCTCTTTTTTAAAACAAAGAGACTTATTACGTTCTCTTATTGTATGAATAGGCAATACTTCTTGTATTACAGGCCCTGAGGCTTGAACTCAGTATTGCTATCTTGTTTCATATTAGCTTCCAAATAGCATCAGGTGGTCATTTTTTACTTTAAAACCAATCTACTAATCTGGTCTGATTTGATTTTATGACCTCAGGGAAGAACCCTCCTAGGAATAGAATGAAGAAACACATTATATCTGAGGCTTTAAAAAACAAAATAAAGATCCAGATATTAAAATCATGTTAATATCTTTGCACCTTTCTACAATGGAGTCATTTAACAAAGAAAAGGAAGCACTGTCCTCTAGCCTAGTTAATGAATTATTTAATTTGGATACTATTTTATTATAAATAATCGATTTCCAAGATTTTCTGAAGTAGAAACACTGTGTTCTAGCTTAGTTTAAGGGAAGTGATAAAAATGTGAATAATGCTACGGGGAGAAATAAAGGAAAGAAGATAAGGGATTGGGCTTGATTTTTAATAGAGTGATTCTGCAGTTAAGAGTTTGTTAGTCTTCTCAAAGAAGAAGTAGGGTCATCCGATAAGAGTGAGGAATAGGAAGGACAGAAAAAGCTTGGAGTAGCTGTTGGGGGGGGGGGGTGCGTCTTAAGTCAATGTGATTTTCATATTTCTGGGGATAAAGATGAATTCTCTTGGAGGATTGTGGCTTGTTACTTTTGCTTTCTCTTTTCTACGTTCAGTGTTTAATTGTTGATTAATTAAAAAGTGGGAATGAATTTTTTAATTTATTTTTATTTTGGGGGGGAATGAATTTTTTTTTAAAGAATTTTTTTCAGGGCAGCCCGGGTGGCTCGGCGGTTGAGTGCCGCCATCAGCCTAGGTTGTGATCCTGGAGACCCAGGATCGAGTCCCACATCAGGCTCCCAGCATGGAGCCTGCTTCTCCCTCTGCCTGTGTCTCTCCCTCTCTTTCTTGCTGTGTCTCTCATGAATAAATAAATAAAATCTTAAAAAAAAAAAAGAATTTTTTTCAAAGGAAAATGTATCAAGAAATAAAAAAAACTTCAAATCATTAATTTATTGAGCTTTAGTTTTGGCCAACTGGAATAGTACAGCCTTTATTGTATCAATCTATAACTCAGGAAGGTGGACAAATTTTAGATTTCTTTTATAATATTTTTATAAAAGTGCAATCTAGTTAAAATACCTTGGAGTATGAAAGATTAAAAGACAGGGGGCACCTGGGTGGCTCAGTTGAGCATCTGCCTTCAGCTCAGGTCATGATCCTAGAGTCCTGGGACTGAGTCCTGCACTGGGCTCCATGCTCAGTGGGGAGCCTGCTTCTTCCTCTGCCCCTCACCCTGCTTGTACTCTCTTTCTCAATAAAGATATTTTTATTATATATATATATATAATAAAAGATTAGAAGACATGATACAGAAGGATCCAGGGCTGCTCAGGAGTTCGTGAGGATGGGGTAGTCAATTCTAGGTGTTTGCATTTACTTTTTTTTTTTTTTTAAGATTTATTTTATTTATTCATGAGAGACACAGAGAGAGAGATTGAGGCAGAGACACAGAAGAGGGAGAAGCAGGCTCCATGCAGGGAGCCTGACATGGGACTCAATCCTGGGTCCCCAGGATCACGTCCCCGGCCGAAGGCAGCACTAAACCACTGAGCCACTTGGGCTGCCCTGCATTTACTTTTTAAAAAAGATTTTGTTTATTTGAAAAACCTGAGAGAGAGAGAGAGAGAGAGAGAGAGAGAGAACCCAGATGCCTGGTGTTTGCATTTGTATGTATGTTTGTAAATATGTATTTATAGCTAGCATCAACTGTTTAAAGCTACAGTCTTCTCTTTCTCTCCCATCTGTTGTTCCCTGATGTATGTATTGTATGTATTTATTTACTGCTAGCATCCGCTATATTCTTCTTTTTCTCCTGTGGTGGCCTCCGTGAGTCATTCTTTCAAGCGTACCCAAATTTGTTGAGCTGACTTAAGCTTCCAAGTTGTTGGAAGAATTGGTCAGAGATCACTGCATAGAGATTCCTAATGGAGAATCTGTAAGGTGAGAAAGTGATGAGCTCTGTGTATTCTAAGATGACAAGCTTTCCTACCCTGACCAGGAAGGATTATTTTCCCAGTCTTCCTGTGGTGTCAGGGAACTGGAATTGAGGACTCTAACTTCTAGCCTTGACAAGTCTTAATGAAAGGGAAAAAAGATCACACTCAAAAAAGAGCTTAGGTCCTTAGACTTAGTGCCAGCTTCCCTCCAAAGAGAAATGTTCTTCTTAACCTTGTAGAATCCATATAATTAAAATTCTTTATATTTTTTTTACAATTGTCAGCAGTAATCTCTCTCTTTAAACCAGGACAGCCCCCCAATAAATTTTAGGCATATCAAAGCAACTAGTTTTAGAGCAAATACCCTTTGTAGGGTGAAAATTAAGGAATTGAGTCTTCATAACATAAAACATAGCAGTAATGTGAGGTGATGTAGTGACAGACATAATTAGATGGAGTTGTGTGTCTTCTAGAGCAATAGTTCTCAAACTTTTTGGTCTTAGGACCCTTTTACATGCTTACCTCTCTGAAGATCCCAAAAAGTTTTGTGTATGTGAGTTATAGTTATCAATATTTACTATATTAGGAATTAAAACTGAGAACTTAAATTTATTTACAACAAACATCATATGTTACTATTTCTTTGAAAGCGAGCAATTTAAAAAATATATATTTTATTTGAAAATAATAAGCCCATTACATGTCAACATAAATAATTATATGAAAAAAATTTTTTTCAAAACATTTAGTGGGATGAACAGCATTGATTTTTTTTCTTTTCTTTTGCAAATCTCTTTGCTGTCTGGCTTTATTAAAAATAGCTTGAATTTCATATCTGCTTTTGCAGTCAGCCTGGTGCACTGCCATACATCATGTATCCTGTGGAAAACTCCACTGTATACTTACGAGATAATGAGAATAAAAAAGGCAAATACCTTCTTAGTATTATCACAAAAATACTGGTGATCTCAAGCACCCCCAGAAAGTGTCAGTATGTTCAGGAGCTTTTGAAACACTGTTCCCAAACTATGTGTAGGGAAAAAGAAACACAAGAGTTTTCTCCATTGACAGGCACTTGGGTGGCTCAGTTGGTTAAGCGTCTGCCTTCAGCTCAGGTCATGATCTCAGGGTACTGGATTGAGCCCTGCATTGGGCTCCTTGCTCAGTGAGGAGTCTCCTTTCCTTCTCCCTCTACCTCCCTCCTCCCCTCAGGTCATGCTCTCTCTCTCCCCTCTCTCTCAAATAAATAAAATCTTTAAAAAAAAAAAAAAAAGTTTCTCCATTGGGTAAAACCAAGTTTTCCATGTGTTTAATCATCACTGGCTGTTTAACCTAGTAATTAAACAGTATAACATTCAGACTCCAGAATTGAAGTGGGTGTTATAGTCAAAACCTCCAAGCACTGAACTAGGAGTCAATCCCAGTTCATGTGCTTTTAAAAAGTAGTTGTTTAGTGTTTTTGCAGGGTATTGTTAACCAGTGGGAGAGGAAAATCGAACCAAAGAATTCTAGAGATTAAAAATGACCTTTAAAGATAATCTAGTCATAGAATTTTAGACTTTCAGATTTGAAAAGTACCTGAGAGGTTATCTAATCCAATCCTTAAGCTTTTGAATAATTATAAGTACTTGTCATGTATAAGCTAAGTACATTATAGTCTCTCTTTCTCATCATTTTGAACTTTCCTGTTTCTTTTTAATGTCTTCTGTAATTAGAAAATGTCAAACATATATCCCATCACCCACCTTTAACAATTGTTAATTCATCGCCAAATGTTTCATGTATTTGACCAGTCACCCTCTACCTACTCCATCCTCTCCCCTAGATTACTGGATACAAATTCTAGACATTTTATAGTTTTACATTTTATAGTTTTTTATATACATTTCTGTTTGTTCCATGATCACACTAAAAAAATTGCCAGTAATTCTTTAATAGTATCAAAAACCCATCGTTTGCATTTCCTTGATTGTGTCATTCATATATATATATATGGTTTTTTTTCCCAGTGTATTTGGGATGCAGATAAATTTTGTGCAGTGCAGTTGGTTGGTTTGTCACTTTTTCTTTACTCTCTAATTTGTCACTTTTTCTCTCTAATTTTTTGTTGTAGAAACTGGGTCATTTGTCAAGTTTCCTTGAGTCTAAATTTTGCTGATTGTATCTCTATGATGTCTTTTAACATGTTGCTTTGTCCTCTGCATTTCCTGTAATTGATATTTAGATTTAGAAGGTTGTTCAGACTTCTTCAGAGTGGTAAGTACTTTCATCAGGACATGAATAATGTCTCTCTTTTTGTGATGTCAGTAGCTATTGATGATTTTTACTTAGATCCATTAAATCATTAAGAGCTACAAAATGATGATATTCCAACCTATTATTATTTATTTATTACATGTAATATTTCTATAAAAAGAAACTTATCCTTTGTACTATTTGATTACCCTGTAGTTCATTTGGGAAAGTCAGGATGAATGCTGATTCTTTTTATTTATCATTTTTCAAAATAATCAGTTAGTTCAACTAGCATTATCCAATGGTGACTGGTCTTTTTTATTTTTGGTATCATTATGAACTCCTAGATTATATATATAATCCGTATATGTATATTTTTAAATTTTAAGTAAACTGTATTCCACACATGGGGTTCAAATTTAAAATCCTGAGATTAAGAGTCCACATGTTCTACTGACTGAACCAGCCAGGCACCCTTAATATTTTTTAAATATATTTCAATCCATTGCTACTGTTATTCCACATTATTCTCTTGTGATTTTACATATTTGTTTTTTTTTTGTTTTTTTTTTTTTATTTATTATAGTCACAGAGAGAGAGAGAGAGAGAGAGAGGCAGAGACACAGGCAGAGGGAGAAGCAGGCTCCATGCACCGGGAGCCTGACGTGGGATTCGATCCCGGGTCTCCAGGATCGCGCCCTGGGCCAAAGGCAGGTGCCAAACCGCTGCGCCACCCAGGGATCCCTACATATTTGTTTCTTCTTAAAAAACCAAGACTGGAGATGAGGACATGTCTTAGTCATCTTTGTGTCCCTGATGCCTAGTGCATGGCTTGCAATAGATATTTGTCAAATGAATGATTGAATGTTCTGAGCAGGATTAAAAAATATGAGTTCATTTTAGCAGCATGACAGAGGAACAGTGTTCAAGTATAATGTCTCTGCTTGATCTGAAAAAAAGGTAATATAACTGAAAAATATTTTGGGTGAATGTGAAAGAAAAAGATGGTTTTAAAAAGTGAATGTTAGGAGCTCCTGGGTGGCTCAGTTGGTTAAGCATCTGCCTTGGGCTCAGGTCATGATCTCAGTGTCCTGAGATTGAGCCCTGCATGGGGCTCCCTGCTCAGTGAGGAGCCTGCTTCTCTTTCTACCTCTGCAGCTCTCTCACTCTTGTCAAATAAATAAATAAATAAATAAATCTCTCTTTTTTTTTAAAGATTTTATTTATTCTTTAGAGACACAGAAAGAGAGGCAGAGACATAGGCTGGGGGGAAAGCAGGTTCCCTGTGGGGAGCCTGATGTGGGACATGATCCCAGTACCTCAGGATCATGCCCTGAGCCTAAGGCAGATGCATGCGCTCAACCACTGAGCCACCCAAGGGTCCCCAGTAAATAAAATCTTGGAAAAAAAAAAAAAAGTGGATGTTACTTAATTGCTACTTGTTAGCAGATATGGAGTTATTTAATCTATTGTTTCCAGTGAATTTTTTTTTAAAAAGATTTTATTTATTCATGAGAGACACACAGAGAGAGAGAGAGAGAGAGAGAGAGGCAGAGACATAGGCAGGGGGAGGAGGAGGCTCCATGCTGGGAGCCCAAGTGGAACTCAATCCCGGGACTTCAGGATCTTGGCCCAGGGCACGACCCAGGGCGTGATGCCCTGGGCCAAAGGCAGGCACTAAACTGCTGAGCCACCCAAGCGTCCTGACGGTGAATTTTTTCATTGTATTTTTATTCAAAGGAATAAATAAGAATCTTTGTTTTTACTTCTCTAAGTAACATTTAAAAGCATCATCTCTCCTCCTCATTCTTGTCTCCCTTAATATAAATGGCAAAGAACATTCACATCATCACAAACATGTTTCCCATGAATTTATCCATTTATTTTACAACTCCCCGCAAATTACAAGTAAAGCAGAACTAACTTGAAGTACTCACAATATGCTATTTATATCATTTATTCTTACCACAATCTTATTAAGTAGATAAGATTATTATTATTCTCCCGTTTAATAGGTGAAGTAATTGAGGCACAGACATTAAGTAACTTGCCCAGTTGGTCACACAGCTAGTGAACGTTAAAGCCAGGATTCAAATTATGTATTCTTTCTCCACAGCCTTTGCTGTTAAATTGCCTTAAGTGACTTTATCACAGACTCTTTTGTAGGATGAGATGGTGTTCATAAAAGTATTTTATGGTCATATAATAAAATCACTCATGTAGTGCCACAAAATCTGTCATAACAATAAATAATTATGGCTAAGCCAGGTTTTTTTTGTTTTTGTTTTTGTTTTTGTGAGACACACACACACACAGAGGCAGAGACACAGGCAGAGGGAGAAGCAGGCTCCATGCAGGGAGCCTGATGTGGGACTAGATCCCAGGTCTCCAGGATCAGGCCCTGGGCTGAAGGCAGTGCTAAACCGCTGAGCCAGCCATGCTGCCAAAGCCAGTTTTTTTTTTTTTTTTTAAATGAAGCTTTATTTCCAGAAAAATGAATCCTATTTTTCCCTACTTCATCATTTTATAGGTAATATTAAGCAGATAAATATGAATTGTTAAAGAATAAGTTCTTATCCTCCGTGAAAAAATTAGAATTCACAGAATTTACAAATCTTAAACATTTTTAGTAGGAACAGTACTTGTAATATAACTTGTTTGCCATCACTTTCCCTGTGATAAGATGATTATAACTTGTTTTGTGTGGGTACTAAGCATTCATAGCATTCTCATACGTGAGCCCCGAAGAGGCACTTGTTCTAGTTTCTTCACTCTCCTTGCTTCCTTCATTATCATGAATTTATGCATGATAAAAAATAACTCAAAAGCACTATAATAATCTGTAATTGTAACAGCTGAGGCTGTAGCATATATAATAGAGTTTACTGGTTGTGCAAAATTTCCTGCTGACTGCTGTATGTCACTCTTTCTCTCCCACTCAATAAGATTGAATGTAATATGAGAATGAAAGTGACATTAGTAGGGAAAACTCTGCATCTAATTTAATTTCTTTATTAAAAAGTTCTTTTTTTTAATGACTTTTTTAAATTTTTTTTTATTTTTTAAATTTTTATTTATTTATGATAGTCACAGAGAGAGAGAGAGAGAGAGGCAGAGACACAGGCAGAGGGAGAAGCAGGCTCCATGCACCGGGAGCCTGATGTGGGATTCGATCCCGGGTCTCCAGGATCGCGCTCTGAGTCAAAGGCAGGCGCTAAGCCGCTGCGCCACCCAGAGATCCCACTTTTTTTTTTTTTTTTTTAAAGATTTTATTTATTTAGTCATAGACACAGAGAGAGAGAGAGACAGAGACACAGGCAGAGGGAGAAGCAGGCTCCACACAGGGAGCCTGATGTGGGACTCGATCCCGGGTCCCCAGGATCACACCCCAGGCTGCAGGCGGCACCAAACCGCTGCGCCACCGGGGCTGCCCCTATTAAAAAGTTCTTAAGTATTTTTAGAAATAAGTGTATTTAGGACACAGTGTTACAACTTGGCTTCCAGATTGAGAAACATTACTCTTAAAGCATATTGCTTAGCCACTTTTCAAATTGATATAGCAAAGACAACTAACTAGTAGCTTTTTTTTTTTTTTCCTATCTTTGAAACTTTATTTTTGGGAAGCTCAGTTTTAATGGTTGAGGTAAGGGAATTTTTATTTTTATTTTTTATTTATTTATTTTTTTAAGATTTATTTATTTATTTATTCATTCAGAGAGAGCGAGAGAGAGGCAGAGACATAGGCAGAGGGAGAAGCAGGCTCCATGCAGGAAGCCTGACATGGGACTTGATCCCGGATCTCCAGGATCACACCCCGGGCTGCAGGCAGCGCTAAACTGCTGCGCCACTGGGGCTGCCCGGTAAGGGAATTTTTAAAAGAGGAAATCAAGGAAACCAAGAAATGACAATACTACATTTATTATAAGTAATATTGTGCTGATTTCCCAAGACTAAGAGAGAAAACATATTCTTACAATACATAAAAGTTGCATACAAATATATGTATGTTTCTTCAGCTAATCTCACTATCTGGGGGCTTTGAAAATGTTCTAGTAGGGGATCCCTGGGTGGCGCAGCGGTGTAAAACGCACCTGCCTTTGGCCCAGGGCGTGATCCTGGAGACCCGGGATCGAATTCCACGTCGGGCTCCTGGTGCATGGAGCCTGCTTCTCCCTCTGCTTCTCCCTCTGCCTGTGTCTCTGCCTCTCTCTCTCTGTGTGACTATCATAAATAAATTAAAAAAAAAAAAAAGAGAAAATGTTCTAGTAGAAGCTGTGAATTTATTATAACCACAGAATAAGACTTATCTGAGGGAATCTAACACAAAAAAATTTAAACAATAAAAGCAGCAACAACAAATTAAATTCTTACAGGTCAAGGGTTAGCATGTTGCAGTTATTCAAATATTTTTAGCAATTGTCCCTTAACTATTGAAATGTAGTATTGAGGTGCCTGGGTGGCTCAATGGGTTAAGGGTCTGCCTTCAGCTCAGGTCATGATCTCAGGGTTCTGGATTTGAGAACACATGGGACTCCCCACTCTTTGGGAGTCTGCTTGTCCCTTCCCCTCTACTTCTCCCCCCACTCATGCTTGCACACATGTGCTCTTTTCTCTCAAATAAATAAATAAAATCTTTAAAGAAGAAAAAAAGGAAATTTAGTATAATCCCAGGAAAGAGGTGGCTTAGTATGAATTTATGTGTGGTATTAAGAATAAGACTCAGATATGATTTATTCTTTTTAAAAACTTTTTTTAAGTAGTCTCTGCACCCAATGTGGGGCTCGAACTCACAACCCCAAGATCAAGAGTCACACCTCAACAGACTGGCACCCCGGATATGATTTGTTCTAAACTAAGGAATTCATTTTAGAGACTGTAAATTTGCTTTTAGAAACTTGTTTCGTAGTCAACATGATTATTCATTTATTGGTTATGAAAAGTGCTTTATCCCATTTGGCTTATTCAGGAGCAGTGGAGAAGGATTGTTTAGATTAATGTTCATATTTCTTTGTATAGATCTAATCAATTATTCTGTAGGGCAAGTAACATTAATTCAGCTCTTCTTTATTGTGACTAGTATATTCTAACTGGCATTCCAATATATGTTTAGTCGATAGAACAACTAATTACTTCATGTGCCCATGATAAATGTTATTTATTTGGAGACATTTGCCTTTTCCTATTTTTTTTTCTTAATTGGTTAGTCTGCATTTCTAAAATCTGCTCATTAGACAGACAGCCAAAAAAAACCCCACATATCCGAGGGAAGTGCCAGGAAAGTGTTAATGCTCCAATTTTCCTAATCCTCATCCCTTAGTTTTTAGGAGTCACTGAAATCAAATGAGTTGGACTCTCAAGAGGCTGGTAATCTGTTTAGGACTATTCTGGAGCTGGGTTGGGGGCAGGGAGGGGATTAACATTGAGTATCTTTTATGTATCAGGTGATTAAAATGTGTTAACTCATTTAATTCTTAGAATTCTATGAGGTAGATGGTATACCCATTTTACAGGTAAAGGTATGGAGGCTAGTTATCAATTTACCCTAAGTCATACTCCTTAAGTAGAAAAATTATTTGAACCCATGTCAGTCTCCAAATATCTCTTTCTGCTACATCATACAAATCTATGTCTACTACACCACCATGTCATCTGAACATACTGTTTTCTGTTAGTAAATATTTCAGTAAATTGGGGCAGACAATGAGATCAGTAGACATACTAAGGAGATTGCAAAGATACATTATGTGTAGGAAATCATAAGACAGTAAGATAACAAATTAGAGTTGTAGATCTACCACATAACGTATCTTTGGGCAGGTGATATATTGCCTTTGTTGCAGTTTCCTTGTGTGTAAAATAAGGATAATATTTATTCTACCTCTCAATGAGGTATTAAGAGAGAGGGGGGGAGAGAGGTGTGTATGTGTGGGTATAAACTTCAAAAATCATGAAATTTGACAAATGTAAAGAATTTTGTATTATGATTATAGAGAGTCCTGTAGCTTGGCAGATTGGTATCATTCTTTTAACTAAGGAACAATTAGTCAATCTTGGCCACTGGAACTCAAAGAAATAGTATCTGTCAGTCACAGTCATTTCTTGGAAGGAAGAATTGAAAAATGCACAGCAGTTATTCTCCTTGACCTCTTTCTCTGAAAGGGAATTTGATTAGGCAAGCTGGTTTCATAATAGAGTAGAGCTTCTCTCTTCTCTCCAGGGAATTGAAGCTGAGCAGCCAGACTTGTTTTGTGAAGCTAGAGCAATCTGGTTTTAAAGGATTTAACTAAATTTATTGTGATTAAGGTTTTATGAGGGATGTACATTGCAGAGCAGCAGCTTTAAAAATGTTACATATGAGCCAGTCTCTATCTCTAGGTTGAGAACAGAAAACTACAACTAGTTTAAGCTCAGCAAATAGTCCTCAGCAATTCTATAGCATCTTGAAAAGAAACTTAGATTCTGAAAGCAGAAAAAGAGGCACTAGGGGACAAGTTGTATGGACTGTAGAATTGAGTCCTCATCTAGGCATTATTTGGTATTTCTCCAGACTTTCTTCGTGGGCAGACTTGTGGACTTTTTCCATTATATAGAGAAAGAAAATTAAAACAGAACACTCAACACACAATAAACACATGATAAACATATGGATGTTTTAACAAAAACAACTATAGAATTATGCCAATTATGTCTTTAAGATAAAGGCAATGAATGGCCAGAGACATGAGTTTCTGTAACTATAGGCATCCCTGGAGGGTTACCACATGTCCTGGTAGAACTCAAATTGCCTGTAACTAGGAATATCTTGCTCACTCCTTTTTCCCAACAGTTGCTGGCCTTGCTGGGGTTTATATGTATATATGCAGAGTTAGAGCCACTGGTTGAAGTAATTAGGCCAACGTCAGGACAAAAATAGATCAGTCAGTTTTTCTAAAAAAGGCTTCCTACATTCATACTGTTGTCTTTATTTACTTAATTGATTTTGGACAAATATATAGCTGATTTAAGACCCTGGAAACTTAGTATCTTAAGCCAGCCTCTTGGTTCTGCTGCTTCAATCTTACCTTTTCTAGTATGTGTTACTTAAAGAATCTGGTTGGAGACTTGGAAATGTGGTTCCAAGAGTCCTGTTTTGGGGGAATTGTTCAGTGTTATTCAAAACAGATACTTGGTGAAAGTAAAAGTTCAGGAAATAATAGGAAGAGTAGAGGAGAGGCTACATAAAGGGAGCCAATGAAGAACCACTGTACCCATTAATATACCATCAGCCACAAACTTTCCTTCCAAGTACTTTCTCCAGATCAGAAACATCTAGGGAGGGCAGTCCAGGTGGCTCCACAGTTTAGCGCCACCTTCAGCCTGATCCTGGAGACCCACGTCAGACTTCCTGCATGGAGCCTGCTTCTCCCTCTCTCTCTGCCTGTGTCTCTCTCTGTCTCTCTCTCTCTCTCTGTCTCTCATGAATAAATAAATAAAATCTTTTTTTTTTAAGAAAAGAAACATCTAGGGAAAAAAGATAAAATTACTTTTGGTGCCATGTTGGCTTTCATTGGATTTAAATATTTTGGCTTTCTAGGGTGACACACAATTGATAAGAGAGTGAATGACTGGGTTTTATTAAAATGGAAAGGTTGAGATGCCTTTTTTTTTTTTTAAGATTTTGTTTATTTGACAGAGTGAGCAAGAGAGGAGAGAGCACAAGCCAGGGGAGGGGCAGCGGGAGAGGGAGGAGCAGACTCCCCACTGAGCAGGGAGCCTGCTATGGGGCTCTATCCCAGGACCCTAAGATGACCTGAGCTGAAGGCAGATGCTTAGCTTAACCGACTGAGCCACCCGGGTGCCCCAAGATGTAGATGTTTATATCTACATTTTACATGATCTGAAAAGTAAAATAAAAATTTCAGGACCTTCTGATACTAGGTGGTTTAAATACTTAAGAGAATTGGTTTCTGAAAATAGCCTTGTAAAGATAAGTGTGGGGATCCCTGGGTGGCGCAGCGGTTTGGCGCCTGCCTTTGGCCCAGGGCGCGATCCTGGAGACCTGGGATCTAATCCCACGTCGGGCTCCCGGTGCATGGAGCCTGCTTCTCCCTCTGCCTGCTTCTGTCTCTGCCTCTCTTTCTCTGTGACTATCATAAAAAAAAAAAATAAATAAAAGTAAAGATAAGTGTGTATTTTCATATTAAATTAAACTTGCTAAGTTAGAGTCTTTCTCTTTCCTAGTAGGTTAGTTTTTAGAGGCTTTATTTATGCTTTCCTTTCTTTTTTTTATTTTTTATTTTTTTTATTTTTTATTTTTTTTTATGCTTTCCTTTCTAAAACTTAATGTAAGATATGTCAGCCTTGCTGAAATAGGTAGCCATCTTGTCAAGACTGTGTGTGTATTGTGTGCCTAGCACAATGTGTGACTATAAGAAAGGTGATTGGGACATGACAGGAAAGGATAGTAGAGAGGTGTCTATATCAAAGAGACATTTATTCCATCTAGAAATTTTTTTTTTACTGAAAATATAGTCTGGGAAGTGTTGGTGGAAGGAGTTGCTTGTGAGTCCTTTGCACTTAGTATGCTTTACTTTGAAAATAAGTTTCATCTGGGACCCTGGGGTGGCTTAGTCACTTGAGTATCTGACTCTTGGTTTCAGCTCAGGTCATGATCTCATGGTTGTGGAAAAGTGCCACATCAGTCTCTGTGCTCAGTGCAGAGTCTGCTTCAGATTCTTTCTCCCTCTCCCTCTGCCCCTTCCTGCTCACACTTACTCTCTCACTCTCTCTCTAAAATGAATAAATAAAATCTTTTTTTTTTTAAGTAGGATTCATCTTAAAACCTGGCAGAATTGTGTATACTACTGAAATTAGAGGTACTGAAAAAGTGTAGGACAGAGCAACCCCAAAGAGAAACTTCTGTGGGAAGCTTTGGAAAGCTAGTGAGTGCTGGACACTGAGTGCTTGGGTGGCAGAAGCATCAGGAGTTGAGATAGGAAGTTTAGAATGCCTTTGCCTGAAGCCTAATGGAAATAGACTTCTTTGTCCTGCATACTGCTAGAAACTGCCTTGTATCTCTGGACTAGTGGCCTAGAAATTAGACCCACCATTCTGTTTCTAAAGTTTTCAGTACACAAAAGAAACTTTTTCTTGTTTATAAAACGAGAAAAAAATCTTTGAAAAGGATATTTTTTTGTGAGTGAAGGTTAACAGTATTTGATAAGGTAATTTGGAGCTGTCAGCAAAACATTACCTGCTGAATAGTTATTCTATTTATATAATCAGGTAGCTAGAGAGTAGTAGAGAAGGCCTGAGATTTGATTTGAGAGGAAGGATGCTAATCTCATTGAGATTAAATGATTGGAAAAATATTCCTGTTCTATTGGCAAGAGAAGAGAGACCTTGCTTTACTCTAGCCAATGAAGTAGGTTCATGTTCTATAGGGAATGGAGTATCTAACAACTAGCCTTCCTATTTCTGATCTCTTAGTGAAACCTGATTTAGGGAATATGAGGTAGCCTGGTTATTACTGTTGAAATAGAGGAGAAAAAGATCACTTTGTCCTATCTAAGTTAACTAAATAGTTCAAGGTAAAGTCATGAAGATAGTTTAAATTTCCAGTGCAACACAATCAAATTTTGCTGTTATAGTTTTGGTTAGAAACTGTCTCCACCTACTGGCCACGATTCACTAGCCAATTCATGAGAACACTTGATTTTTGTTTTTTCCCCCCCGAAACTTGGATATATGATGGCTATGGAACGTACTTAAGTAGGGTTGCTGTAACTAAATACTACACCTTTCGGTAGCTTTTCCTAAAACTCCTAGATGAATTTTGTAGAATTCTTATTAAAGGTTGCTTGGGGGACAATTGAGAGAAGCAGGGTAAAGACTTACAAGAACCGAATTAAAGAGATGAACTCTTGTAAGTGTCACATTTGCAATAGTGTGTTTGGTATCTGCCACTCTGCCAATTTAATTAAGACTGATTTACTTATAAAACTTTAAGCTTTATTAATTCTAATTGAGTAAGCTCATTTTCTAAGTTGCTGTTCATATACTTGTATCCATTTGGAAATAATTGTCAATGTCATTACTGAATCACACAATAAAATAAGACTTTTTGGGGGTCAGGAGTTGGCAAACTTATTTTGTAAAGTGTCAAAGAGTATTTAAAGGTTTTGCCCACCACACGTCTTCTTGTAACTACTTAGTTCTGCTGTTGTAGCAAAAAAGTAGCCATAGACAATACAGAAACAAATGAGTATTTGCGGTTTTTTTCCCCACTAAATAAAATTCTATTTATGGAAACTAAAATTTGCATCTTATATAATTTCTATGTACCATTGTAATGGTACCTAAAAAAAAAAAAAATTTTTTTTTAAAGTAGATCCATGCTGGGCATGGATTCATGCCCATATAGGGCTTAATTCACGACCTTGAGATCAAGACCTGAACTGAAACCAAGAATTGTACATTCAACCAATTGTGCCATCCAGGCACCTTTAAAAAAACATTTTAAAATGTAGAAACGATTCTTAGTTCCTGAACTCTACCAAAATAGGCAATGTGCCAAATTTGGTCTGTGGGCCATAGTTTGCTAACCTGTGCTTTATGTTCAGAAACAATTTTTAAAAATCCACTGATAAGTTCTCATAGCCCATGGAAGTGATAGTCTAGAAGAGAATTTCCCAACTTTTTAGGGGGTAATTTCATGCTTTTATGACTTGTCAGGAGAGCGTTGGATCTGTTCACCATTGTCACCAACCACATGGTGGTTGAAGTACACAACTTTGTTTATATAGAACATGATTCTTTTATCCACTCATATGAATCTAATCTGTTATGCTTTTGTTGTATTTCTACAGTTTAGATAATTTTCTTTTAAAGATTTTTATTTATTTATTCATGACAGACAGAGAGAGAAAAGCAGAGACATTGGCAGAGGGAGAAGAAGGCTCCCTTATTGGGAGCCTAATGCAAGGCTCAATCCCAGGACCGCAGAATCACGACCTGAACCAAAAGCTCAACCACTGAGCCACCCAGGCACCCCTACAGTTTAGATAATTTAAATCCAAAACATTGGAATGACTTTTCTAAAGGATGTTTTAGCACATAATTGTATATACAGGAGAAGATTCTTTATGTGAGTTTGAAAGCCAGAAACATTCAGATTAATAGAATTATTCTAAAGTTACTTCAAAAAAATAAACCATTATTATAATAAGAATAATGTACTGTAATGAGAGGCATGTGGCATATGGGTTGCACGATATGGGTAGGCTGGGGTGGATCATTACAGACAGTTTCAGTGATGTTCTATTATCATGTGATGGTTCTCAGTCTGTTACATTTTGGGAGATAAGTATTTTAAAACATTGAGTTACAAATAATAATTATTAAAAATAGTCATTTCAGTTAGTCACCTGTAAATACCCCAAAGCCTCTTAGCTCTTATCCTCTACCAGTTCCCAACTTCCTGCATTACTCCTATAGTCTACCTTCTCTCTTTCTATGGGACTGAGTGCTATGAAGTTACAGAATTGCCTCTCTAAACTCATGTCTCTAAACTCTAACCTCGTTTTTTGCTAACAGGCAAGTTAACAGATTAGGATAGTATAAAGAAGTCAAGTTTCCAGAAGTACAGTTGAAGTCAAAGATAACAGAAGGTAAGATGAGGTAAATATAATGGAAAAAAATACAGTGAGTGACTGATAAAGAGATTAGCAGTTGTCATCAGAGTTAAGATATCATAGTTCATTGATTTTAAGAGTTGCTGAGTTTTTTCCATTTTGACATCTCTGAAGTTGAGATGTCGGTTTACTTGGTAATATTTTTTTTTCTTACTGATATGTGAAATAATGGTGAGTCTTCCAATTGATGACATCTTAGATTTGATGAAATAAAATATTTAAATTGTAGATTCCAAAAGTATAGGCAGTTACAGGTACTGACAAGGTTACTACGGTATGGCCATTGGAGAAAGTATAAAAGGAATTCAGGTCAAGCATCTGATTAGATATTTGCTCAAGAACTTTGAAGACTGAGACACAAGCTAGTTGGGAGAGTTTTCAGCCAATGAGATGCCTGGAAATAACTAACAGGTGAAGCACAAAGTGAGGTAGATAAGACCAGTTTTACCTTTAGGTCTTTCTTTTTACTCATCCTTCTTACATGTTTCAAATGCCCGTTTCTCAGGAGATCTTCCATTTTATCCCCTTCCCTGAATACTAAATTAAGTTTTCCTCTTATACTGTCTACAGTCTCATAATACCCTGTGCTTTCTCTTTTATGATTCTTTATTCTAATTATATATTTTATTGTGGGATTATGTTGTGCTTCTTTTCCATTTGATTTAAACTCATTGACTATAGTTTTTTTTTTTAAAGATTTATTTATTTATTTACTTATGATAGATAGAGAGAGAGAGAGAGAGAGGCAGGCAGAGACACAGGAGGAGAGAGAAGCAGGCTCCATGCCATAAGCCCGACGTGGGACTCGATCCTGGGACTCCAGGATCGCGCCCTGAGCCAAAGGCAGGCGCCAAACTGCTGAGCCACCCAGGGATCCCCTGACTATAGTTTTTAAAGTTTTTTTTTGTTGTTTGTTTGTTTGTTGTTGTTGTTGTTGTTGTTGTTGTTGTTGTTTTTTAGTAATTTTTACACCCAGCATGGGGCTTGAACTCACGACCCCAAGATCAAGTTACATGATCTTGTGACTGAGCCAGCCAGGCATCCCTCATTGACTAGTTATTATGTATAGTCCTAGCATATTCTAGGTACTGGTTTGTATTTGCTGAATAAATGAATTGAAAAAGAGACAATGAGGCTGTCTGTGACTAAGAGTATACTCTGCAGTAATGTTCTAGAAGCCACAGTGACAGTATTGAGAACATTTTATTAAATTTGATTCTTTTTGGTAGTTATTTGTTGCATTTCAAGCTTTGTTTTCTCTGAAACTTAGGTTCTTGTTATGTTAAATTAAGATACTAGTATCTAGGGATGCCTGGGTGGCTCAGTGGTTGAGCGGCTGCCTTTGGAGGTCATGATCCCCGGGTCCTGGGATCCAGGGAGACTACTTCCCCGGGTCCCTCTAGGGAGACTACTTCTCCCTATGCCTATGTCTCTCTGTGTCTGTCATGTGTCTCTCTGTCTGTCATGAATAAATAAATAAATAAAATCTAAAAAAAAAAAAAAGTACTAGTATCTACCTGAAAGGCTAATCATTAAATGAGGAAAACACAAAATACAGCATTTTCTACATAGTCAATGCTCAGTAAGTGACAGGCTGAAAATAGTCATCTTGATTTTTTTCCTTCTGAAAAGTTTCAAACTTAAACCCCTTACATCTCCCCTGGACTATTGCAGCTGACATCTGACTGATGTTCTTTTCCTTTCTTCCCCTCCCCTCTCCCCTTCCCCCTTCTCTCCCTTCCTTCCTCCCTCCCTTCCTTCTTTCCCTCTTCTGTCTTAGATTTTAAGTAATTTCAATCCTCAACATGGGGCTCAAACTTACAACCTCAAGATTGGGAGTCGTGTGCTCTACCCACTGGGCCAGCCAGGAACCCCACCTAACTGATTTTCTTGCCTCTGCTGTCCCCCTTCCATTTTCTCTACTCATATTGAGTGATTTTTTCTAACACATTGATCATGTATCTTTTTTTTTTTTTTTTTTTTTTAGAGAATTATTTAGTTACTTGAGAGTAGCAGGAGGAGTAGAGGGAAAGGGACAAGCACACTCTGAGTTGAGCACAGAGGCCCACCTGGGGCTTGATCTCACAATCCCAAGATCATGACCTGAGCTAAAATCAAGAGTCAGATGCTCAACTGAGCCACCCAGGGCCCATATCTTTCTTTTTTATATTTCTTTGAGCAAAGGCCAATATCCTTAACTTGGGATTCAAGATACTTTGGGGTGTAGTACTTTGGTTTTTTTCTAATTATCTATTTTCATTTCCTGCCATTTCTCCCCTGTCTGCTCTTTATGCTCCAGCAACATCATGCCTCTTGTTTCCCAAGTATTCCACACTATTCCTTGTTCTGGAATTTCTCTCTGACTGGAATGTCTTCCTTCTCCTTCTGGATCTGATAGATTCTTATTCATTCTTAGAGTTATCAGCTTTACTGACCTTTGTAGACTGTGTGATTTTTCACTATGACATTATTATACTATATTATAAATATATATATATATATATTTTTTAAATTTTTTATTTATGATAGAGAGAGAGAGAGAGAGAGGCAGAGACACAGGCAGAGGGAGAAGCAGGCTCCATGCACCGGAAGCCCGATGTGGGATTCGATCCTGGGTCTACAGGATCGCGCCCTGGACCAAAGGCAGGCGCCAAACTGCTGTGCCACCCAGGGATCCCCTAAATATATATATTTACATGTTTTTATTTATTTATTTATTTATTTATTTATTTATTTATTTATTTGTTTGTTTGTTTGTTTATTCATTTATTTATTTATTTATGATAGTCACAGAGAGAGAGAGAGAGGCAGAGACACAGGCAGAGGGAGAAGCAGGCTCCATGCACCGGGAGCCCGACGTGGGACTCGATCCCAGGTCTCCAGGATTGCGCCCTGGGCCAAAGGCAGGCGCCAAACCGCTGCGCCACCCAGGGATCCCCCACATGTTTTTTCTTTCAAACAAGATTGTCAGCTGCTTGAAGGCAAAAGCAATACATTCATGTTTATCACAACACTTTCATATAGTAGGTGCCTAGTCAAAGTTTATTGAACTAAAGGAACTATGGAAAGTATACAACCTATTTTGTTTTAACTAAAAGTTACTAGGAGGATTTGAGTTTAAGTGAAATTTTAACAACAAAAGATCTTAGTTAGGAATTCAACAGAAGGAAAAAAACTCAGTTATGAAAATTATCAATATGCAATTTCTACTATTAATATCTGGCCAAAATATGAGTAACATTCATCTGGGAGATTATTAGGGCACAATTCCACTCTTGTGTCTGAGGCTGCAGAGATACAAGAGATCTGACGGGGGAAAAAAAAAAGCAGTACTGCAACTCAAGGGCAAGAGAGACTTGACAGTAATGGCAGATAACAAACTTGGTTTGGGCTTGAAATACGATCTGGCAGTCAAAGGAGAGCCAGTGCTATTCTAAGCAGTGAACAAAGAAGAATTGTGCCACGGCATAGGGAGTTGGCAAGAGCCCACTGGGAGTATTACATTTAGCACAGTGTCAGCATGATAGGAACAGAAGGTGGTGAGCTCTGAATGCTGAAAAGAATAAATAGATAAATTTTTGAAGATCAGTTAAAGATTTTAAGCATAGAGGGTTAACTGAATTCTGGCAACTATAAAATCCAGGAGAGAGAGACACTCCCAAATATCTGAAGGGTGTTAACATTTGAGCAAGAAAGGAATTATTTAGCCTGGACTAGGGAACTTTGTAAGAAGGCGAAACAAAGGGCAGGCAAATTTATACCTTTTTAAGAAGAATGTCCTGAGGTAGTCTTTGGGTAATGGTGTACCTTTATGCCTCAGCACTTTTATAGTAGAAAGCTGTAAGGCAAAAATGTAAGATTTAAGGGACTCCCGGGTGGATCAGTGGTTGAGTGTCTGCCTTCGACTCAGGGCGTGATCCTGGGGTCCTGGGATTGAGTCCCACATCAGGCTCCCCTCAGGGAGCCTGCTTCTCCCTCTGCCTGTGTCTCTGCCTCTCTGTGTGTGTCTCTCATGAACAAATAAAATCTTTAAAAAAAAGATTTAAGAAGGTCTCCTTTGAAAAATTTCTGAGGAATATTTTGGTCTTAGGAATAAAGGAAGTTTTTGCCCTAGAAGGCAGGTTATGGAGGATTGGTTTAGTATTTATTAGCCATCCACAGTATAAGGAGCACTATAGCAATAAAGCAACATGATTCTTGAGGCTCTAATGTAAAACCATTAGTTATTATAGGCTTTATACATTCTCAGTTTGAATAATTTAAAAACTTTGGCAAATTCTTAAGACTATCCCTTTAGAACAGAATGATGGTAAAAGTAAGCCAAATGTAAACTTCAAAAGAAATACAAGTGAAATCTTACTTAAATGAATGTTGCCTATCACAAAATGGCATATCACCTATTCTTGGATTGAGATTTTCCTTGGTGATAGGGATGAAGAAGATTTGGGCTGATAACATGTTTGTCCTTCAGGATATTTTAAATGCCAGAGAATGGTGCTCCTGCCTGCCTTGCTGGCCAGATCTCTCAGTTCAAGACAGGACAAGGAAAAATTAAGGTGATTACCTTAGAGACTGCTCTAACGGAAGAGCCCTCTCCTGAGGCAAAGTAATTGAGTATTCATGTGAAATAGCTAAAAGAGCCCACAGTATATTGAGATAAAAGAAAACACAATTTGTATCTCTTCCCTCATGTTTGGCTCCATGGCTTCCAACTGCTTGTCTAGAGAAGCCAACCATTATATAGCTTAAACATACCGCTGGGGATGAAGAATGTGGAGTCAAGTCCCATTTAAAAAAGTAGCTGATTTTTTCCATAATTGACTAAATTATCATATGCTCCCTATGCCAATATGGATCCTCCAAGTGGCAAATGTCAAGATAAGTTTAGAGTACAAGCTTTCTTGGAGGAAAGCACCTGTGAACTATAAATGGAAAGGAGACAAGAGTAGGCAGGGAAAGCTTTCAGAATGTGATGCAAATGTAACACCTGTGAAGGAAGACAGGGAAGGAGAGATGGGGTAGGAAGAGTCTCAGACCACAGTACAATTGAGAAAAATCTCAACCAGGAAGAGGTAGAATCCCCAAGCAAACGTTGCCTGGTAGGGTAATCCTATATGGGGCAGAATTACCCTCCTAGAAATCCACTTAAGAAAAATGAAAACATATGCATAAAGACTTATATGTAAATGCTTTTTCTGCAGCCATTGAGATGATCATATGATTTTTCTTTTTTAGTTTATTAATATGGTAAAGTGCATTGATTTTCATATGCTACACCAAACTTCCATTATAGGATAACCCCCCCCCCCCTTGGTTGTGATCCATTATTCTTTTTATACATTGTTAGAATTGATTTTCTAAAAATGTGCTAAGAATTTTTGGATCTGTGTTAGAAACATTTGAGTTTTCTTCTCTTACTGTACCTTTATAGCATTTGTGTAGAATTTGTATTATTTCTTAAGTATTTGGTGGAGTTTACCAGTTAAGCCATCTGGGCATGGTGTCTTTTGTGTGGGAAGGTTTTTAACCACAAATTCATTTTTTGTAATTCACACTTACTTGTTTCTTTCTGAGTGAGCTTTGTGTCTTTCAAGGAATTTGTTGAATTTATTAGAAAAAAATTGTTAATATTTTGTTTTCCTTTTAATATCTGTAGAATTGAAATGATGTCATCTTTCTCATTCTTGATATTGTTAATTTGAATCTATTCTTTTTTATTCCTTATCAGTCTGACTAAAGGCTTGTCTCTTTCATTCATATTTCAAAGTATCAGCTTTTGGTTTCACTGAAACCACTTTTCTAGTTTCCATTTTATTGATTTCTGCTCTGATCTTTAGAGTATTCCTTTCTTCTATTTGCTATGGGTTTTATGAGCTCTTCTTTTTCTAGTTTCTTAAGGAAGAAGCTGAGGTGTTTTTTTTTGTTGTTTTGTTTTTTAGTTTGTTTTAGAGAGAGGGAGCCTGATCAGGAGAGGCAAAGGGAGAGGGAGAGAGAATCTCAAGCAGACTCCACGATGAGTGCAGACCCTGAGATCACGACCTGAGCCATAACCAAGTCAGTCACTTAACCAATTGTGCCACCTAGGCACCCCAAGAAGCTGAGGTTTTGACTTGAGACCTTTTTTTGTGTGTGTGATACAAGTGTTTACTGTTACAAATTTCTAAGTGCTGCTTTAGCTGCATCTTGCAAATTTTGATATGTTGTGTTTTCAGTCGGTTTAAAATGTGTTCTAACTTCCAAATGTTCAGGGGATTTTCCAGACATCTTTCTGTTACTATTTTCTAGTTTAATTTCAGTGTGTCAGAAAATGTACTTCGTAGGACTTGAATTTTTTAAAATTTGCTTAAACTTGTTTTATGGCCCAAAATATGCTTTATCTTGTTAAATGTTCTGTGTTCACTTGAAAAGAATATATTTTTTTGCTTTTGTTGGATTGAGTGTTCAATAAATATTATTTAGGTCAAGGTGGAGTGGTTGGTAGTGTTATTCAAGTCTTTTGTAATCCTTTCTGATCTATTTGAGCTATCAGTTAATAAGAGGGGTTTTGAAATCTTGGTTAGAATTGTGGATTTATCTGTTTCTCTTGGCTGTTCTATCAGTGTTTGTTTCATGTATTTTAAAGCTTAGTTATCAGATTCAGAACCACTCAAGATTATATTCTCTTGATGAATTGACTCCTTTATGACTGAGAAACGATACCCTTTATTTCTGGTAATATTCTTTGCTCTGAAATATACTTTACTTGGTATTCATATAGCCATTTCAACTTTTTTTTCAGATTTATTTATTTATTTTAGAGATTGAGAGAAAGAAAGAAAAAAAGGGAGGGAGGGGCAGAGGGAAAAGGAGAGAGAGAGAGATTCTCAAGCAGACTCCCCACTGAGCATGGAGCCTAACATAGGGCTGGATCTCAGGACTCTGAGATCATGACCTGAGCCAAAATCACAAGTTGGGCAGCCCTGGTGGTGCAGCGGTTTAGCGCTGCCTGCAGCCCAGGGCGTGATCCTGGAGACTCTGGATCGAGTCCCACGTCAGGCTCTCTGCATGGAGCTTGCTTCTCCCTCTGCCTGTGTCTCTGCCTCTCTCTCTCTGTGTGTGTCTCATGAATAGATAAATAAAGTCTTTTTTAAAAAAAATAACTCCATGATACCTTTTTATTTATATACTTGTTTTAGTTAAATAGACTATAAACTTTTTCATTATAAACATCTTTATTACATGTGATTGATTTTCTATTGAAATATATTTGACATATGGCATTAGTAAGTTTAAGGTATATAACATGTTGATTTAATACATTTATGTATTGTGGTATGATTGTCATTATAGCATAGCTAGGACGTCTGTCCTGTCACAAAATTATTTCTTTTTGTGGTGGAAATAATTAGGATCTAGTCTTTTAGCAAGTATGATGTTTATAATGCAGTAATGTTATCTATAATTACTGTACTTCACATCACATAGCCAGGTCTTAGTTATCTACTGGTTGCAAGCCTGTACCTTTAAACAGTCTTTCTCTAATTGCCCCATCATCCTACACCCAGCCCCTGGTAATCACCATTTACTCTGTAAATGTCTCAAAGTCCATCCATGTTGTTGCAAATGGCAGGATTTTTTTCTTTCTCATGAGTGAATAATATTCCACTGTGTGTGTGTGTGAGACATCTTCATTATCTTCATTACCCATTTATCCACTGATGGGTGCTTAGGTTGTTTCCATATCTTGGTTATTGTGAATAATGATGCAATAGACATGGGAGTGCTTATATCTCTTTAATATCCTTTTTTCATTTCCTTTGGACATAAACCTAAAAGTAGGATTGCCAGATCATGTGGCATTTCTATTTTTAATTTTTTGAGGACCCTCCATCTTGTTTTCCATAGCTGCTGGAGCAAGTTACATTCCCACCAACAGTGTTCAAGACTTTATTGAAAGAAAGTGGAGAAAACACAAACGAATGGAAAGACATCCATGTTTGTGAGACTATAAAAGTACTGAAAGAAGCCATCAGTGATTATTTTCTAAATATGACATAAAACCCAGAATTCATAAGAGTGATACATTTGACTATATAAATATTAACCTCCAGGGGTGTCTGGGTGACTCGGTTGATTAAGTGTCTGCTTTCAGCTCAGGTTATGATCTCAGGGTCCTGGGATTGAGTCTCACATTGGGCTTCCTGCTCAGTGGGGAGTCTGCTTCTCTCTCTCCTTCTGCCCCTCATTTGTACTTGCTCTTTCTCTCTAGTGCTCTCTCTCTCAAATTAATTAATTAACCTCCAAAAAGGGAAAAAATTGAACTAAGGGAAACTTTCACTTCTAAGAGTACTAAAATTATGGAATTTTCTGTTAGAATCCTATATTTTCCATTTTAAAACACTGACTATAAAAAGATATGCATGATATTTTTAAAAATATTTTAAAAATTTGGTGTGAATGAACAGGTGAGGAAATGAACATTTTT
Source organism: Vulpes vulpes (assembly GCF_048418805.1). NCBI lineage: Eukaryota > Metazoa > Chordata > Mammalia > Carnivora > Canidae > Vulpes > Vulpes vulpes. Next base: position 72,634,268 of record NC_132786.1, on the reverse strand, counting down.
TTTAAAAGATTTTATTTATTCATGAGAGACACAGAGAAACAGGGAGGCAGAGACACAGGCAGAGGGAGAAGCAGGCTCCATGCAGGGAGCCCGATGTGGGACTCGATCTCGGGTCTCCAGGATCATACCCTGGGCTGAAGGCAGTGCTAAACCACAGAGCCACCCAGGCTGCCCTGAATATTTTTATATATACATATGGGAGTATAAATTGGTACAACTTTTCTGGAGGGCCATTTGGCAATAGAGGGAGAGATCATGTTATTCCTTTTGACTTAGAATTCTACTCTAGAAATTTTGTTTAAGGAAAAACAATCACAAACATGTACAGATTTAGATGTGGTGTTTGTTGCATTGCTATGTATAATATTATAAATTTAGAAGCAGGGGATCCCTGGGTGGCGCAGCGGTTTGGCGCCTGCCTTTGGCCCAGGGCGCGATCCTGGAGACCCGGGATCGAATCCCACATCAGGCTCCCGGTGCATGGAGCCTGCTTCTCCCTCTGCCTGTGTCTCTGCCTCTCTCTCTCTCTCTCTCTCTCTCTCTCTCTCTCTCACTATCATAAATGAATAATAATAAAAAATTTAAAAAAAAAGAAAAATAAATTTAGAAGCAACTTATTTTGACAATAGGGATTTTTAGTAAACTAGGATACATTTTTCCAGTGGAATAGTAGCCACTTAATAAAATGTTATAGAAGTACAAAATTTATGCAGTATATGTTATGTTATTGAGTACAGTATACTAGATTTGTTCTATCATCATTATTTAATCCTTAGAATAAGCCTGTGAATTTGGAACTATTTCACTTATACTTAAGGAAACTCAGGCATTAAGAGACATTAGATAACTTGCCTAAATCACTGGGACAGTTATATCTGTCCAACTTCAAAATCCATGCTCTCAGCTATCGTATTTTGAATTTATTTATTTATTTGCTTGTTTATTTATTTATTTTTAAGATTTTATTTATTTGACAGAGAGAGAGAGCAAGAGAGAGCATGAGCTGGAGGAGAGGGAGAGGCAGACTCTCCGCTGAGCAGGGAGCCCGATGTGAGCTTGATCCCAGAACCCTAGGATCATGACCTGAGCCAAAGGCAGATGCTTAACCAACTGAGCCACCCAGATAGGTGCCCTTTATCTACTGCTTTGATTACAAACTATTTTAACAAGAATAAGCTTTGGTTAAAAAATTTGTTTTAAAATTTCCTGATAGTAGTTAACTCTGAGTACTGGTAATTTCATGTTGTAAAACTCTTATTTTCTAATAAGAGCCACCCAGTCACCCCTAGCCTTTTGATTTTATAGAGTCAAATATGTAATATGTTACATAAAAAAAAAAGTTATAACCTCTCATTTTTTTACCAGGATGATATGTACTAAAGCGTCAATAATGATAATAGTTGAGGGTTGGTATTATGGTTGATTTTTGTCTCCTCTTGTTTGTTCATAGTGAACAGGAATGACTTTTATAATTAAAGTTTTTTAAAAGGTACTCATTTCATAACAGAGGGTGGGGTGGATTAAAAAAATAATCATTCCCCTTTCCCTCTATTGCTAAAGAGAGATATATTTCTGAGTTTGGGTGTATCCACTGGTGATGTTACTTATAATTTCTTTTTGGCACTAGTTTATAAAAACTGGAAGGTTGAAACAACAGTGTTATTCTGAGATCCAAAGATGTGTAAAAGATCTTTAAATAATAACATTCTTCAGCTTGTTCCCTGGATCTGGGGCCATGGCCACTAGTAACAGGACTCAGAAACCAGAAGCACAGTACCTAGAAATTTACAGTTAGCAGCTCCCCAGGCCCATCTCTTTTAGCTTTTCACTCTAAAATCCTCTTTCACCTTTCCTTTTTCCCAATTCTTTTTTTTTTTAGCTTAAGGGATTTTTTTTTTAAACCCGGTTAAAAAGAATTTGAACCAATCATAAACAAACAGCTCTCTTTTGTGCCTTTTTGTGCATTTCTGTTGCTATGTAAACCAAATAAAGCTAGCTGTGAGTAAACCAGCTGCTGCCTGCAGCCTCCCTCCCTAGAGGAAGGGAAGGGGTGGTGAGGTAATTGGGAAAGACTAGAAGAAAAGGTAGAGACTGAGGGAAATAGTATTGTGTTTACATTCCTGGTCTTGAATCTCACTCTCTTTAAGTATGAGAGAGATTTGAGTATGTTACCTAGAATGATTTGTATTGGTTTTTAGTCATTTTTTTCCAGCAGCTAAGAGATACAGCTAATACTTCTTGTACATTTATTTGCATGTTGGGAACTGTTGATATTTGTGAGTGAAATTAATAGATTCTGAACTGTCGTTCAGGACTGGAAAACCTAGGAAAATGAAAGGTTGTAGGGCATGGTATAGAATTTGTGATTTTTGGTTATAAAGGATTACACTTTGGTGACTGGCATAAATAAGTGGTGCCAGGGTATCTAATAAATGCATGTGAGGCACTACACAAAGACTACGTATAGCTAGCTGATGAGTAATTTACAAGCATTTACAGTTGTAACCGGATGGGTATTAAGGAGGGCCCTTGTTGTGATGAGCACTGGGTGTTGTATATAAGTGATGAATTACTAAATTCTATACGTGAAACTAGTTAACTAACTGAAATTTAAATTAAAAAAAAAATGGAGGGAGAATAACAGCTAAAGCCTAAAATACATAGTACAGAAACTGGTTAAGTACTTGGAATCAGAGAGTGAGGTATTTATTTAAATTGTAAATATTGATTAAAGGTTAGTGGAGGTAAGCATAGGGTGATACATCATTGTGGAAAGAGAAACAGTAAGGGTGGCACTTAACCTTGTCCAAGCATGGAGAAAAAGTCATTTCTGATACGAGGGAGACTGGAAATCAATCACCATCATATATTTGATGCTCAGACTCTTTGTGCTATCAGTGCTAAATTAAGATTTTTCATCCAGATTGTCCAGTTCATTAAGCTAGAAAGAGCAAAAGTTAAATAAGTACCAATGTAACAACCTTAAATTGTTCCTGGGTAGTAAAGTTGATAGTGAATTTACACATAAATAGCCCAAAACATTTTTTTTCATGGCCTGTTCTTCATTTCTTATTGCTTCTTTATGCAAATATGCATGTATTTTATCCTTTTTTACATAGAAGGGTCACATAAAAAAGCTTCTCTTTTTACAGACATATAATATTTCATTGTTCTAATCAAAACCCTGTTAATGGACATTTGAGTGTTTTCAAATTGTTTTAAGTTGGAATTTTAGCGACTTTAAGTCTCTTATTAGCAATCTCACTTTGAGGCCAGGCTACAGAAGTTAATAGGCAGAAACTAGTTGAATATAAATGAAAAACTATGACCACAGCTGTAGACTCTGGGCTATGGGAAAGATGACTACAGAATTTCATAGTTATGCTACTCTCATGCAACCTCCCACTATATATATTTTTTAAAATATTTATTTATTCATGAGAGACACAAAGAAGAGAGGCAGAGACATAGAGGGAGAAGCAGGCTTCCCTCAGGGAACCTGATGCAGGACTCAATCCCAGTACTCTGGCTGGGATCATGACCTGAGCCAAAGGTAGATGCTCAACCACTGAGCCACCCAGATGCCCTGCAACCTCCCTCTATTTTGTTTTTCTTTCTTTATTAGCATCGTTATTAGTTTCCCTGGTGCCCTTTGATTTATTTGTTGTCTTTTCTTGGTTTCTTTCTTTTCTTTTCTTAGTTAGAGGCCTCCCTAACTACTGGTTAGACCTTTGTTAGGAAGTCATTAGACTTGTAGAAGACCTTTGCATTTTATAGTTACCAAAGGATTGTAGTTTTTGGTCCAGGTGAGGCTGAGATTCCTGCTGTCTTCCTTGCTGGAAGCTTTTTAAGTCTTATTACTCACATAATGCCCTTCTACTGTCATTGTTTGCATGTTACCAAGGTAAATTTGCATTCTATTGGTAATAATCCATACACAGCTTATCAATTGCGTCAGGTGGGTGGCACCATATATCGCTAGAGGCTCAGCAGGAGTAGAGACAAGCAAGACTGGGAAATGCTCTTTAAATCCTAAAGCTATAAATAAGTATAGGCTCTTTGGGGGAAGAATAAAAGGATAATTGACATTATTTTGGCTGCACTTCTGCCACAAGGAAAAAGAATGGAATAAAGGAAGGAGAAGGGGCACCTGGTTGACTCAGTACAGCACGCAACTCTTGATCTCAGGGTTGTAAGTTCAAGCCAAATATTGGGTATAGAGATTAATTAAAAATAAAATCTTGGGCAGCCCCAGTGGCTCAATGTTTTAGTGCTGCCTTCAGCCCAGGGGTGATCCTGGAGACCTCGGGATCCAGTCCCACATCGGGCTCCCTGCATGGAGCCTACTTCAACCTCTACCTGTGTCTCTGCCTCTCTCTCTCTCTCTTTCTCTCTCTCTCTCTCTCTCTCTGTGTCTCTCATGAATAAATAAATATTTTTTAAAAATCTTTTAAAAGGGAGGGGAGGAAAAGATAAGTTTTGGTTTTGGGGGAAAAAAGCACTACATTGAGGATCTAGAAGCAAGGGTTTTGATCTATTTTCTGTTACTAATTTGGTCTGTGATTTGTTCTGTGATTTCACTTCTCTGGGCCTAAGTTTCTACACCTATGAAATGAAAGGTTTGGAATTAAAAAAAAAAAATCTCTGAAATTCTAAGACAAGAAGAAAAATATTGACTTCAGATTTATACTACATATTTAGTTTGCAGTGGGAGGATAATCAGTGTATGTATTACTTTATACTGTTGGAAATACAAGTCATATTTACAAGTTACCCTTATAAGTAGAAGTAACTAAAAGCATAGCATATAATTCTTTAGTACTATTTACCAGAGAGAGAGAAGGAAAAGAAGATACATAGGAGGGAAGGAAGGTGGCCGTGATAGCAGTACCGGGGGTAGGCGGGGGAGCAGGAGGATAGAAATGGAAGATTGAGTACAAGTTAAGTCAGTCATTGATAGTAAAAGTGACTGTTGTCCTCAAAGGGCTCTTATAGAAGTCTATGAATATCTAGGGTGGGAATAACATACACGATTATCATGTAAAATGTATTTTGGATAAGATAGTGGAAATAAAAAAATATAAAATCTGTCCATAATTTTTAAAAAATTTTTATTTATTTATTCATGACAGAGTGAGAGAGAGAGAGAGGCAGAGACACGCAGAGGGAGAAGCAGGCTCCATGCAGGGAGCCTGACATGGGACTCGATCCAGGGTCTCCACGATCACACCACAGGCTGAAGGTGGCGCTAAACCGCTGGGCCACCGGGGCTGCCCAAAATCTGTCCGTAATTTTTTTTTTTTTTTTAAATTTTTTTTTTAATTTTATTTATTTATGATAGGCACACAGTGAGAGAGAGAGAGGCAGAGACATAGGCAGAGGGAGAAGCAGGCTCCATGCACCGGGAGCCCGACGTGGGATTCGATCCCGGGTCTCCAGGATCGCGCCCTGGGCCAAAGGCAGGCGCCAAACCGCTGCGCCACCCAGGGATCCCTCTGTCCGTAATTTTAAGAATTTACTAACAGTTGGGAAGATTAAGCAAGGGCTTAAAGAAAAGAATGTCAATGTAAAGGAGCCTGGGCTGTAAGCCAGAGAGTGGTATAGGCAGTAATTAAAGCAGAAATTCAGAGGGACGGATTATCTCCAAGAATATAAAGGTAAAGCTTCAGATAGACTGAGGAACTTGCAAAGTACAGTGAGGGCTTTAGAGGTGTTCCTGGCCCTTGGCAGTACTGTCATTCACTATCAGCTGGTAGCAGTGTGGCAGAAACCTGGGAGTCTTTAGAATCCTCCCTGTTGTATTAAATGAAAGGTAAGATCAAGAAGAAACAAAAGACATTTTAGAAGGAGAGGACGAGTGATAATGACTCCAGTTTTGAACCTATGATGAGAGGGACAACAGTGAGATTTAAATTGTTTTTTTAATTATTTATCTTTTTATTTTTTAAAGATTTTACTTATTTATTCATGAGAGAGAGAGAGAGGGAGAGAGATTGAGAGAGAGAGTCAGAGACACAGGCAGAAGGATAAGCAGGCTCCATGCAGGGAGCCTGACTCGATCCCGGGTCTCTAGGATCAGGCCGTGGGGCCACGACAGTACTAACCTCTGAGCCACCCGGGCTGCCCTAAATTGTTTTTTTTTTTTTTTAATTAATAGATTAAAAATACAAAATGAAGATTAGGAGGTAGTTTGAAAGAAAAGATGAGGTGAGAGACCTCTTCCTTTAAAATAGGAAAAAAGAAGGAAAAGGTAGGTGAATATACCAAGATATTTTTATTAAAAGATCAAGGAGGGCACCTGGTTGGCTCAGTTGGTTATGCAGCTGACTTGATTTCAGTTCAGGATGGGATCTCAGGGTCCCAGGATCAAAAGTAGAAAGAAAGCTCATTGGCTAAGTGAGGCTAAGATAACTCGGAGGTGGAGGTATATGTAGAATTAGCAAAAGACTTTGAGACTGTGCAGGAAAGTGTTCAAGATTTACTGGAAAATTATGATATGGCATTTGGAAAAATGACTTTATAGCTAAGAACACAACAAGAACCTTTTCAAGAATGGGTTATGCAGAGAGTAGACATTTTGAATTTCCTCCTTCAGATTCCAGAAGCTTTGTGGAGATACGGAAATATCTAAAAGATTAAATTGTTGAGCAAAATTTTTTTTTATTGGAGTTCAATTTGCCAGCATATAGCCTATCACCCACTGATGTTGAGCAAAATTGATATTGAAAAGTACTTTTAATTCATTGTTTCTCTCCTTCTGCAGTGTTTGAGAATGCTAGAGGTTAATGTAGCTATGTACCCTGTGGGACATAATAAGAGTTAATTATAATCAACTGCTGGAACAGACTGTTCTGAACAAAGTATTATTCATTTGCCACCTATTTGGGGGTTCATGTATAAGCATATAAAATTCCATTTCACCGTTTCAAAATTATTGACCTACATTTTAAGAGTGCTTATTACAGATATTTAAAATATGTCGATGTATAAGTCTTCCCTTCTTCCCTACTCACCTACCCACAATCGTTGTTGACAGCCTCTTGTTCTCCATTCCAGAAAAATTTGTTCTACGTATCTAAATATGTTATACATTATTATGTATTGCATTATATTAAATATTAACATATATATTTAGACAGTGTGTTTAAAATACCTATCTTGGGACACCTGGGTGGCTCAGTGGTTAAGCATCTGCCTTTGGATCAGGGCATGATCCTGGAGTCTGGGTTCGAGTCCCACATCAGGCTCCTTGCATGGAGTCTGCTTCTCCCTCTGCCTATGTCTCTGTCTCTCTCTCTGTTTCTCTCATGAATAAATAAAATCTTTTAAAAAAATATCTATCTTTACAACCATTTCATTTACATCCTTGCTCAATTCATCATGTAAAATCCTTTCCCTTTTCCTTTGGCCTGTGGTCCCCATTTCCTTTGAATATGGAAATATATTATGGGAAGATGAATTCCAAGTACTTGTTTTCTTTTGCTCTCTCTTTTTTTTATTTTTTATTATTTTTTTGTAAAGATTTTTATTTATTTATTCATAGAGACAGAGAGAGAGAGAGAGGCAGAGACACAGGCAGAGGGAGAAGCAGGCATCATACAGAGAGCCCAACGTGGGACTCAATCCAGGGTCTCCAGGGTCACGCCCTGGGCTGCAGGCGGCGCTAAACCGCTGCGACACCGGGGCTGCCCTCTCTTTTTTTAAAAAATATTTATTTATTTATTTTAGGGGGGGAGGGGCAGAGAGTGAGGGGAGAGAGTCTTAAGCAGACTCCCTACTAAGTGTGGAGCCCAGGGAGGGCTCAACCTCATGATCCTGAGATCACCACCTGAGCCAGAACCAAGAGTCATATGTTTAACTGACTGTGCCACCCAGGCACCCCCTCAAACACCAGATTTGTATTTCACTGCATTCACATTGGATTAAAATAACATAAAATAGCAAAATATTTTCCGTTTTAAAAAATTTTTTTTGTTTTAAAAAGTGAGGAGAATAAGTGAAAATATTAATCACATTTGTTGGTATTCAGAATTCATCTGAATAGGGTTAGCCATCTTTTTCTTGTTTGGCATATCGCCACAATTTCTCCCCACTAGAGGGCACTAAGATATTAGTTTTTGTTTTTGCTTCTTTTAAATACTATTTATTTGACAGAGCACAAGCAGGGGGAGCAGCAGGTGAAGAGAGAGAAGCAGACTCCCTGCTGAGCAGGGAGCCAGACCCAGGGCTCAATCCCAGAACCGTGGTATCATGACCTCAGTTGAAGGCAGGCAGGGCACTCAACTGACTGAGCCACTTATGTGTCCCAAATACTGTTTTTAGTGGACTGTTTATGGTGAATTTAGAAATAAAACTTTCATATTTTTCTTACTTGTCCTCTATTGTAATATGAATAAAATCCTCATCCTGAGAGCACTCTGTGGTTGGCATATATAGAATTATAGTACCTTCTGTGCTAGCAATTTCTGTGCTCAAAATTTTGATTTTGAGGTCTCTTTTGTGCTAAATGCTTTAAAGAAGAAAAGGAGAAAGAGGGTTAGAGAAGGGAGAAAAATATTTGAAAATTTTTGGACCCCAGTTATCACCTGCTCACTCCACAGGAAATAACTGACCCTGAAAGGAGAAGGGTAGGCATATGTAGGTCACTGGAACAAAATATAGTCCAGAAATAGACCTGCATGTATACAATGAATTGACAAAAGAGCCAAAGTAATTCAGTGGGGAAAGGATATTCTTTTTTTAAATAAATGGTGCTGGGACAATTAGGTATTAATTTGGGGGAAAAGTGAAATTTTTACCTTTATCTTATTTCATATGTAACAGCTCAAAATGAATCATGGACAATAGGAGAAAACAAAGGAGAAAATCTTCATGACCTTGGAGTAAGCAAAAGTTTCTCGGTATACAACAAAACAAAAATTGCCAAAGAAAAAAATCTTGATAGAGTTCTCCAAAATGAAGTTATTTTCAAAAGATATAGTTAAAGGAATGCTTGGGTGGCTCAATGGTTGAGCATCTGCCTTCGGCCCAGGGCATGATCCTGGGTCCTGGGATGGGTCCTACATTGGGCTCCCTGCAGGGAGCCTGCTTCTCTTTCTCACTCTGCCTCTCTGTGTCTCTCATGAATAAATGAATAAAATCTTTTTTAAAAAAGTCATAGTTAATAAATAAAAAGGCAAGCCACAGAATGGGAGAAGAGTGTTCACAATACATGTATCAGACAAAGGACTGGTATCTAGAATATATGGAGCACCTTTACAACTTCATAATATATGCACTCTGATTTTTAAAATGGACAAATGAAAGTGGCTCAGTAGTTGCGTGCCTTTGGCTCATCCTGGGATGGAGTCCCACATCAGGCTCCCCACATGGAGTCTGCTTCTCTCTCTGCCTATGTCTCTGCCTCTCTCTGTATGTCTCATGAATAAATGGATAAATTTTTTTTTAAGAAATAAAATGGGCAAATTATTTGAATAGACATATCTCAATAGATGGCTATATGAATGCCAATAAGTACATATAAGTTACTCAACATCAAGAATCATTAGAGAAATGCAAATTAAAACCACAACGAGGGGCAGCTGACTGACTTAGTTGGTTAAGCATCTGCCTTTGGCTCAGGCCATAATCCCAGGGTTTTGGGATTGAGCCCCATGTCAGGTTCGTTGCTCAGTAGGAAATCTGCTTCTCCCTCTCCCTCTGCCTGTCCTTCCCCTTGCTTGTGTGTGCATGTTCTCTCTCAGATAAATAAAATCTTAACAACAACAAAAATAAAACCACAGTGAGATACTGCACACTCACTAGCATGGCTAAAATGTAAAAGAGTTTACAGTACATAGTATTGATGTGGATATGGATCATTTGGAATGCTCATACATTATCAGTGGGTAACAGTTTTCTAGTTTGTTATAAATTTAATATATACTTTCCAAATGACATAGCAGTTTCCAGTCCTACCCTATGGCTTTACCCAAGAAAATGAAATCTTTTTTCACACAAAGACTTGTATGCTGATGTTCATGGCTGTTTAATTCATAATGGCCTCAAGCTGGAAAAAACACCAGATGTGCATTAACAAGTAATGGCTAAATTATGGTACATCCATGAAAAGGAATACTACTTAGCAATAAAAAAGAATGAACTACATGTGGAACAATATAGATCAATCTCAAAAATATGCTTAAGTGAAAGGAGCTGGGTGCAAAAAAATAAATGTTTTATGATTTCATTATATAAGATTCTATGAAAGGCAAATTTATCCGCAGTGATAGCAGATCAGTTGTTTCCTAGGGCCACTGTGGTAGTGATAGAGAGTCAACTATAGAGAAATAGACAACTGAGTTAACCAAAAATTTCAAATTCTGAAAGAAGGCATAGATAGCATATACAAAGACCCTAAATTAGAAAAGATTGGTTTTTAGTGGAGTATTGTGAACAAGAGGGTAAATGGTGGGAGATGAGGTTTGGAGAGATAAGAGCCAGATCGTGTGGAGTTGAGCCCTTAAGAACTTGAGAGAGAATGTACGGTAGAGCACAAGGTGAGACTCTTAGTGAAAAGGCAGAAGGAGAGACTAGGGCAGATAAGGTTGGCCTTATGGTTGGAATGGGAGAATTTGTTTCAGATATTTTCCTGTTCTCTTAAAATTATTTTTTTCCTCTATAAGGTAAGGCTGTCACTTGAAAGTGAAGATAGAAGTTTGAGGGGACAAACATGAAATATTCTTCCTGGGAGGGGACAGGAGAGAATATGTACCTTTTTTTGCATAAGGTAACTGAGGCACTTTTGATGCTCATTTGAGGTTTGGGAATATGAATTTAAAGTGAAACCAGTCAGCTTGGTTGCATGGCTTTTTCTTTTGCAAACTTTAGCTGGAATAGATAGATGATAGGGCCATCAGGATTGAAGTTTTGCCTGGCAAAATGATGAAGGGAGAGTGGGAATGAGGTTATTTATAAGTCATTTTTAAGATGACCTGGAAATCTAGGCTAGAAAAGGAGGGAAGTAAAACTAGGAGGAGGTTGATGAATTGTGAGAAAATGATGAAGTCAGTTCACAGAGTACACAGAATTTTTTGAGTTGGGGCTACTTTTGCAAATAAAATGGGTAGGATAGGGGTGCCTGGGTAGCTCAGTTGATTAAGCATCTGACTCTTGATTTTGGCTCAGTCATGATATCAGGTATGAGATCAGGCCCCATGTCAGTTCCACACTCAGCAGGGAGCCTGCTTCTTTATTCCTCTTTCCTTCTGCCCTTCTCCCTACTCATGCGTATGCGTGCTCTCTCTCTCAAATAAATCTTAGAAAGGAAAGAAATGATAGGATAGGAAGGAGCATGGTCTTAGGGGAAGTTCAAGGTTTCTGAAATGGAGGTCCATTTATTGAGATAGAGAATTCAGGAGCGAGTTTGAGGGTAATATGAGGAGTTCAGTTTTAATAGGCTGTGTTTGAGGAACCCATGGGATATATAACTAGAGATGTCCAATAGCATTTGAATGTATAGATCGAAGAGGCCTAGGCTATAAATAGAGATATAGGAGTTATCAGCACAGAAATGAAAATTGAAACAAGACAATCAGTAGGAGATTACTAGAGGGAATTTGTGGGATAAGAGAAGGGGAGGCTGTGTGGTTTCCTTTGTTCAGGATCAGAGTGGTTGTGGTGGTTCGTGGTGTTTTGCTTTGTTTTTTTCCCTGCAGTATTCTGTCAGCTTTTCCAAATAAATTCTAGAAGTACAGCATGGAATGGTGGTAAGAACAGAGATTAAGTCCTGGCTTTGCCTTCCTACTGTATGCCTCAAGCAGGTAAATTTTTGAACCTCAATTTTCTCATCTGTTACAAATAGCTGTATCAAAAAAAAAAAAAAATAGCTGTATCAAGAGAATGGGAAGACAAGCCACAGACTGGGAGAAAATATTTGCAAAAGACATATCTAATAAAGGACTATTATTCAAAATCTACAAAGCACTTTAAAACTCAACAATAAGGAAGTGAACAATGTGATTGAAAAATAGGCAAAGACCTTAACAGACACCTCACCAAAGAAGATACACAGATGGCAAATAAGCATATAAAAGATGGGTGCCTGGGTGGCTCAGTCGGTTAAGCATCTGCCTTTGGCTCATGTCATGATCCCAGGGTTCTGGGATTGAGTCCTGCATCAGCTTGTCTGTTAATGGGGAGCCTGCTTCTCCCTCTCCCGCTTCCCCTGCTTGTGTTCTCTCTCTCTGTCAAATAAATAAAATCTTAAAAAAAAAAAAAAGTTCCACATTATATGTCATCATGGAAACGCAAACTGAAACAACCAGATACTACTACATGCCTATTAAAATGGACAAAATCCAGAACACTGACAATATCAAATGCTGGTGAGAATGTGGAGCAACAGAAACCCTCATTCACTGCTGGTAGGAATTCAAAATACAACCACTTTAAAAGACAATTTCACAGTTTATTATAAACCTAAGCATACTTTTGCTACATAATCCAGCAATTGCACTCCTTGGTATTTACCCAAATTAGTTGAAACTTCTACACATGGATGTTTATAGCAGCTTTACTCATACTTGCCAAAACTTGGAACCAACTAGTAAGTAAATGGATAAATAAATTATGGTACATCTAGGCAACGGAATATTACTCAGCATTAAGAAGAAATGAGCTATCAAGACATGGAAAAACCTCAAATGCATATTACTAAGTGAAAAGAGTCAATCTGAAAAGGCTACATACTGTATAATTCCAAATATATGATGTTCTGTAAAAGGCAAAGCTATGGAGACAGTTGAAAGATCAGTTGTTGCCAGGGCTGGAGGAACAGAAGAGGTGAATAGGCAGCGCACAGAGGATTTTCAGGGGAGTGAAACTATTCTGTATGCTAGTATAATAGTGGTGGATACATGTAGTTATACATTTGTTAAATCCATAGACTACATAAGCCTAAGAATGAACCCTAATGCAGACTGGACGTTGGGTGATAATGATGTGTCAATGTAGCTATGTCCATTTTATAAAACTGTATCACTCTGGTACAGGATATTGATAGTGGGAGAGGCTGTGTGTGTTGGGGACGGGATATACACAAACTCTCTACTTAATTTTGCTGTGAACTTAAAACTACTCTAAAAAATTAAATGTTTTTAAAAGGTTGTAATAAGAAACTACATGGAGACAGGTTAAATAACTCAGGACTACTCACCTAACTTGAAATCACTGAGCTAATATTCTTAAGATTCATAGGTCTTTATTTTCAGTAGTTTCCTGATGTTTAATGGGAAGGCATTGCTTCCCTTCTTCACCTTCATCACCTCAAGTTTTGTCTTTGTTTTTGTTTTTTTACAGTGATAATAATTACAATCCTTGGAAAGATATAATTGTAGCCTAATGAATGTATAAATATAACTGTCTAGATTTTTATATTACCAGGGGGAGAAGTGATAAAGGAGAACACTCAAACCCAATAATTAAAAGAAATTTATTTCATTAAGCTATGGAATATCTGAATCTCCTGTTGTATTCCTACCTTGTTTGCTTTTACACCTAAGTACTTGAAAGTCTTTCAAATGGTACTAAAGATATATTTCAGAGATACTGTGAATTTGGTTCCAGACCACCACAATAAAGCAAATACCACAATACAGTGAGTCAAATTAATTTTTTGGTTTCCTAGTGCATATAAAAGTTATGCTTACTTTACTGTGATTTATAAAGTGTACAGTAGCACTATTTCTAAAAAGATACACATAACCTTTATTTTAGTTTTTGCTTATTTTTTTTAAAGATTTATTTATTTATTCATGAGAGAGAGCGAGAGAGGCAGGCTCCTCACAGGGAGCCTGATGTGGGACTCGATCCCTGGACCCAGGATCACGCCCTGCGCCAAAGGCAGGTGTTCAACTGGTGAGCTACCCAGGTGTCACATACCTTAATTTTAAAATAATTCATTTCTTTAAAAAATGCTAACCATCCTCTGAGCTTTCAGCGTCATAATCTTTTTGCTGGTGGAGGGTCTTGCCTTGATGTTGATGGCTGCTCACTGATGGGATGCTGGTTGTTGATTGGAGTGGCTGTGGCAGTTTCTTAAAATAACACAGTGAAGTTGCTGCATTGATTGACTCCCTTTCACAAATGATTTCTCTAGTATGCTATGCTATTTGATAGCATTTTACCCACAGTAGAACTTCTTTCAGAATTAGAGCCAATCCTATAAACTCTACCATTGCTTTATTAACTAGCTTATATAATATTCTAAATCCTTTGTTGTCAATTCAACAGTCTTCACAGCATCTCCACTAGGAGTAGCCTCCATCTCTAGAAACCATTTTAACAGGGCAGCCCGGGTGGCCCAGTGGTTTAGCGCCGCCTTCAGCCCAGGGCCTGATCCTGGAGACCCAGGATCGAATCCCACGTTGGGCTCCCTGCTTGGAGCCTCCTTCTCCCTTTGCCTGTGTCTGTGCCTCTCTGTGTCTCTCATGAATAAATAAATAAAATATTTTTTTAAAAAAGGAAAGAAACCATTTTATCATGAGATTGCAACAATGCAGTCACATCTTCAAGCTCCGCTTCTAATTTTGGTTCTCTTGCTCTTTCCACCACATCTACAGTTACTTCGTCCACCTGAGTCTTGAACCCTTCCAAGTCATTCATGAGGGTTGGAATCAACTTCTTCCAGACTCCTGTTCATGTTAGTATTTTGTCCTCTTCCCACGAATCTGGATGCTCTTCATGGTATCTAGAATGGTGAATTATTTTTAGAAGGCTTTAAAATTTACTTTATCCAGATCCATTGGAGAAAACAGTATCTCTGGCAGCTTTAGCCTTATGAAATATATTTCTTAAATAATAATACTTGGGGTTCCTGGATGGTTCAGTTGAGCAGACGTCCAGCTCTTGATTTTGGCTCAGCTCATCTTGGGGTTGTGGGATTGGGCCTCATTTCAGGCCCTGCACTCAGTGCACTGTCTGCTTGTCCTTCTCCCTCTGCTGCTCCCCATCCTCAAATAAATAAAATCTTTAAAAAATAATAATACTTGGAAGTCAAAATTACTCTTTAATCCATGGACTGCAGAATGGACATTGTGTTAGCAGGCATGAAAATAATCTTATTGTACATCTCCATCAGAGGTCTTGGGTGCCCAGGTACATTGTCAATGAGCAGTAGTGTTTTGAAATGAATCTGTTTTTCCTAAGCAGGAGATCTCAACAGTGGGCTTAAAATGTTCAGTACACCACATTATAAACAGATGTGCTGCCATCCAGGCTTTGTTCCATTTACAGAGCTCAGGCAGAGTAGATTTAACATCATTATTAAGGGCCTAAGGATTTTCAGAATAGTAAATAAGCATTGGCTTCAACTTAAAGTCACCAGCTGCATTACTCCCTAACAAGAGAGTCAACCTGTCTTTTGAACCTTTGAAGCCAGGCATTGACTTCTCCCTAGCTATGAAAGTCCTCAATGGCATCTTTTCCCAGTATAAGGTTGTTTCATCTACATTGAAAATCTGTTGTGTAGTACAGCCACCTTCATTATTTTAGCTAGATCTTCTGAATAAATTTCTGTAGCTTCTACATCAGCACTTGATGTTATCAAGACAGCTTCTTTCCCTAAACCTCAGGACCCAACCTCTGCCAGCTTCAAGCTTTTCTTCTGCAGCTTCCTCACCTCTCAGCCTTCACAGAATTGTAGAGTCAGGGTCTTGCTTTAGATTAGGCTTTGGTTTAAGGGAATGTTGCGACTGGTTTGATCTATCCAGACCACTAAAACTTTCTCCATGCCAGCAACAGGCTGTTTCACTTTCTTATCATTTGTGTGTTCACTGGAGTAGCACTTTTAATTTCCTTTTAGAACTTTTCTTTTGTAATAACAGCTTGGCTAGCTGGTACAAGAGGACTAGCTTTCATTCAGCCTATCTCAGCCTTGGAGCTGCCTTCCTCACTAAGCTTAATTATTTCTAACTTTTGATTTAAAGTGAGCGACATGTGACTCTCCCTTTCATTTGAACACTGAGAGGCGCTTGTAGGACTATTAATTGGCCTAGTTTCAATATTGTTGTGTCTCAGGGAACAGGGAGGCCTGAGGAGAGGGAGAGAGATGGAGGAGGAACAGCCAGCTGGTATCAGGACACACACATTTGTATCAATTCAATTCACCGTCTCATACCGGGTGTAGTTCTTGGTGCCCCAAAACAATTATAATGGTAATGTCAAAGTTCACTGATTGTAGATCACCGTAACAAATATAATAATAGTGTTACTTCAGTTATTTAGCCCGTTTATACTTCAGTTTTCTCAGTTGTAAAGTAGTGATGATAATAAAAGCATCTACCTCGTAAGTTTTTGTAAGGATTCAATCAATGAGTTAACACATGCCAAAACTGCATAGGATTTGGAATATAAAAAGCATTCAGTAAATGTAGTCTCTTTTTTCTTCCCGTTTGTTATTGAAGGTGTGGAGATGTGAAGCACCATGACAGTTTTGGAGACTTACAGAGTTAGGTATATTTTATTATTTCTTCAAGACCCAAATCTAGTATAATTTCCTCAGGGAAGCCTTATTCCACAGGAGTTGAGCTGTGTTCCTGCAGCTCTTTGATTGTTACTGTAATCTCTTGCTAACCTTGGATGGTAAAAGCTGTATACTTTCTTTTTTTTTTTTTTTTTAAGATTTTATTTATTCATGAGATACACAGAGGGTGAGAGAGGCAGAGACAGGCAGAGGGAGAAGCAGGCTCCATGTGGGGAGCCTGATGTGGGACTCGATCCCGGGGCTCCAGGATCAGGCCCTGGGCGGAAGGCAGGCACTAAACCACTGAGCCACCCAGGGATCCCCAAAGCTGTATACTTTCAATATATACTGAGTATCTGTTTGTATCAGACATTATGCTAGGTGAATAATACAGAGAAGTCCCTGTCTTCTTGAAGCTTTAAGTCCTAGAAGGTGAAAACAAAGAAAATAAATAAGTAATTTCAGCTAGTGGTAAGTAACTAAAGAAAATAAAATAAGGTAATAATAGGTCCAAAGTGATGGAGCAGGGCCCAATAGGATGATCAGGGAAGTCCTTGAAAAGGTGACATTCTAGCTGCAAGGTGAAAAATGAACTCCTGGCACTATAACACTTTTTATACCTCAGCTCCACCCGCTTACAGTCTGGATTGTGTTCTTTTCCTTCAGGTTACTTTAGAATGATAATTGTTCACTTTAGTTTGTACACACATTCCGTATTTGTGTCCAGCTTTAGCTCTTCTGCTTTTCCTCCCTCTCTCCACAAGAGTGAGCTCTTGGGCTGACTTTTTAATCTAGGTAGACTGTTACTCTTTATGTGTCCATGTTTTAATTTGATACACAGGGTTTTATTAACAGAGTACTATCATCCCTAGATATTCCTCTTGGGTATATGTGCTGTCTGTTCTTTCTTTCTTTCTTTCTTTCTTTCTTTCTTTCTTTCTTTCTTTCTTTCTTTCTTTCTTTCTTTCTTTCTTTCTTATTTATTCACTCAGAGCGAGAGAGAGACAGAGACACAGGCAGAGGAATAAGCAGGCCCCACGCAGGGAGCCCGATGTGGGACTCGATCCCGGGTCTCCAGGATCACACTCCAGGCTGCAGGCGGCGCTAAACCGCTGCGCCACCGGGGCTGCCCCGTTCTTTCTTTTATAAAGATCGTATTTATTTATTCATGAGAGACACAGGGAGAGAGGCAGAGACATAGAGGGAGAAGCGGGCTTCTTGCAGAGAGCCTGATGTGGGACTTGATCCACGGACCTGGGATCACACCCTGAGTTGAAGGCAGATGCTCAACCGCTGAGCCACCTAGGCATTCCTGTTCACTTCTTTATTATACTGTCTCAGTGAGTAGTAAGTTTGAAGCAAGCTTCATTGGAGGCACTAGGGATTTGTTAGTTGCCATAGTAGATGATCTATAAATTCTAGTCATTTCAGAGATTTCCTAAGTATTATTGACAAAACTTTTGCTGAAGAGAATCTGGTGCTTCCAAAGCTAAGTTGTACTTGGTAACTGTCACACTATCTTTTTGCCACATGCTTGGTGGCACAATGGTGACTTTCAAATTAGTCTTTTTTTTTTTGAGAATTAATCTCTTCTGCTATCCCACAACCAGAATATACTTGATAATTTTAGGGACTGCTTTAAGGAAATGGCCCTCTCTTACACTTATAGAGGTAGGACTCAGTTTCTTAAATTGAAGGACTTCAATGGAGGGGTATGTCAAAGTGTACTTTTCTATAAAGTGACTAAGTTCCTTGGATTCCACATTGAGGTGTGAAACAAGTAGATAAGGAGTTGGGTTGAGTTGTTGATTATCAGAATTAAGAGCTGGTTTTCTCCCAAGATTACTGTGTTGCCTAAATCCCATAGCAGTGACCTCTTTCTGAATTGTCCATGCCTTCTATTGTTTTTCTCAATAGTAAAGGAAGGGGAAAAAAAAGAAAAAAGAAAAGAGAAACAAAAAATCTCAGAATCAGGTCTCAACCACTGGATCTCTGGGCTTTCAGTTTGCAGTGGCTGCATTGTTCCTGCATAGGTTTGGAAGTCACAAGGAGAGAAGGGTTACAAGGAATTTTTTCTTTCTTTCCTTGTCAGTTACCTCTGAATCAGAATTAAAGAGATTCTTACTATTTTTACTTTACTGTCTACTAATTATTTCAACACTTTTTTTTTTTAAGATTTTATTTATTTATTCACGAGAGACAGAGACACAGGCAGAGGGAGAAGCAGGCTCCATGCAGGGAGCCCGACGTGGGACTCAATTTCGGGTCTCCAGCATCAAGCCCCGGGCCAAAGGCAGCACCAAACTGCTGAGCCACTCGGGCTGCCCTATTTCAACACTTTTTAAAAAGATTTTATTGGGCAGCCCCGGGTGGCTAAGCGGTTAAGCGCCGCCTTCAGCCCAAGGCCTGATCCTGGATACCTGTGATTGAGTCCCACATCAGGCTCCCTGCCTGGAGCCTGCTTCTCCCTCTGCCTGTGTCTCTGCCTCTCTCTTTGTCTCTGTGTGTCTCTCATGAAGAAATAAATAAAATCTTAAAAAAATAAAATTTAAAAATAAGATTTTATTTATTGAGAGAGAGAGGTAATAAGCAGGGGGGAAGATCAGAGAGAGAAGCTGACTCCCTGCTGAGCAGGGAGCCCTATCCCAGGACCCTGGGATCATGACCTGAGCCAAAGGCACTCAGGTAACTGACTGAGCCACCCCAGTGCCCTATTTCAACACTTATAACTCCTAAGTAGACTCTACTTCTAGTCCTAACGGTTTATCTATCTGTTCTATTTAGTTTTTCAGGAAAAGTTCAGGATAATTGTCATTTAAGTGGTGTTCTGGGGTCATTTCATGTTTGTATTGAGTCAGTATTCATGTTGTATAATATTTTAAAACACTCATTTTGTGTCTTTTGAAAATATTTAATTCCTTTTTCTTTAAATTAAATGATTAGTCTCAAAATGATGCTGTAATTTAACTGGCACCATAACACTATTGAAAAATATTCTGTTGTGTATACTTATCAATTTGAGCACTGTGTAATATATAGAATTGTACACCTGAAACTAAAATAACACTGTATGTTAATTATACTGGAATTAAAATTAAAAATTTTTTAATTAAAAAAAATTAAATTTCCCAATATCCTCTAGAAGGCACAGTAAAAAAAAATCTGTTGAATAAGACAAGATATGTTATTATTTTATATTATACTATAGGTGGTATAGTATAGATGATGGGTTAAAAAAAAGAATCTTTTAATCTCCTTTTTAAAAGCAAAAAATTTGGGACACCTAGTGGCTCAGTTGGTTAAGCACCTGCCTTTGGCTTGTGTCATGATCCCAGGGTCCTGGGATCTAGCCCAACATGGGGCTCTCTGCTCAGCAGGGAGCCTGCTTCTCCCTCTCCCTCTGCCTTCAGCTCTACCTAATATTTATGCTCTCTCTCTCTCTCTCTGTCAAATAAATAAAATCTTTAAAAAGAATAAATAAAAGCACAATTCATTCTTAAATATAAAAAATATAAATAAAATTTCATTTATTTTATAATATTTTAAATTATGAAATAGTAACAGCTTTAAATAAAAAATTTAAATTTAGGAAAGTTAAAAGGAGTTTTTTGAATATTATCTTCTTGTTATTGTTTCCACATAGGCACAAGGAAATCTTTGGGACTTAAAAATAACAATTTATTGGATGATAATGAAGTTACAGAGATTTATAGCAAGTATAACTAAGGATATATAGTAGGAGTATAGTAGAAGTAATGAGCTGCAAATTGTTCTTACATTGCTTAAACATGCCAAGGTCTTTCTTACATTGGAGTCTTTGGAATTATTATTTCCTTACTTTCAGATAACAAGGCTTCTCTCACCCTTCTGGTCCTAGCTCAAGTATTATCATCTTAAAAATACTTTCCTTGGGATGCCTGGGTGGCTCGGTAGTTAGGCACCTGCCTTTGGCTCAGGTCGTGATCCCAGAATCCGGGATCGAGTCCTGCATAGGGCTCCCTGCGAGGAGCCTGCTTCTCCCTCTGCCTGTGTCTCTGCCCCTCTCTCTCTCTCTCTCTCTCTCTCTCTCATGAATAAATAAATACAATCTTTAAAAAAAAATAAAGATTCAGTTACTTATTCATGAGAGACACACAGAGAGAGAGAGGCAGAGACACAGGCAGAGGGAGAAGCAGGCTCCATGCAGGGAGCCTGACGCGGGACTCGATCCTGGGTCCCCAGGATCAGGCCTTGGGCTAAAGGCGGCGCTAAACCGCTGAGTCTTTAAAAAAAAAAAAAAACCAACCTTCCTTGGGATGCCTGGGTGGCTTAGCGGTTGAGCAGTTGAGCGTTTGCCTTCGGCTCAGGGCATGATCCTGGAGTCCTAGGATAGAGTCCCACATCGGGCTTCCTGCGTGGAGCCTGCTTCTCCCTCCGCCTATGTCTCTGCCTCTATGTGTCTCTCATGAATAACTAAATAAAGTCTTAAAAAAAAAAACAACTTTCCTGGACTATTTTATCAAAGGTAGTTTCTTTTATACTTTAGCCTCTTGGCCATTTCCTTTATAGTATTTACCAGAAAATTAACCATTTCATCTATTTTTTCTATCTCCCATACTAGAAAAAGTCTGTAAGTGTAGATATGTTGTGCCTATGTGAACATCACAGAGTAAAGCCATCTGGTAGGTCATTGTCCATTTTGAACTGAAGGTCAGAGAGATGCTAGATACAAAATTTTGGAAGTTATCTGCACATTAATTGTAAATGAAACCATGAATATCGGTAAGACAATGTTTTGAGTGAAGAGGAAACAGATTAGTATCTTTAAGAATTCCTACAATTTAGGGACCCAACGTGAAAAAAAGCTACAGAGGAAAGGAGTAAGATATCTTGGAGATCAAAGAAAAAATGGGTGTAATGTTATGAAAGCCAAAGGAAGAGAGTCTTTCAAGGAAAAGCTATTAGCAGTGTCAAGAGGTAAAGTAAGCTGAGAAATCTCCATTAAATTTAGCAACAAGGACATGGTGACCTTGGCACAAATAGTTTCAGTGGGTTGGCAGGAGCCAGACTATAGTGCATAGAGGAGTGAACAGAAAGTAAGGAATTAGAGATATAGTAAGCTTAGAAAGCCAAGGAGTTTTGAAGTTTGAGGGTAAGTAGGAGAGCAGTAGCTAGCTGAAAGTTAGAAGGTGAGATTTATTTATTTTGGGGATGGGAGAAACCTAAGCATATTTTGTCTGATGGGAAGAAGTCATTAGAGGGTGAAAAATTGAAGAAATATGAGTGAAAGGAGATAACTGATAGAGAACAGTCCCTGAGAAGGTGAGAGAGGATTTGATCCAGAGTACTGGTTGGAAGGACTAATCTTAAATGATTTCTCAGTCTACTCAGGCTGCCATAACAAAATACCACAGACTTGGTGGCTTAAACAACACAAATGTATTTTCTTATGATTCTGGGGCCTAGAAGTCTAAGATCAAGAGGCTATCAGGATTGGTTTGTGGTGAGTCCTCTTCCTGGCTTACAGAAAGCTGCCTTCTCTCTTTGTTCTCACATTCTCTTTCCTGTGTGTGCTGCAGAGTAGAGTGCTGTCTGGTGTCTTTTCCTCTTACTATAAGGACAATAATTCCATAAGATTCAGACCCCACCCTTAATGGCTTCATTTAACTTTAATTACTTCTGTAAAGGCCCTATTTCCATTGCATATTCCCCACATTGGGAATTAGGGCTTCAGCATGTGAATTTGGGGGGATGTAATTTAGTCTATAACAGATGGGAAGAGAGAATCCTCTTCCATTAAGACAAGAAGGAGGCAAGAAAAGATAGATGTGGGTGAGGTTGTAGGCTTTGGTGTCAAGAAGTTGAACAATTTTTTTCCAACTAATGGTTTTAGTTTTCCCTGTGAAATAGATGATAAATTATGTTCTCAGAGTAAGTGATAGATGTTATAGTTGGACATTTGAGAAAAATAGAGAATATTTGACAGCAAGTATGGAGATAGGAAAAAAGGACTGAGTAGGGGAACATGGCAGAATTACTAGGTTTTATTGACCTGTAGGCTGGAGTGGTTTTTAGCAGCAGAACAGCCCAAGCAAAGGCATAACTAATCAGTAGCAGGAGTCTTACATGCCTGAATCTGGCCCCTTGTAAGTCTTCATTGTGTAAGACCTTCTCTTGCAACCAGATGTTAACACTGGTTAACATCCTGTTAACACTACAATGTCAGCACTGCTTTAAGAAGATTGAATTCTATTTTTTTTGGTCACTCTCAGACTTGGCAGAAGATTTTTGACTAGGACATCTTTAACTCATAGAGAACTGAAGTGAGAAGCAAAATTGAGGTTTAAAAAGAAAAGAAGAAGTGAAATCGAGGTCATTTTGGACCTCAGGAGGTACTCACAGCATCAACAGGTAAAAACTGGCTCATAAGTTATAAAATCAGAGCAAATTTGCCTTGGAATCATTTGAAGCAAGTGAATGCAACAGCTCAGGTGATCCCCATTATTCTCAGATTCTGTATTTGCAAATTTGCCTCCCACTAAAGTTTATTTATAGCCCCAAAATCAATACCGCCTGTCCTTTCAGTGGTCATCCATGGACATGTGTAGAGTAGCAAAAAATGTGAGTCACCTGACATGTATGCTCACAGTTGAGGTCAAACAAGACAGTGTTCTGCCTTCTTGTTCAAATTCTCATACTCTCATCTAAGTGTCCTTTTCATGGTCTATTTAATGCTGTATTTTTTACATTTCTGTGCTCTTTCTTGGGATTTCACTGTTTAAAATGTCCACCAAGTGTAGTCCCGAAGTGCTGTCTAGTATCTGTACTACATAAAGACTGTGATGTCTTTATGTCTTTCTTTATAGAGAAAAAATGTGTGTTAGGTAAGTTTCATTCAGCCATGAGTTGTAGTGCTGTTGGCTGTGAGCTCAACGTTAATGAATCAAGAGTATACATTAAATAAAGCTTCTTTAAACAAAAACCCACATAAAACAGGGTTATCTATTAATCACTTGATGAAAATGTTATGACCATAGGCTCACAGGAGCCTAACCCTGTGTACGTACCTTATACACATTAACTCATTCATTGATACAACTTTAAAAAATTGGCTGCTAGATAGTGGGTTGTTATATGGAAGATGGCAGTGGGCAATCCACTTAGTAGATTTTCTTTAATGTTCAGAAGCCTCTTATTAGGAATCTCTTAAATATATAATATCCTGCCCTGGGATCTAAAAAGATCTGCTTTCTAATCATGGTTATGTTTGATTGATTTGCTTTGGAACTCATTAGAATATTCCTTATTTGACTTTCATGAAAGATAAAAAAGGCAAAAAGTTTTATAAAGCAATTAGAACTTTTTGGCAGAAAAGTGCCAGGTAGGAAAATAATCATGGTTGGTTATTTTTACAGACGTAAAGCAGTAATGATGTAAGTTGTTGATGCATGGAACTTGAATGCACTATGTTGGCAATGACTGTGTGTGTGTGTGTGTGTGTGTGTGTGTGTGTGTGTGTGTGTGTGTGTGTGAGACTCTTCTCTTCAACTCCTTCTCTTAATCTGTGTCCAGATCTTTGCCTAGATCCTGCTAGTTCTTCCTTTATATAATTTCTCAAATTTGTTGTGGTTTTTTTCATATACTTGTAATCTGGAAATCCAGACTTTAACCATCTTCAAGGTTGTCCTCATTTCTTTCAGCCACATTCTCTCTTGAATGCATCTTTTCTAAGCATATTTTTATCATACTATTCTGCAGAGATATTACTGCCCTACTTAGAAACTTTCTGTGGCTGCTAGTTGTCTATTTTTAAATTACTATAAGCCAGTTATCTCTTAAAGCTTCACAATTCTCCTATAGCTCTTCTTCCTCAATCCCTTGATTGATGTTATTTGTCATAATTCATTGTTGGAGGGGGCACTTAGATGTTAATTCCCTCATCTTATTACCATTATCTATAACACTGCCTGCATCTATTTCTTTTTTCTTTCTGTAACAAAGAAAGAAATTATTTCTAATCCTAAGAACAGTTTCTCCACTTGTCCCCTGGATCCCATTCTCTCTTCTCTGAGATTTTTCTTCTTGATTTACTTCTAAGGTTGTCAGACTTGGCAACAGCAACACAAAATACATAGTTAAATTTTAAATTAAGGTTAACAACAAATTATTTTAGTATAAGCATGTACTATGCAATATTTGGGACACATTTATGTTAAAAATTATTTGTTGTTTATCTAAACTTCAAATATAACTGGCATATTGAATTTTACCTGGCAACCTTATTTAGCTCTTTCTTTCCTTTTTTACACTTCTAAACACACACACACACACACACACACACACACACGCATAAATACATTTTCATCCTCCCTCTCTGTTGGATCATTTCTTTCAGAGTTTACTCAAGCTCTAGTAACCATCTTGTTAAACAAAAGCACACATGCCCCCACCACACACACACATCAATCACTTCTTTTGACTTATAATCCTTTAGTTATTTCCACATCTCTCTACTCTGCTTCACAGCCCAATTTTTCAAAGGCGTTATCTGTTTAAACTGCCTCTCCTAGGCCTAGAGGAGAATCCATTTTCTTGCCTTTGCCTCCTGGTCATTCTTCAGTTTTCCCTAATCCTGCTTTCAATACCCCTTCCCCTTCCCCCATCACTCCCCCAAGTCACCAGAAACCTCCATGCTGCCTAATTCTAAAAACTATTTTCAGCTATCATCTTACCAAAGTTCCCAGCAGTATTTGAAATAGCTGATCACGCTTTCCTTTTTGAAATAATCTCTTTACTTAATTTCAGTGACACCATTCTCTTTTTCCCTCTTTTCCGACTACTGCTTTTCAAATTTCAGCTGCTAGCTTTTCTTATTCTACCCTATATGGTGGATCAAGGCTCAGATGTGGATCCTGTTTATTTGCTTGTTTCCCCTCTCTAGGGAAATTTATCCATTCTCATGGTTTTATATATTTGTGTACACATGAGATTTAAATTACAGAAATAATAAGAAATCAGTAACTCCCAATTTTATCCTTCCAGCCCAGACTTTCCTCTGAGCTCCAGATTCTATTCAATTGCTATTTCAATTCCACTTATCTGTCTCATAGACATCTCAAACTTAACATGATCAAAGTTAAGCCCTGGTATTCTTCTCATACCTGTTTTCCCCCTGCCCTTCTCCACTTTAATCAGTAGCATCCCTATTTAATTAGTTACTTGAACCAGAAACCTAATGATCATTCTTGATATCTTTCTTATCTTTTACATTCAGTTTGTTATCAAGTCTTATGGAGTCAGCTACCAACATCTGTCTTAAATCCATTCACTACTATCATTGCAATCCAAGCTACCATCATCTCTCATATTTTAATGAATTTCTAATTAGGCTCGTTTCTTTTTTTTTTTTTTAAGATTTTATTTATTTATTCATGAGGGACAGAGGGGGGCGGGGGGGCAGAGACACAGAGACAAGAGGGAGAAGCAGGCTCCATGCAGGGAGCCCGGCACGGGATTCGATCTTGGGTCCCCAGGATCAGGCCCTGGGCTAAAGGTGGCACTAAACCGCTGAGCCACCTGGGCTGCCCAACTAATCTCATTTCCATTCATATTCATTTAGTTTCTTCTCCTTATAGTCATGGTGATCTTTTGAAAACAAAAAATCCCTAGTAGCTCCCTTTCTCTCTCTCTCTCTCTCTCTCTCTCTCTCTCTCTCTCTCTCTCGTTTTTTTTTTTTTTAAGACTTTATTTTTAAGCAATCTCTATACCCACATAGGGCTCAAACTTGCAATCCCAAGATCAAGAGCTGAATGCTCCACCAACTGAGCCAGCCAAGCATCCCACTTCCTATTATTCTGACAATGAAATTAAAACTTTTCTGTGGCCTGCAAACCCTACATGATCAGCCTCTGCCTACCTCTCCTGTCTTATCTCCCACCACTCTTGTTGACAGTGCTCTAATCATACAAAGTTAGGATTTGGTTTAAAAAAAAAAAAAGGAATCTTATTTCAAGCAGTTTTAAAAATATTAGTCCCTGTAATGTGCAGATTTTTAAAAATTTATGAAAACATTGTCAACCAAACCTGAACATGCATGAGTAGTTATCTGAAAATAATTGAAATATTTAAGATCAAACGCCTAACCTCCCCCCACTCTTTAAAATCTTGGAGCCTTCTTGTTTAATTTTCTATGGCTTAAAACAATACCATTGTACAGGGCACCTGGGTGGCTCGGTCGGTTAAGCGCCTGCCTTCAGCTCAGGTCATAATCTTGGACCTCAGAGATCCAATCTTTCTCCTCAGAGAAAGCCCTGTGTTCAGTGGGGAGTCTGCTTCTCCCTCTTCTTTGTCTACTTGTGCTTACTCTCTCCTTCTCTCTCTCTCTCTCAAATAAATAAATAAAATCTTTTTAAAAAACCCAAACAATACCATTGTATTAACTTACAGTTCTAGGGGATCCCTGGGTGGCGCAGTGGTTTGGCGCTTGCCTTTGGCCCAGGGCGCGATCCTGGAGACCTGGGATCGAATCCCACATCAGGCTCCCGGTGCATGGAGCCTGCTTCTCCCTCTGCCTATGTCTCTGCCTTTCTCTCTGTCTCTCTGTGACTATCATAAATAAATAAAAATTAAAAAAAAAATTTAACTTACAGTTCTAGAGAGTAGAAGTCCAAAATGGGTCTCAGTGGACTAAAATCAATGTTAGAAATTTTACTAGCTATAAAAATGAATGAAATCCTGCCATGTGACCTAGGGTTTTATGCTAAGTGAAATAGAGAAAGACAAATTTTGTATGATTTCACTTATATGTGAAATCTGAAAAACAAAACAAATGAACAAACAAAACAGAAACAGACTCAGGCACAGGAAATGAACTGCTGGTTACCAGAGGGGGAAGAGGTTTGGGCAGATGAAATAGGTAAAAGAAATTAAGAGGTACAAATTTTAGTTGTAAATAAATAAGTCATGGGAATATAATGTACACAATAACGAATATAGTCAATAATACTGTAATAACTTTGCATGGTGACAGATGGTAACTAGACTTATGATGGGATCATTTAGTAATATATAAAAATATTGAATCACTGTGAAATACACCTGAAACTAAAAAGGTACTGCATGTCAATCATACTTCAATAGTTTTTTTTTTAAAGGTGTCAGTAGGGCTATATTCCTTCTGGAGGCCTAGAGGAGAATCCATTTTCTTGCCTTTGCCAGGTTCTGAAGTACCCAGCATTCCTTGGCATGTGGCCCCTTCCCTCATCCTCAAAGCCAGCAGCATAGCATCTTCAAATCTGTCTCTGGGTCTTACTCTTTTGCCTCCTCCCTGTTCTAGTTATGAGGAACCTTTTGATTATATTGGGTCCACTTGGCTAATTCAGGATAATCTCTCCATCTCAGGGTCAGCCAACTAGCAAACTTAATTCCATCTGTAGCCTTACCTATCCTGTATATTTACAGGCTCTGGAAATTGGAACGTGGACATCTTTGGAGGGGCCATTATTCTGTCTATGACAGATTAATTTTTTTTTCTCTTTTTATAAGGGCAATACATTCTCATTCCCAAAAAATTAGAAAACAGACCAGGAATTCAGGAACTGTTCAGGCCCTGTTGATATTTTTTTTTTTTCCTTTTTAATTGAAGTATGTTGACATACAATGTTATTAGTTTTAAGTGTACAACATAGTGATTGGACAATTTTCTACATTCTGCAATGCTCACCACTATAGTGTAGTTAACCATCTGACACAAAACAAAGTTATTACAGTATTATTGACTATATTACCTATGCTATACTTTTCATCCCCATGGCTTATTTATTTTATAAATGGAAGTTTAGGCTCTATTGATCTTTTAGTGGAAAGAGAGACACTTAGTTCATGTTGATTAAAAAGAGATAGTCTCTGAGCACTTAGGGTATTTGAAGCACTAGAAAAGTTTATTAAAAGTCACAACCAAGGGGAGCCTGGGTGGCTCAGTCGGTTAAGCATCTGCCTTCAGCTCAGTTCATGGTCTCCGGGTCTTGGGATTGAGCTCTACATCTGGCTTCCTGCTCAGCAGGGAGTTCTCTCTCTCTCTCTCTCTCTCTCTCTCTTCAAATTAATAAATAAAATCTTTTAAAAAAAGTCATGAACTATAGTCAAACTATGGATGAAAAGAGCTCAAGTGCCCATCGACAGATGAATGGATAAATGTGGTATATATACACATGGAATACTACTCAGCCATCAAAAAATGAAATCTTGCCATTTGCAACAAAGTGGATGGACCTAGAAGGTATTATGCTAAACAAAATAAGTCAATCAGAGAAAGACAATTATCATATAGTTTCATTCATATGTGGAATTTAAGAAACAAAACAGGAGCATCAGGAAAGAGGAAGAAATAAAACAAGTTGCAATCAGAGAGAGAGAGACAAACCATAAGAGATTCTTTTTTTTTTTTTTGCCCCCCCCCCCCCATAAGAGATTCTTAATCATAGGAAACAAGCTGAAGGTTGCTAGAGGGATGGGGGGATAGGGTGACTGGGTGGTGGACATTAAGGAGGGCATGTGATGTAATGAGCACTGGGTTTTATAAGACTGATGAATCACTGAACTCTACCTATAAAACTAATAATACACTGTCAATTAACTGAATTTAAATAAATTTTTAAAAATTAAAAAAAAGTCACAAACAAGAAAACTACCTGCCAAATAAAATCATTTTACTAATTAATAGAGTTGGTGTCTCTACTAAAAAAATAACCAAGAGAGATAAATGGATAATACCACAAGAAAAAATATTTGTAACCACATAAGGATGTGGTTACCACATAGATGTTAACTAAACTTACTGTGACAGTCATTTTGCAATATATACATATGTCAAATCATTATGTTAATACAATATATGTCAATAAGACTGAGGGGGGACTAAAAATTAATCAAAAGAGATGAGTAGGTAATATACATTGAGTTTTTAATTAAAAAAAATTTTTTTTTTTTATCTGGTCACTGCATAGTTTTATTCCAAGATTCAGTCAACTACTGTTGTCAGGGTCATGAAAAACAAGGAAGAACTGAGGATTTATCATAGATTGTAGGGGATTAAGGAGACATGACAACTAAGTGCAGTGAGGGATCCTGGACTGGATCTTGCAACTGAAAAAGGACATTCATGGAAGAACTTGAAAAATCCAAATAAAGTCTGTGGTTTAGTTAATAGTATTGTACCAATGTTAATTTCTTAATTTTTGTAATTGACCTGGTTTTACAAGATGTTAAATCAATGGAACTTGGGCAAAGTGTATATGGGAACTCTCTATACTGTTTTTGCTAATTGTTCTAAGTCTAAACTTATTTCAAAATCAAAAGTTTAAAAAAAAGACAATAGTAAGAAAGGAAAAGCAAGCCACAGAGTCAGAAATGTTTAGAAAAGACTCATAACCAGAATATATAAATAGCTCATATAAATCAATAAGGAAAAGGCTGACAATTCAATAGAAAAACAGGCAAAAGATTTGAAAAGTGACTCCACATAAAAGAATATCCAAATGGCCAATAAGCAGATAAAAGTGTGCCAGTATACCAAGTTTCTTCAAGTTACAACCCTTGTGCTTTGCTGATGGGAATGTAAAATGGTGCAGCTTCTATGGAAAGCACAATATGGGTTTTAGTTCCTCAAAAAAATAAATTACAATATGATCCAGAAATTCCACTTCTGGGTATGTACCCCAAAGAATTGAAAGTAGGGCCGTGAACAGGTATTTGCACACCTATGTTCATAGCAGCACTATTTAAAATAGCCAAAATGGAGGTGTCTGGGTGGCTAAATGATTGAGCATCTGCCTTTTGCTCAGGTCATGATTCTGGGTTCCAGGATTGAGTCTCACATCAGGCTGTGAGGAGCCTGCTTCTCCCTCTGCCTATGCCTCTGCCTCTGCCTCTCTCTGTGTTTCTCATGAATAAATAAATAAAGTCTTTAAAAAAAATAGCCAAAAGGTTGGAAACAACTCAAATGTCCACCGGTGGATGGAAGGTGGATAAACAAAATATGGTATATACATACAATGGAATATTGTCATTTGGCCCTAAAAAAGGAGTGAAATTCTGAGACATGCTACAATATGGATGGACCTTAAAAACATTATACCAAGTGAAATAAGCCAAATACAAAAGACAAATATTGTATGATTCTACTTGTATGAGATACGTGTAATAGTCAAATTCAAAGATATAGAAAGTAGAATAGTGGTTACCAGGGGCTGGGGAAAGGGGAAAATGGGAAGTTATTCTTTAATGAGTGTAGAGTTTCAATTTGGGATAATGAAAAAGTTCTGGAGATGGATGGTGGTTCTGGTTGCCCAACAGTGTGAATGTATTTAATGCCACTGAATTGTACACTTTAAAATGGTGGGGCCTCCTGCCTGGCTCAGTCAGTAGAGCATGCATCTCTTGATCTCAGGGTTGTGAGTTTGAGCCCCATGTTGGGCATGGAGTCTACTTAAAAAAAAATTTTTTTTAATGGTTAAAATGGCAAATCTTATGTATATTTTATCACACATACAAAAAAAATGTTATACACCAATATTCATGGCGAACATAGATTCAGAAATCCTCAACAAAATATTAGCAAGTCAAATTCAGTAATACATTAAAACAATCATACATCATGATTAAGTGGAATATATTCCAGAGGTGCAAGGATGGTGCAACATCCACAACTCAGTCACTGTGATACACCATATTAACAAAATGAAGGATTAAAAATCATATGATCATCTCAATAGATGCAGAAAGAGAATTTGACAAAATTAAACATCCATTCATGATAAAAGCTCTCAACAAAATGGATATAGAGGAATTATACCTCAACATAATAAAGGCCCAAAAACACAAAAACAAAATTGTGCTCAGTGGTGATAATAGTGGCGGCTATGAGATGCAGATTAAAATCACAATGTAGTATCATTACCTAGAATGCCTAAACTGTAAACAGGCCAACAAAAGTAAGCACTGGCAGGAATATGAAGCAACTAGAACACTGATACCCTGCTGGTAGGAGTAGAAATTAGTATAAGTACTTTGGAAAATTGCTTAGCATTACCTCCATAGCTTGAACATATGCATACCCTATAGCCCAGCAATTTACACACCTCGATAAATAACCAACCGGAAATATCTTCACATGGGCACCATACAACAAATACAAGAATGCTCATAGCAACATCAGTTTGTTATGGCCCTCAAACTGAAAAGTCTTCAACAGGAGAATGAAGTCAATAAATTATAAATATTCATGTGATGAGATACTTTCTGGTAATAAAAATAAATGAACTGCTAAATGCAGCTGAGTTGGATAACTCTTAGAAATGTATTGAGCAAAAAATGATATTTATATCAGGTTCAAAAGTAGGCAAAACAGATCAGTGGTGATAGGAATCAGTATAGGCATGACCTATAGGGAGAAGTGAGGGTAATGCCTGAGAGGGGATATGAGGAAAGATCTCCTATGCTAGTAACCCAGTATTTCTTTATCTGGGTAGTGGTTACATAGATGTGTTGACCTTTGAAATTTTATTGAACTATAATATTTTTATTGGTGTATTTTTTTGGAGGTTAATTACACTTCCATAAAAAATTTACTTAAAAATTGAAAGATATAATAAGTCCACATTCTATGTTTGTTTAATGGCATTATGTTTCAGTATTTTACCCTACTCCCTTCCCACTCTCCTGTACCCCATGCCCCTCCAGTCTGTGATAAATTTCTTCCCACTCTTATTCTGATTGTCCTCAAGTTTAAGATGTTTTCAAGTTTTAGCTTGACCTCTCTTTGAGGACAGTTTGAGCTAGAGGTGCTAACTGCAGCAAACTGAACTTTGACCTGAATGGAGCTCTATTCGCTGTGTCAGGGAGATTGAAGATTTACATTCCACACTCCACCCCCAGAATCTAGACGGCTTAACAGGGAGTGGAAAAGGTGGCGTGGTGCCTGCTTTAGTGTACTGTAGTCTCTGTATTGCTTAATTATTTATCTGAGAAACAGTGATTGGATTAGTCAGTGGCAGGGAGGTACAGAATTTTGTTATAGTGACATTTCTATTTATGGTTTTGTCAGTTCTTAGTCATACTTGAGTCCCTTTTCTATTTACCCTTTACGTGCCTATCCTGTATTTTATTCAATTGAGGCTTTACTCTGATCTAACTATTCTTTAAGTCATTTTTTTTCATTAAGCATGTCTTCATTAGTTGATTACTATATGCTAGGCACTTGGAATGAAGGAATAAGACATATAATCTCTGCCCTCAAATTGCTTGCAGCTCTAGTTGGAAACAAATGATCAATCTGGGAAATTACTCAGTAACTCATAGAATTGGTTC
Source organism: Vulpes vulpes (assembly GCF_048418805.1). NCBI lineage: Eukaryota > Metazoa > Chordata > Mammalia > Carnivora > Canidae > Vulpes > Vulpes vulpes. The sequence goes on along the minus strand of NC_132786.1, from coordinate 72,601,423 downwards.
TTAACCTAGACCAGAAGCTGGAAACGTCTACTGAAAGAAATTACAGCTAAGCTAAATTTTGAAAGGGATGTGTATGTTCATAGTGGGGATATGGGGAAATTCAGAGAGCTGAGGCATAGGAGGTATGCACAAGTTGAGTCCTGCAGGGTCTTATATGTCATGCTAAGAAATTTGGATTTTATTTTGAAGACCGTGGGGAGCTTTTGAGGCATTATGAACAAGGAAGTGATGTGATCAGATTTTTAAATGATTGGGCTGATGATAATCATATATAAATTGATTTAACAAATTGAAGTAGGCTGTATAGGGATGGAATTATCTAGGCCCTTGTCAAAGTGTAGTCCCAGCATTATTGGCATCATGTGAGAGCTGTGAAAGATGTAGAATCTTGGGGGGTACCTGATTGGCTCAGTTGGTTAACTGGCCCACTATGGGGACGCCTGGGCAGCTCAGTGGTTGAGTATGTCTGGGTCATGATCCCAGGGTACTGGGATCAAGCCCCATGTCTTGCTTCTCACTCAGTGGAGAGTCTGCTTCAGGATTCTCTCTCTCCCTCTGCCCTTTCCTCTTTCTCTCTCTCAACTAGATCTTTAAACAAAAATGTAGAATATTGGGACCTAAATCAGCATTTTAACAAGATCTCCAAATAATTCATAGGCACATTCAAGTTTATGAAGCACTGATTTAGATAGATGTGTTGATAGTCAGGCTTTAGACAGCTGGTATGAAGAAGAAAGGACAGAGCGCAAGAGATATTATACTCTTCTTGATACTCCTCCCTGCCAAATACACACCAGATACCCCCTAATTATTCTTTACCTTTTAGCTTAAATGGAACTCCTCATTCCCAATGTGTGTGATTAGCACCTTTGCCATATATCACATAGTACCCTGTATTTACCTGGTAATTTTTCATATTTTTACTGTAATTATTTAATTGCCTGATGGTAAGCACCATGAGAGCAGGGACTGTCTTTCTATGCTGGCTGACACATAATAGGCACCCAATAAATATCTATGGTTTGATTGAATGAATTCATCATGTAGAAGATGGATTTGAGTGTGTTCAGGAATAAACATGTTGGGGATCCCTGGGTGGCTCAGTGGTTTGGCGCCTGCCTTTGGCCCAGGGCGCGATCCTGGAGTCCCGGGATCGAGTCCCACGTCAGGCTCCCGGCATGGAGCCTGCTTCTCCCTCTTCCTGTGTCTCTGACTCTCTCTCTCTCTATCATAAATAAATAAATGTTTAAAAAAAAAAGGAATAAACATGTTATATTCATAATAATAATAATAATTCATAATAAATAGCACTGAGAAGTTCCAGGCACTGTTCTAAGTGATATATATATGTGTATGTGTATGTAAATTTATTTTATTATTATAAAATAATTTATATATATATATATATAAATTTATTTGATCCTCTCAATAAAGTAGATACTTTCAATATCCTCATCTTACAAATGAGAAAACTGAGGCACTGAAAGGATAAGTAATTTGCCTAAAGTTACAGTTAGTAAGTGTGAGTCAAGATTCAGTCTGATATGACTCTACTATGGTTTTGGACAAAATAACTTCATTGCTCTTTTTGTATATTTCTATGTATTATTTAATTTTGATAACATTAGTGTGAGGAAGGCATTATTATCCTGTTTTACAGTTAAGGAAGCAAGGGTTCAAAAAGTTATATAGCTTATATAGTTATATCTTTATGTAAAGATACACACAGATAGTAGGTGGTGGAGCTAGCCTTTAAACCCATGCCTGTCTAGCTCCAAAACCTGTAGTTTTAGCAGTAATGATGGTGCCTCTGTGTGGAGTCTAAAATACCTGTGGGATGTGAGTCTTAAGATATTGAGAGGATGCTTAACATTTAGGTTGTAGGTAGGGGGAGAATTCAACAATCCCATTTGCTATGATAGCATTAGCACTTCAGGTTTGCAGGGGGCAAAGGAGACCTAAGGCAATTCCAGCCAGCCTCATAACTGACCAGATGGGACTTTGAACTCAGGAGATTAAGAATCCAAGCCTTTACAATAAGCTGTAACTTAGGTGACTAAGGACCTAGTTACCATTTTTTTCTTATAGCCTCAGAGAAACCAGACAGCTTAGAAATACTGAATGTCAGAACTGGTTCCTTCCCACAGTCCACTATACACCACCTCCCCCTTGGTTTATAATGAGGAAGTTGAGGAAGAAAGTAATTAGGTGACTTGCCAACATCTAATAAAACCATTAGAAACAAGCCAGGAATAGAGAATTGGGTCATATTCATGTATTCTTTGCCCTGTGCCCTGTGACTTTCTAGGTTCCAGATTTATCACCTCTTATTTAAACCTGTTCTGCCATTGCAGTTACTTCTTTACCACTGTGTGGTTCTTTTTGACTTTGACCCCCTGGAAATATTGACTTGTTTTTTTCTCTTCTGGCCAAACATATACTCAACTCTGGCAAGTCACCTGGCTTACTTTCATTAACAATGCTGCTATCAAATCACCACTGGCAGAAGCACAACTGGCACAGACAGCTCCAAGTTGTTCTTCTTGGAGTGCAAATGAGATTCCTTTGAGCTGTTCACACACTTGGTCAATTTTTGTAAAGTTTGAAGGCCATAGATACAAATGTAGTTTGAGTAACTTTTTTTCTTCTAAGGTTGCAAACTTCTCACCTAAATGGGAAGAGTGCTTATTATAGATAACCATGTGCAGTTCTCTTACTCCTCCTGCTGTTGGTGTATCTTCTAAGGCACAGTATAGTAAAATGAAATTAGATCGAAAACAACTATATAATTAGTTCTTACACCCATGCCTCCTGCTGCATACAGCCCCACTCAGTTACTAGACTTTTAGTTCCCAAATGTAATAACAGCTCCTGTTGTGTTTTTGTTTCACAGTCATGGCAGAATGGTGTAGTAAAGCTACAGTTTGTAAAGGAAATCTACTTTAGTTAAAACTTACAGTAAAAAAACCCAAACAAACAGGAGTGCCTCGGTAGCCCAGTCAGTTGGACTCTTGGTTTTAGCTCAGGTCCTGATCTCAGGGTTGTGAGATGATCCCCACATTGACTCTGTGCTTAGTGTGCTCAGCGCAGAATTGCTTGAGACTTTCTCTTCTCACTACCCTCCCCCCCCCCCCACCATTTCCCTACACTCCTGTGCTCTCACTTTCTCTTAAATAAATAAAATTTATTTTTTTTTAATTTTTTAAAAAGTCACAACTAATATGATAGTTTAGCCTGCAAAATTGATATATTTTATTTGTGCTTATTCTTATATTCCCACCCATCTTCTTTAAGTCATTTTCTTCCATGTTTTGACATTTACCATGAGTGCAATCATCTTCTATTACTTAAATAACCGATTATGTAGAAAACATCTACAAGACCACTAGTAATCTAGTAATTTGCTGATCACTGAAATATTTTTAGGGTTGGACTCCACTCTTTTGGCCTTGATTTGTTCCTAAAAGCTTTATTATGATGCAGATCATAATGGATTACAATTGATGCAGATCAAGCAATGGAAAGTGGATTATATATTCCTGCAGAGATAATATAATTAAGGATTAAAACCCTATTAAGGACTCACCACAAATAAGTCATAACTGTAGGCAATAGTATAACTAAATCCCTGCATATGTAAAATAACATTCCAGGTTCAATAAAATGGACATAAATATATTGAACACACTGATTATGCAAGTCCCCCCAAAGTACTGTAAGGTGTACATACAGCATACAAAATATGATAATTTCTTAAGCCCTTACTGTGTACCAGACACTGTGGGCAAATCAAACTGACTAAGCACTTGAAAAAGCCTGTAATCTGATGAGAGACAACACACAGATGCATTAACTTTAACATGAGAAAGGCTGAAAACAGTGATGTGACCAAAGACCAATACTAGAGGAAAGGGAGGTTGTTTTTTCTAGGTTAGGTTCCATGGCAGTACTATCATTTGAGTTGAACTTGAGGAATTTGCATAAGTCAAATTAACAGAAGGGAAGGCAGAATGGATGCATTTTAATTTGGGAAAATGGCATGAGCAAAGGCATGAGGTGGGAAAGGACACAGCATAATAATGACATAAGTAAGAGCCATCATTTAGTAAGCCCTTAGTGTATACACACTTTTTAAATCCTTGCTTCAGTTGTGTGAGGTGGCTATTATTATTACTATTATTATTATTATTATTCCACTATACAGATTGGAAAACTGGAGGAGTGGGAGGTTAAGTAAAGGGCAGAGTCCGTATTCTCCCCGGGTCTGTTTAATTCCCAAACCAAGGTCTTAGCTGCTGTGCTATGTGGTCTTCACATTCAGGAAATAGTGGGCTGTTCAGCTTTCCTAGGGATGGAGTATGTACTGGGATATGGAGAGGAAGACCATCCTGGAAAGACATTATAGAGGGTTTTTAGAAGGTAGTGAAAATGGATAGAGAGGGACAGATAACAGGCTTGGAAAAGGGTTCAAAAATAACTGGCAACGGGGGATCCCTGGGTGGGTTTAGCGCCTGCCTTCGGCCCAGGGCATGATCCTGGAGTTCTGGAATCGAATCCCACATCGGGCTCCCTGCATGTAGCCTGCCCCCCTGCCTCTCTTCCTCTCCCTCTCTGTCTCTCATGTATAAATAAATAAAATCTTTTAAAAAAAATAACTGGCGGGCAGCCCCGGTGGCGCAGCGGTTTAGCGCCGCCTACAGCCGGGGGTGTGATCCTGGAGATCTGGGATCAAGTCCCACATCGGGCTTCCTGCATGGAGCCTGCTTCTCCCTCTGCCTGTGTCTCTGCCTCTCTCTCACTCTCTCTGAATGAATAAATAAATAAATCTTAAAAAAAAAAAATAACTGGCAACGGATTGTTCTAGGGACTAGGGAAAGGAAAGAAATCAAAGATGACTGAGGTTTATATTTGGCTGACTGAGGGAATAGAGGTAGAAAAGTGAGAAGAAACTTGTTTGGAGGGTTGGGGAGGGGAGGAAGGATGGAGCAATCATTTTGATTTGGAATACATTGCATTTAAAGTACAGATGAAAGATACCATTGGAAATTTAGGCAGCAAAGGTTAATTTCTCATTCTGTTAAGAAGTTTGGATTAAGAGGAAGACAAGAGGACAATAACTGGAGGTGGCTCAACTAAGGATTTATCAGAATCGACACTCTGACCCCAGAGGGCCTGTTGCTTCTGCATCTCGTCAACCTTCTATATCTTGGCATCACTCCATAGCCCCTCTGTGATGATAGCTTCCTTTACTTCTACCTTTGATGTTTGTTTTTCTTTCTTTTTTCATTTTTCTTTTTTAAATTTTTTTAGAGGTGGGTGGGCACGGCAGCAGGATAGGGAGAGAGAAAATCTTTTCTTGGGGGGGGGGGGAGAGAAAATCTTAAGCAGACTCCACACCCAACTTGGGGCTTGAACTCATGACCCTGAGATCATGACCTGAGCCAAAATCAGGAGTCAAAGGCTTAACTGACTGAGCCACTGGGGCACCCCTGCTGTTCTCTCTTCTTACTGCATCTGATATCTACCTGCCCTGTGATCTCTCATCCTTTGATCCTTCTGCATTCACAGGGTCCAACAGTCAGTCCCCTTCTGTTTTCACCTGCCTTTCTTTCTAGTCTAAACATCCAGGTCAGATATTTGAATTCTGCCTTCTCTGGCATCTTAACGATACCTCTTCCCCTCAACATTACCTTCCTCTTCATTCCACATGGATCATTCTCTTAACCAGTGAAGGCACTAAGGGGCAATGAACCAATAATCCTAATTTTAATATCATAACCATCAGCTCTAAAAAATTATCCTCTGCAAATGGACTTAACTCTGAAAGAGTCTCTGGTCCTTGAAAGGGACCAAAGCAGGCATATCTCATTGGGCTTACTTTGTGCCTGAAATCTATGGTATTCTTACTGGATAATATACTCTAGGAATGAGCAGAGCAGGTAAAAGAGGTTAGGCTACTTTTAGTTTTGTCTTGTTTCCAAACTTCTGAAGTATGGAGGAGGCAGCTGGCATAGGAACTTAAGGAGGGAAGAGCTCCTGAGGTCCCTTAAAGGTGATAGTGTTTGGGCTACTGTGTTGGCATCCTGTTTCTTCCCCAAACCCAAACCCCACTTTGGATAGGGACTTTATTGAAACCTTGGCTGCTTCTGAACACACTGGTAGCTCCTGACTAGCCTCAGGGAACAAGCTGGTTTATAGTTGGCACCTACATTGCTTCCCCAGCCCAAGGCTCTGGGGCCTTTGTGTATATAGCACAGAGGGCCAGCAGAGGGAGCTGTGGTCCCAGAACATTCTCCAGAGCTTCTAATTTCTGATTTTGCAAGAGATCTTCCCTGGCACTATCCGAATCAAATCTCCCTTGTAAATAAGAATTTAGCTTGAGATATGCCTGAGTTTGGTGCCAGATCCCCGGTGTGAGCAGATGGGGAAGTTCTGCATAGTTGTTTAAACTTGAAAACCATAAGGAACTCTTGATTTCAAGGAAACGCCTGTTTACTGAGCTGATCCAAATCAAGCAACTCTTGAGAAATGGGAGTGCCTTCTTGACCTCGATCCTTATTGATCTTGGTATCAGCACCTCCAGTGACGTGTCCTGAGGGGCGGGAGAAAATTAACAAGTGCCTTCCTTACACACAGGGAAAGAGAGGAAGCCTGACTGTTGCTGCAGAAAGTCCCTACTGGGGAGGCGGGGGTTGTGTGTTTGGGTAGCATTAAACAGTGAGTGTCCTGTGGGAAGTTCAGTGCCTGGGTGCAGAACCTTACATCAGCTCTGATTTTGAGTGAAAGGAGAAGGTTTGAAGCCGGCCAGTAAGGGACTTGTCAGGCGGTTGACTAATGATCTTAATTTGAATAGAAAGTCACTTTGAAAGGGGATGCAGATTCAGCTAGATATTGTGAATTTGTGAATCACTAGGTTTGGTTCTGCTTTGGGGCACTCAAAAAACCCTGGCATTTCCAAACCAGTTTTCCCTTTTGCTTCAGGACATATATTACCCAAGCCTGAACTATGGAGAAGTGGGACAGTAATGAGGGCACCTCAGCTTTTCACGTGCCTGAGTGGATGGTGAGTTCTTTGGTCACTTTGCTTTTCCTTCTGTTTCTTGGTAATGAGGCAACCATGTCTGACAGGTGACAGGGATCACCTGTGACAAGTCCCTACCAAGACCTGTGGTTGGAAGAACAGTTATTCCTCTAATTTCTAATTAGTTCTTGTGTCCTGGATCATGCCTGTTTCTTAATTGCAAGTGAACCTGGGAAAGGTTTGAGAGTTCCATGGCCAGAGTCAGCTTATTGCCTGGTTGTCTGTGCTGGGCTGGAGTTCCTCTACTGCTGGTGTATTGCATGGATTGTGTTATCCTGTGATTGCTTCTCACTCTGTTTGCAAGCTGATACTTAGTTTATTTCTCATGGGGGTAAAGAAAAAGAATAGTGAGGGCGGGGGGATTTCTCCCTTACCTGCCCCACTTTTCCCCAGATATTCTTTATATCTGTATTTCTAAAGGGCAGGAACTATAGCTTTCTTGGTACCGTTCTTCAGAATGTCATATTTGCCTGTTAGATATTTTTAATATAATTTAAATATAAGGACTTATTTGCCGATAAGTACTAACACATAAAACCTAGTATTTCAGATCCAGTTTCAACTTTGTTTAAAGTTTATTTAACTTGATTTAAAAACAGCAACCACTGTCTGGTTTTTTCTAGATTTAGCCTGATTTCTTAGAGTCTATACCAGCCTTATTTTTTATATATATATGTATGTTTTCCTATGGAAAACTGGCTAGATTATTATATACAACATATTTCAGGCTCTTTTCTGTGTTTATGGAATTATGGACTTACATAACCATCAGTAATGAGATTGACTATATAGTAGGCCTGACAAAGGCCTAACTAAAGAAACCACATTTCAACTCTCACTGTCACAACTATTGTTTATTATTTTTGTTGGGGTTATTGCTATTGTTCTTGTTTCAGAACCTTGTGCTCAGTTTTAAAGTGTTCAACCATTAACAGGCTTATTTCAAATAACATAGTGTTTTAAAATTGATGGAAAGGAATCACATAATAATTCTGGTTGGATTTTAAATTTGTTTTTGAATCTCCAGCCACTCACTAATAAACAAGAAGGAGGAGCAAGAATTTTGGTTGTCTTAGGGGAGGGACCACTTTAAGATATTAAACTTTGGTATTTTGATAAAGGAATATTACAGAAGAATTCCACAGAACATTAGAGTGTCAACTCAGAGTCAATAAAAGTTTTATAGTAACTCTTATTCTCATAATAGTCCTCTTATCTCTTCAGCACGTGCTCTCCAGAGGAGCTCCTACTGAACCTTTACTTACTTCTTTTTATTTACAGGAACAAGAAAACTCCTGCAAGAGTTAGTGACTATTGCTTGAGGACGTGACCTAGGACTTCCCAACTTTTAGAAAACATTCTTTAATAAAGCACAGCTCTGCTTTTTTTTTCAATATGGCATTCTCAGAGATTTCTTGGCCCTTCTCAAAAGCCAGAAAAACACCTTTGATCAGCAAAAATTTTTTAACAACAGCAAGAAAGAGTAGTAAGGGGCTTGTCTTCAATAACAGCTTTTTTGTCTATCTTTTCCTTGCCAAAGATTTACCTCTTGATGCTTTCTTTCAGATAGCACATAAATCATTACTTTCTGACCTGGCTGGAAGTGCTTCATTAGGCTGCCACTGATAGCCACATAGCCAGTAAAGTGAGCCATCAAGCACCCTCTAGTGTATATTGCCTGTAGATCTTACCTATGAAATATTAGAATGCCTTTTAATCCCCCAGGAGAAAACCCTGAAGCCACCTCCCATGTTGGGGGCCAGAATTTCAATTTAAGAAGGCTTTAACCAAATGTCTGATTCATGTTCCAGTTTATACATTAACATAACTTAGTTTCCACTGAGACTATCCTTGCCACCAAAGGAAACATTACAAGACTTTCAGACCTTCTTTCAAGAGGACAGTTTAGCAGAGGAGGCACATTATAACATGTCCCTCTTTGTTAATGATCAGAAGCAGTAAGGGACTTGCACACCCCTCCAAGAATAGGACTCAGACCACACACAGCAGCTGACAGTACTCACATCTCTGATTCTCAGCAGGGAAATAAGCCAGAACAAAGTTTGAAGAATCCCCATCTTGAGAATTGATAAGGTAGGGATGCCTCGATGGCTCAGCGGTTGAGCATCTGCCTTCAGCTCAGGTCCTAATCCTGGGGTTCGAGATTGTGTCCTGCATCAGACTCCTTGTGGGAAACCTGCTTATGTCTATGTCTCTGTCTCTGTCTCTGTCTCTGTCTCTGTCTCTCTCTCTCTCTGTCTCTCATGGATAAATAAATAAAATCTTTAAAAAAAAAAAGTGAGAATTGATAAGGTAGAGTTGATTGATAAGTTAACATTCCTTCAGTCACTGCAAAACGTCTGGAGCCTCTGCTCCTAAGCTGTTTTCATGTCAAGGATTTTTTAACCTTGTTCAGGAATTTTACTGCTAAATGGTTGTGGAACATATCCTTTTAAAGACTGTCCTTATTAATGTTTTTATTTCCCTTGAGAAATCTTTGGTCTCTACTGGTAGGTAAAATACCTCCTCTTGTGTTCATAGAGATCAGCAGTAACCTTTTAAAAAAGTTTTTATATTTTGATGTTTCCTCCTCCAATCCAAGCTGTCTATACTAGTACTTGGTACTTTTCCATAGGAAATCTGATTGACTTTCTTGAGTACCCAGCCAGCTGGTTACCCAATTTTCTTTTGGCTAGAAATAATCTCTTTTATAGGTGAAGAATCTGCTCAGGCAGCTCATTTAGCTTAGAAGAGAGAGACGTGTCTAAGAATGCTTGAACCATGTCTACTTGGAAGTAAAAGAAAAATCTCTAAGGTATCTGGTAAATGGTGGTAGGAGGTAGTTTGACTACAACTCTGATCTGGATTGACACTTAAAGGCAGAGATCCATTTGAGAAACTGATGAAAAACTATGGGCCCTCTACCCAGGAAAATAAACACATACACAAAATTTTGCATTCTGTGTTAAGGGGTTGGTCTAGACATCCATGGACTCTAGGTGAAAAACTTTTGACCTAAAAGAATAGAAGTGTTAATAGGTTATATGTATGTATCATTATGTAGTCTCCAAAACCCTCTTACTTACATCATTTTTTAAAATTTGTCCAGTGCACATCTGAGATAGGAAAAGGAGCTGTTATTATTCCCATTTTACAAATGAGAATTACCAGTGTTAAGTGCTGAAATGTTAAGAAATGCAGAGGAGAGAGAGAAAGCGCTGGTAATCATCCTTTGTAGTATGACTTTATGTACTTGAAAAGAAATTGTTTTCTCTTGGCCTGATCCTTTTTAGGGTAAATAGATCTTCCGTCCTCCCCATGAGTCCTAGTTTTCTCAATGTATTAACCATCTGTTCTTAACAGCCTTAAATTGTGAAAAGATCAGAATTAGACCCAGTTCTCTTTATATCCTGTGTTGGGTATAAAGAAAGGATCACTTCATTCTGTTCTCTGACCTTTCAAATAATCTTTTCTTTTCTGCCTGTGAATATGCCTCTATGGTGTGGTCATAGGATAAAATGGTTGGCTAAGGAGAGAGTCAGGAGCATTAGGGCTGCTTTATTCATGTTTGGAGAAAGTGTTAGAGCAGTGGTTCTTGAAGTGTAGTCCCCAGACCAGCATCCTTAAATCACCTGGGAACTTGTTGGAAATGCAAAAATCTTTGGCCCCACCCAGATTTACTAAATCAGAAGCTCTGGGGATGGGGTTTAGCAATGCTTTTTAATAAGCCCTGTGGATTATTTTGATGGACCTAAAGTTTGAGAACTACTTTGTTAGATAAACTTGTTGAGTAGTAAGGCTTTTCCTGTCAGCAATAGTGTCTTCTAGTTGGATTTAGTATAGATTTGCAGCTCCTGGCTCAGGTCTAGTCAGTTAACCCTTGGACTAATGAGTTCCTTTTCACCTAAGCAAGGAAAATGCAGAACCAGCTGAGGGTGTCCTAAGAGCAGTAGTTTAGAGATTCATCATGCAAACAGAAAAAGACTTTTTTTTTTTTTTTTTTTTTATGATAGTCACACACACACAGAGAGAGAGAGAGAGAGAGAGGCAGGCAGAGACATAGGCAGGGGGAGAAGCAGGCTCCATGCACCAGGAGCCCGATGTGGGATTCGATCCCGGATCTCCAGGATCGCGCCCTGGGCCAAAGGCAGGTGCTAAACTGCTGCGCCACCCAGAGATCCCAGAAAAAGACTGTCTTAAAAAAAAAAAGAAAAAGAAAAAGACTGTCTTATTTTGTGAAATTATGAGTAAGAGATCAGGATTGTCATGGGTGATAGTGAATCGTATTTGAGTTCAGTTAATTTGTCATAATATTTGGTAGTGACATTGGGCAAAGTTGCTAGTTAAAGAGATATTAGATTTCAGATTCTATGATTAGCCATTTCAGAATTGTGTGATCAGAGCCCCAAGATCATCTGGGCTGATACCATTTCTGAGACCCAATCTGATAGATAAAAAACTTAAAGAGTAATTTTAAATCAATTAAGTTTGAAGATAAATTAAGAGAAATGAGGTGGGACTAGTATACCCAGAATTAGGACCAGGGGACTTTTTCATCTTCTGATTAATATCATAAGGTGTGGTGTAGTAGAAAGAACTTTGGCTCTGTCAAACACAGGCTCCCGTTTCAGTGCCATCACTGACTTGCAGTGAGATGTCCACCAAATCATTCGTTCTCTTAGGACTGCCCTTCCCTAACTTGTCAAAAGGGAATAATGAGGACTACTTTGTAAGATTCTTATACTGATTAATAGAAGTAATATATATGCAGGGCTATGCATACATAGTAGGAACTTAATAAATATTAGCTCTCCTCCCTTTATTCCATTCTTCCGGAGATCTTTTCTCTCAAAGTAAAGATTATCCTTAAAAAAAAAAAGAATCTACCATTTTATGTTCTTTCTTCTGCTCAACAAGCAATCTCTTTTTTTAAGGAAGAACTCAAATCACATTTCCATCCCTGTCTTGTAACATACAGTTGAATGTAGATTTCCTATTCCTGCCTTCTAGAAATCAACAAATAATGTGATTCTTTGCCCTTTCATTTGACTCTTTATCTGATATGTAACAAGGTCATTGTGATTCTGGGGACTCTAAGGAAATAGGAAATTCTCCTTTGTAGTCATACTTCCCACAAAACAGTTTTTGAAAAACTTTGGAAAAAACAGAGTCACTCACCATTTTAATCAGCAACAATCTTGAGATGAGACTAGAAACCATACGTCAAAACCTGTATAAGAGACTTAAAAAAAAAAAAAAAAAAAACCCTGTATAAAAGATGCACAATTAAGAGTAAAGCAACGGTCTGAGAAAGTTGATTCCAAGGTGATAGCTGAAACCAGTGTCCTCAACCTGACAAACCCAAGGACATAGGGTTTAGAGGCTGCCTCGCATTTGGCACCATTTTTTTCTTACCTTCTTAATAAATTCCCTCATTGTTTTAGTGACTGTAGTTAATTTTTTTCTAATGAGACTAGGTTAACTAAAATCATCTGACATGGAAAAGGAGGAGGTAAGGTTAAAAAGGAACCTAATTAGCAAGTTAATTATAGCAGGCAAAAAAGTGCACGGGTTATATAAATAAGCTATTGTTATGCGCATGCAAGTTGGGCCTTGTCAAGGGACTTGTTAAGGTTTAGAGGTCAGAGGATCCGTGTAATTAGGTGTTTAGGAAAAAAAATAAAGCAAAACAGCTACCAGAATTAGGAATGGTTGATGAGCCACTAACAGAAATGCCTTATTAAATTGGGCTCTACTGCTGGAGGGGTTGTTGGAGCCGCTTCAGGGATTCCAGGGAAGGGCAGCACCCCCACACCAAAAAGAAAAAAAAAAGCTAGCTGGAAACAGAGCCAACAGAATTGCTGATGAGGAAAGTTTAAAGGCCTAGCCACAAGGGTCCCTGGACTGGAGAGGTGGCAGTGGGGCTGGTCATGTCACTATGCTGGGCAACAAGAAGAAATACATTGTCAATGGGAACTCTGGGATTAGAGCCCAGGTGAGGCTAAGCTCTTACTTACCAGGCTTGCTGCTGCGGTAGCCATTACTGTAATAGGCCAGCTGCTTTTTCACTCCTTTGCTGCTTTCATCCCTGCTTCTGGCATAAGGTGAGCTGCCCTTCTCAATAGTCTCTTTCCCTATCTTGCCTGTTGGAATTAGGCAGTTCTCTCTGAAATGGAAAAGGAGCGTTACCTTGAAGGACTCTGGTTTTGGACAAGATCGAAAAGATAGGATAGAAACATTTATTTATTGGGAAAAGTGTATATAATTCTATATAAGTGGTAGTCTCTTTGTAATATTCTTTTGTCTTAATTATGAGGTCAGTGTCTAATGAGTAAACAAGATTTAAACCTTGTCTCTGAGTGGAGGAAGCTAGCGTAGCCTAGTCTTTAGTGCCAAAAGACCCGGTGGGAGGAATTACCGTAAATGGAGGAGACTATAGAAAAGAAAGCTCAGCCTATGGAAACTGGATTGAGAAGAGGAATAGCCAGATAGCTACATGGCTTAGTGTTATTGGGGTAAAGTGGTGTGCACCCACCCACCCCTTATTCTACAAATCTAAGAAGCAGAGTGGCTGGCCCCCTCTAGTGGTGTGTGGATGAGAGGGGGGGTTATATAGCTGAGGCAGGATTTATATGTTACTTTTTTTGCCCAAAGTAGGCACTGCTGAAGTTAGTGACTCATCCTGGCCTTTGGGAAGTCAGTTACTGCTACTTTTCCTAGATGGGCGTCTTAAAAAAAAAAAAAAAAGACATCATTGTCTTTGAACAAGAAAGGTGGTATGAAAGCCAGAGTTTTCAGCTTGACCTCTGTCTCCCTCCCCATCTTCTCACCTACCTTCCCCTACCTAGCTTTTTTGGCCCTGAAAATTCTTTTAACTTTAAATTTGGCTTATGCTTACCATATTTTCTTAATATTTGACCAAATACAGACAGTGAAGCTAGAATAAGCTACTTCAGATTCATTGTTTTAGCATGTGATTGCCTGCCATGTGTCAGGCATTTGTGCCTGAGGACATAAGGGTGAGTAAGATGCACAGTTCCTGCCTTTATAGAGGATACAGGTAGATACTTACATTCAGTGTGGTAAGTGTTGTGCTAGGAGTACATGGAAGTTCATGTATATCCCATGGGAGTGTGTGGAAAGAGCACTGTATCCTTTTGGAATAAATTACTACTTTAGCAAAATAGTCAATTTTGCCAATTTTTCACTTTGCAAAGAGCTTTTGGTCCAAAGAATTTTCTTATTACTGAAAACAATTTGCAAACTCTAAGGTACATTAAGGTATACAGGCTTGTTATTATAGCTATGAATATGCTATGAATTCCCTAGAAGAGATGCTAACCTCATCCAGTTTGGTATTAGTCTCCCTTGTCTCAATATTCAAAAGACTCAGTAGTTGCCTCTAATTGCAGGAAATACAGCCATTGGTTGGTGGTTTCATTCTGATTAGGTTGTGTCTGTGTTCTGCCCACCAAGGAACCATCTTTTTATCATGAAAGGTAGTTGTCAGATCTTTGATCCTTCCTGCCTCCATGCCACCTTGGATCCAGAATAATTGAAGCAATTATACAAACATTCAATTAGGGAGAAAGAAAAAAATGTTATTTGTTGAATAAATTATATGAGCTTTGATTTGTAAAGTGTTAGGAATTGTCAGCTAGAACCTCTAATAATAGGAGAAAGAGACAAAATTGTAAGAAAATCCTCAGATATTGGTCCAAAATGCGACCTCTATTGCTGTCTATATGTAGTCAGTCCAGTCCTTTATCTACTCCTTCTACATCTGTTGTGTTATAGTTAACAGATCTATCTTGTGGCTTTTAGGTATTTTATGATATCAAACATTAAAAATAGTAAGTTGGGACGCCTGGGTAGCTCAGCAGTTGAGCATCTGCTCAACTGCTCAGGGTATTGAGCAGTTGCTCAACCCTGCTCAGGGTGTGATCCCAGGGTCCTGGGATGGAGTCCCACATGGGGCTCTCCACGGGGAGCCTGCTTCTCCCTCTGCTTGTGTCTCTGCCTCTCTCTATGTCTCTCATGAATGAATAAATAAAATTTTTAAAATATATATACATAAAAATAAGTTAAGGTTTACTTATTAGTATTGAAAAGCTAATTAATACATTTCTACAAAGCCTTTAAAAAGCTAGAATGACTACCTGCAAGAATTATAACAACAGTGAACTGTAGGAGTAGGAGTCGGGGGGGGGGGGCAGATTTAATTGAATCTACTGCTGTGTTTCACAGTTTACATGTGTTGTTTCATTTAACCCTCTCTAAAACCTGTGAAGTAAAAAAAATACTTTTGTCTTTGCTGTATTTATGAGAAAATGAGGATCACAAAAACATCTTGACCAACATCACATAGCTAATTAGTGGCACAGTAAGGATTTTTTTTTTTTTAAGATTTTATTATTCATGCAAGACACAGAGAGAGAGAGAGAGAGAGGCAGAGACACGGGTGGAGGGAGAAGCAGGCTCCTCCTTGGGAGCCCAATACAGGACTCAATCCCAGGACCCTGGGATCAGGCCCTGAGCCAAAGGCAGACACTCAACCACTGAGCCACCCAGGCCTCCCCATAGTCAGGATTTGAATGCAGTTTCAGGAAGGAAAGCCCCCCGCCCCTTTTTTATTATACCATCCCATTTCCTGAGAATCTTAAAATCTGAAGACAAGTCACTTTACTTTTCTGTACCTTATAGCTTTCTCATCTAGATATATGAATATTAGAATAAATAGTTTCAAAGATTCCAGTCTTAATTTTCAACAAAACTATAGAAAGGAATATGACTAGGCTTTCTAAAAATTTATTTTAACCAGAACATCCCATTCTCCCTTTTTTTTGTCCACAGTTTTATTATAAAAGGTATATAGCCAGAGAGTTAATCAAAGATCTAAATTTGATAGAAATACAGTAGGTAAAGAATGAAAAATCATTCTCTCCAAGTATAGGTTGGTACAAACAGATCAACTAAGATCCTCTAATGCAAGCCTTCAACTGCTCTCTCAAAATGAAGATTGTTGTCCTTTATATAACTAGAGTTCTTTTTTCTTAGCAGATCCAATTTGCTGACCAGAAGCAAGAATTCAACAAACGTCCCACTAAAATTGGACGTCGCTCTCTGTCTCGTTCTATTTCTCAGTCATCTACTGACAGCTACAGCTCAGGTGAGTACTGAGCTGCTATGGACCCACCTGTCTATTGAAGCACCATCAAACCTGTGCTTTACTGAGGGGGACACTTGACAGGATGAGCACTGGGTGTTATTCTGTATGTTGGTAAATTGAACACCAATAAAAATTAATTTATTTAAAAAAAAAAAAAAAACCTGTGCTTTAGAATAGATACTTTGACTCTCAGTTGAAATTTAGACCAAAATTCTGGATGGAATCTTTGGATCCTTTGAGGATTCAGAGTGAAGCCTAATACAGATCTCTTCTTCCAATAAAGGCAGAGGAGAGTGATTAACAAATTTGATTTCTAATTTATTCAGAGGGTGGGTGTATGTAATTCATTGATAAACTTCATTGAGCAGAATGTACAAAGACTTGTATTTTTTTCCATTCTTTGAAAATAAAAGAGGAGTTCTCCATCCCTCCATGCAAATTAATGGAGAAACCTTAATTGCACCAAGAAACAATGAAAACATTCAAGTAGGTCCTAGCTCCAGTGAGCCCCTTTGCCTTCTCTCCTAAACTGTGACATTGTATTGCTTGTCATTCTTCCCTTCCTTTGCAGTGGCATTAGTTCAAATATATGGGCTCTCGAGCTATCACTTAATGCCAGATGAGCTTATTACCACATTGGACCCTTTAAAGGCATTGGCCATTTGTTCAACAATGCCTACTATGTATCTGATCTAATATGGAGCTATTTTATTTTGCTCTTTGTTGGAATATAATAGAAAGCTGAATGTTTGCCTTAGTTATCTCTTCACATTATAAATAGTAATATTCTTTAGAAACTTTCAGCGTGACCTGAAATTTTGTTTGTTTTTCACATAAATAGTATTTATTTGTTATATAAAATTGAAGTAGTATTTGTTATATAAAATTGAAGAAAGCTTGTTTGGGAAGCTATAACTTAGGTTGGGTGGATTATTATTTACACTTGTTACATTTCTCTTTTTACTCATCCCTACCCCCATAACAGAATGATGTAAATCCCTCTGAATTTTTGTGTAAAGATATGTGTAAAACTTATGTACCTATCTTATTCTGCTGAAATAGCCAGCGTTGAGAATTCATGAACCAGTTAATATAACTCTAGAAACCATAATAATTGTGAAAATATGATTTATAAAATGATGTGTAACATTTTAGATTGTGAGTTTGTACATATTATTTAAAGGTTGATACTAAAGGGCAGCCCTGGTGGCTCAGCGGTTTAGCACAGCCTACGGCCCAGGGTGTGATCCTGGAGACCTGGGATCGAGTCCCGCGTCAGGCTCCCTGCATGGAGCCTGCTTCTCTCTCTGCCTGGATCTCTGCCTCTCTCTCTCTCTGTATCTCTCATGAATAAATAAATAAAATCCTTTGAAAAAAAAAAAGATTGATACTAAACAATAACTACATTAAGTTTTAATGCTAGCTCAATCTTTTCCCTACACACTAGATCCACATTTCCAATTGTGTTCCTATAGAGAAAACTAATGCCTGCCCTCCTACTGAACCCTTATATGTTAGGAGGGTACTTACAAAATATCTGTTTACCTAGAAAGTGTGACCTATGCCTTGGTTTTAAGTGAACACATATTTGCCTACTATAGTTCATTGGTGAATGGTATTAACTGATGTCACCCTGGAAAACTTGGACTTTTTAGGTTGAACTACATGAAGTTGCCATTTTTATTGTAAAAAATTATCAACCATATATATCCATTTAAGGATATAAAGTTCAGGAGCATGGAGTCAAATCATTCTGAAAATAGAAAAACTTAAGACCAGTTATTCAGCTTCCTATTGGATGCTAGAATTACCTTGATGGCATCCCTCGCAAATGGCCACCTGGCTTCTTTGCGAGCATTCTAGATGTTAGGATGATTCTTGTTTTATCCAGTTATTTAGCTCTGATAGGCTCTCATGTAATCCCTGGAATTTAATGATTTTGCATAAAAATAAAAAAATCACCATTTTCAGGGCATCTCACTGCCCTGGTTATCTTCGTCTGGATATATTCCAGATAAACATCCTTTTAAAAATCTGTCCAGGGCAGCCCCGGTGGCTTAGCGGTTTAGCGCCGCCTTCAGCCCAGGGCATGATCGTCCAGGATCAAATCCCACGTCAGGCTCCCTGCATGGAGCCTGCTTCTCCCTCTGCCTTTGTCTCTGCCTCTCTCTCCTTCTGTGTCTCTCATTAATAAATAAATAAAAATCTTTAAAAATAAAAACATGTCTATAGTATTCCATTTATGGTCTGAAATAATCTATAGGAAGTATTATTTCCATAAACTCAGTGCTTTTAAAATGAAATCTAAGATGAGGTTTGCTTTTTTTTTTTTAAAGATTTATTTATTTTAGAGAAGTAGAGAAAGAGAGTGGCAATGGGGAAGAGGCAGAGAGAATCTCAAGTAGACTCCCCACGGAACACAGAGCCGGATCCCCATGACCCCAAGATCATGACCTGAGCCAAAATCAAGAGTCAGATACTTATCCAACCCACCTACTGAGGTGCCCCAATGTTTGCTCCTTTTGCAGCTATATCATACACAGTGTTACCTCATTTTGTTTTTGTTTTATTTTTTTTTCACATGAACAATTGGCAAGCCCTGGAGTGGGATTTAGGAGAGACTTACTTTCTAGGCTTTGATCCATGTGTGATTTGTTTGTGTGATCCTAGAAAACTCTTGCAGCCTGTGATGTTCGTAACAGAGGCAATGAGAAGTCACATGAGGTGATACAGAAAAAGCTCCATATCTATCAAATGAAAAGCTAGGAATAATGGAATTGACTCATAGTTCTCTATGAGGAAGATATGCAAATGCATGTCAATAAACTTGGAACCCATTTATAGCATACATTATCATTTAAGTGACTACCGAAAAGTAACATTGGAGATCCCCAAGACTGATCCTTGGACCTCCTCTCTTTATACTCTTCCCCACATGAGTTTATGCAGCCTCATAGTTTTAAATACTGTTATGTATTGACATTTGATTCTCAGATTTATCTCCACCTCAAATCTCTCTCCTACACACTAGATCCATATATCCAACTGCCTGCTAAGTCCTTTCACTTGGATGTTTTGTAGGCATCTCCATGTCTTAAAAACTGAGCTCCTGGGTTCTAAGCTTGCCCCTCTTCAATAAACTGAAGTTTATTCACAGCACTACAGCCAGATTCATTCTCTTGAAATAAGTCAGGTCATAATTCTTCCCTCCAAACCCTCCACTGCTTCCCAATCTCATTCTGACCAAAAGCTAAAGTTCTTACAGTGACCTACACAACTCTGTATCACCCTATTTTGTTTCTAATCACATCGCTACATTCCCAAACCTACCCTCTCTTCCAGCTAGACATTTCACTCCAGTCATACTAGCCTCCTTACTATTGTTTTGTTATTTTAAAACATGCCAGGCACTCTCCTGCTTTAAGTTCTTTGCACTTGCTGTTTCCTTTGCCTGGGATGCTTTGAGATACCTAGCTGGGTGGGTATCCTACTTCCTTCAGTTTTTAACTAAAGATTACATTCTCAAAAAAAAAAATTACATTCTCATTGAGGCCTCTCCTGGCTATTCTTAAAATTGTACAAATACCCTACCCAACATTCCCTATCAAAGTTTCCTCCATTATTTTTCTACACAGCACTTATTATCATATAACATACTATGTATTTTACTAATTTTATTATTGTTTCTCCCCTTATTTGAATATGAGATCCATGAGAGTAGAGATATGTCTGTTTTGTACTGTTCTATTCCCAGCATTTAGAAGTGTTTGACACATAAGAGGTGCTTTATAAATAAATATTGGTGAAAGATGTTCAGAGACCTGTACTTTATGTTCTTGTTGAGGTCTCTGATTTTCTATGTAGGTGAACATCTAGAAGAAGGTTTATGACGTTTCAAAAAAAGATACCTCCCTATCCAGAGTGTTTGTTTTGCTGAAGTTACATGGAGGTTTGGGTAGTTTATGGCCTACTCTCCCTGCCTAAAGATCCTAGTGCTAAGTTTTGCTATGCTTTCATTTAGGAGCCTCTACCAGCCTTTCTCAACCTGGGTTCCTCATCAGAATCACAGAACACAGAAAAGAATTAGAGACACTGTTTTCTTAGTTCTCCAAAGATGGTTCATAACTAGTACTCTTCCAGATGGATAGGAGAGAAGTTAATTGATATATTCTATGGATGCTTCAGGGCATTAGGGCTTAATTCTAGTGGAACCCAGGTTGAAAAGGGTTACATTAATTCCTAAAATTCTTGCATTGTTCCTGAAATTGTTTATAAGAAACAAACTTTTGAAAGCTCTTTCCCTAAAACAAAACCTCATAAAAACACAGGAACAAAAGAGACTTCTTCAAAGCCAAATCATTCCCAGTGATATATTTCTGAAAAAGCTATTTTTGGGCAGCCCCGGTGGCTCAGCAGTTTGGTGCCGCCTTTGGCCCAGGGTGTGATCCTGGAGACCCAGGATCGAGTCCCACGTCGGGCTACCTGCATGGAGCCTGTTTATCTCCCTCTGCCTGTGTTTCTGCCCCCCCCCTCTGTCTGTCATGAATAAATTAAAAAAAAACAAAACTATTTTTGCAGTGAGTTAATTGGTTAAAGATAAGAGAGAAAGGCTGACATCCCTTAGTTCATAATTGGTTCTTATAAAACTTACAAAGTATTTTCAGATTTTTCCAAATAACCATGTTTGTTTGTATTTTGGTTGCTAATATAGCTTTTCACATATTTCTAGAATGTTATTCATCAATGAAATCTGCTGCACATTGACACAGGTCCCTACTGTTATTTCCATTGTCAAATGAATAGAGTAGGCCTAAGAGGAATTATTGACTTAAAATAGTCTGATAGGACTAATTCAGCCGGGTGTCTGACTGCTGTTTCTCCTAGCAATAACCCACAATATCATAGCTGCTAGGAGGTAAGGCTTAATCAGGCTTGAGCCATAGAACGTATGTATGCATGTTCTATGGGATAGATTATGGATTAGTGATTCATGAAGTTCTGTTTTGATTTTGGATTATCATGAAACAAGAGAACACCCCATAGTAAAGTTATATTATACTTTATGTTACTTTTCTACCTAGAAATTGAGTCTTTTTTTACTCTCATTTATTCATGAGATTTTTCTGGTGGTAGTTAGGGGAAAGAGAATTGAGAGAGATCTGTTATGCTCCCTAATTTACAGTTGGATAAATTGAAAATTGGTTACAACCAATTAGAGGTAAAGCTAGAGCTAAGGTCTCAGCTATACTTCAATTGGTTATTGCTTTGATTATAAGTTGTCCATTTTTTTTTGAATTATGGCTCTGAGCTTCAGAGTGTGACAGTTGTAAACAGTTTAGAAACTATGGAAGCACGTGTATACATATGTGTTAGGTTTCTCTAAATTTTCTTAGGAAAAAACCTTTCTCAAATATTTTCATGAATGTGCTACTTTAAATATAGTGACAGAAATAAATATAGATTCAAAAAACAAATGTCATGCTAGTTCAGGAATAATCTTTTCACTGTGTTTACAGAAATAACATTCTCTGTTGATCTGGGTCTGTCAGCCATTTTGCATTCACATATTCGTACACTCTAGAGAACTGATAGTTTTGTTTCTCACGTGATAACAGGTCTGCACAAAGGACTCTTTGAAAACAAATCACTGTGACTCAAATAAAAATATTGATTGAACTAACTATAACCAGTTGGTTACTATGAAGAAAATAAAATACTGTATTTGGGGAGTTTTTTTCAGAATAGGGAGGTGGTATAATAATTTCTTCTTGGGATAGAAGAAAACAACTCAAGTCAAAAATTGGAGTGCTTCTCCTAAGAGGAAATTTGGGGGGTTATTTTTGTTATTGTTTGTGGGTTTTTTTTACCCTGACTCATCCTTAGAAGCTAGAGAGACATAGGAGAGGAATGCTATTCTGGGTAGAGTTAGGACTCCAGTCTCAACCTTTATCATCACTGCCAACCAACCACCTGCTGCTTGCTGCTTGGTTAGATTGGTAGATGACAGAGGTAGAAAAAAAAGGAACTGCTAAATAATATTGTATGCATGTCATTCCTTTCCCATTCAAAGTCCTGAAGCTGAGAAAGAGCCTTTAATGTTATATCTGATACTGAATTAAAAATATTCGCAAAAGCCAACAATAATATGAGGTGTCATTTATGGAGTAGTTAATTACTTTATGCCAAGCATTGCACTAAGTACATTATTTAAACTATCTTATCGGGATCCCTGGGTGGCGCAGCGGTTTAGCGCCTGCCTTTGGCCCAGGGCACGATCCTGGAGACCCGGGATCGAATCCCACGTCGGGCTCCCGGTGCATGGAGCCTGCTTCTCCCTCTGCCTGTGTCTCTGCCTCTCTCTCTCTCTCTCTCTCTCTCTCTCTGTGTGACTATCATAAATAAAATAAAAAATAAAATAAATAAAATTAAAAAATAAACTATCTTATCTTCTCAACAACTTGACTCTGAAAGTCATGTCTTCCTATTATACAGTCTGCTTCATAGTGCATATTACAACCATAGGAAAAGAAAAACTCCAATTAATTTTGTAATTAGTTATTTCATGTCTGACTTAACCTATTAGACTGAAAACTCCACCTAGCTAAAGACAATCCATATTTGTTCTTGTATACCCAGCACTTAGACTCTGTCTGGTACATTAGTAGACACAAAATAAAAATTTGTTGAATAAACAACTGAATGTGTGAATGAATGGATTCATGAATTAATTAACAATTCTATTAATCAGGTTCTGGAACACCTTTACTTTATATATACCCAGAAACAGAGACTGAGACGTCAAAGTCTGTCTGACTCCAGAACATATACGTAACAGTTATATTTAAATGGCCATTGGGAAACATAGAAATCATCATGCCTCTAGAAAAGGATTTGAAATTTCAGGATATTCTGAATGTAAACACTTTCTTCAAAAGCAATTATGCTATAAACTATGATCAAGATTAGGGATAGCCATTATCTTTCTTCCCTCAGGTGATAGAAGCATGGTTCCCCTTTGCCTCCAATGCATAAGCTATTTCTGAGTATTGATTAATGAAACAAATGACTGCCCAGGAAGCTATTTCTGGTCTCTGGTGCCAAAGGTACTTTGAACTCTTGCTCACCCTAGGAGGGAGAACCACAGACTTTTTATACAGATTAGTTCCTTTCAAGAACAAAAGTCCTTTTGGGGATTTACTAATTCCCTCACCTCCCTTGGTGCCCGTGTTCATTCTTGTTGCCTCGTGTTAGGACTTTGTTCTCAGGCAGTTTTCCAGCTCCATGAGAGACACTCGGGCCCCTGCTGCCCAAACATTTTGTAGTGCCATGCCCGATTAACTGGGCAAGGTCAGACTTGCCTTTTACAGCCCTCCCAGCTACAGATCCTTTACTAAGAAATCCCAGAAATGCCTTAATTCTCTGGATGTAAGTAGATCAAAGTACCATATGCTTTAGGAGTTCTGAGCATTTGCAGTTTTCTCCCCTTAAAAGTGATGGAAGTCCTTCTTATCCCATTGAGAGACATGTAATGCCTTATAAACAGAGCTTTATATCCTCCAAACTCCCCTCTTCCTCAAAAAAAAAACCCACAAAAAATCCTGCAGCAAACCTTGAGGACTACTCAGAAAGAAACTATCCTCAGAAACTTAAACATAAATCATGGAAGGAAATTAAATTCTCCAGCAAATAATAATTAGGAACTACAGAATTGTATGAAGACCGAAAATACCTCAGCTAAACCTATGAGTAGCAGCAGCTGCCTGCTAGCCACAATCAGAAGTCTGAGACCTTCTATCCTCTAGCATATATTGCTACATGGATTAATCATCAGAACATTTTAGTATGCCAAAGGAGGATTTATTCTCTTCTTTGAGAACCTAAAATGCCCACTGCTGGACCCCCTGAGGCCAGCAAGAAGGGAGAGCACACTGAATACTTCATTGTCAATATCTAATTGGGTCTGCAGGCATAGTTCAGCCTCATCAAAGCTAGTTTTAAAAAGAAAGCTCTGTTATGTCAGACAAACACTTTTTGTGTGGTTCTTAATTATTTTCCCATGGGTTTCTTGTTCTCTGGGTCTTATCTGTTCAGTTATTGTACTAACACACAAATTACGTTGGGCATACAAAGAGGGGAAGCATGGATTCCAGAAACCCATAGGTTAATGACCATGATCTTGCACTAAGAACTTTAACATAATGCCACCATGATGTAACCTCTCTCTCTTTGCATATTCAAGGACCTCTCATGTTCTGAAGATTCTTAGCCATAGATTCCAAGTTAATGCCATCCAGAGGGCATGTCTTTGGCAACCTCTCTCAGCTGCCTCTTTCTGACCTGTGGATAGCACTTTCCGCAGGAGGTGATTGAGCCAGCTCCACAGTGTCATTTTTGGTGCCTATTATTTAGGTGTACATCTGTGTGGTGTTGGATGACTAGAGAAGCCTCAGTTCACTCCATGGTTTGGAATTTCCAAGGAAGCCAATTTTTTCCCTGAGGGTTTCTTATTCTGTCATTTCAGCGGCCTCCTATACAGATAGCTCTGATGATGAGACATCTCCCAGGGATAAGCAGCAAAAGAACTCTAAGGGAAGCAGCGACTTCTGTGTCAAGAACATCAAGCAGGCAGAGTTTGGACGAAGAGAAATTGAAATTGCTGAACAAGGTAAAAAAAAGCAAGCACTTCTTCTGCCTATATCTTTTTGTCCATGTTAATCCATTTTTGTGTCCTGCGGTCTAGTAGCTTCTGAAATTTAAGTATGCTTATATTTTTTATTTTACTTTTAAAAATATTTTATTTATTCATGAGAGACATAAAGAGAGAGAGGCAGAGGAGACACAGGCAGAGGGAGAAGCAGACTCCCTGTGAGGAACCCAAAGCAATACCGACCCCAGGACCCCAGGATCACATGCTGAGCCAAAGGCAGACGCTCAACCACTGAACCACTCAGGCATCCTTTAAGTGTACTTTTTTTTTTTTTAATTTTTATTTATTTATGATAGTCACAGAGAGAGAGAGAGAGAGAGAGGCAGAGACACAGGCAGAGGGAGAAGGCAGGCTCCATGCACCGGGAACCTGGTGTGGGATTTGATCCGGGGTCTCGAGGATCGCGCCCTGGGCCAAAGGCCAGCGCCAAACCGCTGCACCACCCAGGGATCCCCTTTAAGTGTACTTTTAAGGAATACTTATTGCAAAAGAGATCTGAACTTAGGAAACACTATGGGGAGGGAGTGAACTCTAGTGGGTATAGAAGGAACTCCTACACCACGAAAAAGGGAAAGAGTGAATAAGGAGGACTAGGGTATAGGGAATCAGAATTCTGGAACATTTGCCTCTGAGGGTCTTTTATAAAAGAAAAATCAGGTTCAATGTCTTGACCCCATGAGAAATCCAGTCTAACAAAGAACCTGATAGGGAGAGAAATCTTACCTTAAGAGAATAAGTTCTTCTGTTTATTCTTTCTCTCTCATTCCTTCCTCTCTAATGATACTCTGTATATATTGTGCTTTTTCAGAAATGCCTGCACTGATGGCTTTGAGGAAGAGAGCTCAAGGAGAAAAACCTTTGGCTGGAGCGAAAATTGTGGGTTGCACACACATCACTGCTCAGACTGCTGTGAGTCCTTTTTCTTTCTCTACATAATAATAGTTGATAATAGCCACCCACTCTTGAGTGCTTGCAACATGCCAAGTAGCAAGTTAAGAGCTTAACAAGTATTATTTCATTAATCCTCCTAATGGCCAGGTAAAGCAGGTATTCCTATTTCTATTTTACAAACAAGGAAGCTGAGGCCCAGAGTCTTCAAGTAATTTGTCCAAAGTTATACAGCTAGTAAATCATAGAATTCAGATTTGAACTTCAGTATATCTGAGTCCCAAGTTTATGCTTTCTCTGTGATACACTGCTTTCCTTTATCTTCCCTTCCAGTGTCATTTCTATAAGGCAGCTCTCCTAGGCTGCTTTCTGCTGCACATAAGAAAAACTTGATTCAACCTGGCTCATATGACAAGGAATTTATTATAGTACATGGCTAGTAGTCCAGAGGTAAGGTAGACTTCAGATGTGGGATCTCAGGGCTCCAGTTTCATCTGTCTATGATTTTCTTGGAGCTGCCTTGTCACTTGCTTACTTCATCCTCAGGCTCATAGCAAGATGATTACAAATAGACATGAAGAGTAAGGACCATTTCTTCCTCTCCCCCAAGAGCAAGAAAGCCTTTCCCAAGAGTCTTCCAGGATATTCTATTATGTGTCATTGAGCAGAATTGGATCACAAGCCCATGGCCCACCAGTCCTGGCAAAGGAACTGGGATTACCATGATTGATTTAGACCAGTAATTCTCACCACTATCAGATTCAGTGTCTCCTTTTTATAAAAGTTATTTTTGCAATGTCCCTGTATTATCTTAGAATGAAATTCAAATATAACATACTTAGATACATTTAATTTTTTAAGAAATTAATATAAAATCTTAAATATGAAGGAGGAATAAAAAAAGTAATTTATAATGAAATAACGTATTTCTGTAGTAACTGCTTGGCGCAAGTATAGTGGAATACTCTGATATTTATACTTCCTCATAGCATTATTTGAATGAGAATACCACCAAGGGAGACTGAAATGTGTTACTGGTTCTAGAACATCAGAGTGGCGTTGCCAAATTATTTGATTTTCTGATTATGATCAGAAAATCCGGGCCCCTCAGTAATTTTTTTTTTTTAATATTTGCCATACATTTAATTTTGTCAACACGTACCTTTTGTATATGGTAAGATCCATTTATATAGGCACTGAGTCCTCAAATTTTTGGTATTTTTTAAATACAGGATGCCAAACACAGCTTCAGATGCTGCTTTTCACACAGCAAGCACTCAATAAATACCTGGTTTTAAGAGTCAAATATTGGGTTGGCTGCTTTGCTCACAATTAGCTGCCTTCTGGGAATGTAGCCTCCATATACTTGAGGAGGAGGCCCAGTGGTTAATGTGTATGTGACCCCATCTCTGGCCTGAGTAGATTAGTTTAAGAGTGAGCACCTGACCTAATCAATACCTTTCCCTGAAAATTTTTTTTAATTTTAGGATTAAGGAACATGTAAATTAATCCCTTTCTGGCGATGGGAGCTGCCAGATGTAAAACCAGATATAAAACTTGAGAGATATTGGTAGCCATATTTGCTGCCATGGGTAGAAACTTGTATATAATCCACCTAAATCAAAGAGAAAGAGCCATCATGGAGAAAGAAAAACAATGAGAGTCCAGTTGATGACAGAAAATACTGGAGATGATGAGTGTCTGCATTATGTTCAGTAACTGGTCTCCAATCTGAGGCTGTGCTGCAACTGTGCCCTCCCCAGAGTTTGGTGGTGTGAGATATTCCACTCCTTTCTTGTAGATTCCCGTAAGCTGGCCCAGGTTAGACTCCTGTCACTTGCCAGCAAGAGAATTCTTATCTATAAAGGAAAAGGATCTATAAAGGAAAACTGACTCCCCTGGACCCTTTCCCCAACAACTCTTTCAACTGATTCAACCAGGTGGTTTGGCATAATCATATAGTTTATTATGATAAACTATAAACAACTTTTAAAATTTTTCAGTTTATTATGATAAACTATAAACAACTTTTTAAATTTTTGAACAACAAAAAGTGTGTTTTCTCTTAATTTATACACTTGTTGCATTCTGGAAAAGTTACTTTGTATTAAAACTACAAAAATATTTTTTGTTTATGTGTAAGTTTAATAAGGTTCTAAACTTAGATCATTATAAATAGATTTCTCACCCATTTGAACTTTCATTGGAACATTTGAAAACTACAAAATGTGGTGTGGTTTTTGTTGTAAGAGACTGGCCTGCACTTTCAAAATATCGGAACCTCTGATCCTGATCCTCTAATGCCAGAATCATTCCCCTCCCAGTTATTGTGACAATCAAAAATGCCCCCACAGTTTTCCAGAGCTCCTCTATTAAGAACTACTGACTCAGAGCCATCATCAAAGATGTAAGAGATATTGAATTGCCAACCATAATGAGACCATTACAGGAAACTGATATATTGAGAAATGGTCTGAAATCTTTTGTATGATTTATAAGACTCCGGTCATCTGTATGGTTAGATCAATTTTCAAAAGATTATCTCCTGA
The DNA here is from genome assembly GCF_048418805.1 of Vulpes vulpes. NCBI lineage: Eukaryota > Metazoa > Chordata > Mammalia > Carnivora > Canidae > Vulpes > Vulpes vulpes. The sequence continues at coordinate 72,573,029 of NC_132786.1, read as the reverse complement.
AGCATAACACTTATTTATATGGCCACTTCCTAATTAAGTACAGCAGAGTCCTTAAAACCAGACAACTACTGTTAACATCTTTACCATAAGACTCTTCTGGATTACATGTTATCTAAGGGAAAAAAAAACCTTGGCTGTCCAAAATTAATATAATGAATTAAAAAGCTGTCTCTTTTTGGAGCTACAGACTAATGAATCAAGGCAGAAACTCTCTTGAAATCTTTTTTGGGCTTCCCCAGTCAGGGACATGAGACTTCAATGTGGTGTCTTAAAATAGTAAGTGCTTCTGTACTGTCTCATGTTGCTAAATTATATCTAGTTTCTTTTTTACCCCCTGGTTTACCAAACATTACCACCATTCTATGTTCTCTTTTACTTTACCTTGAATGGAGTAATCAAAATTAGTTTACCAATTTTAATATTACTTCATTGTTACACACACACACACACACACACACACACACACACATTTTTTCTTTTTCTTAAAAAAATTACAAAGGACTTTGTTTTATTTTTAATCTCTATTTTTCTTTTTCTAATTACAAAAGTAGTTCATATTCATTTTATAATACTCAATCATTATCACAATGGTTAGTGTAAAAGGCAATCTCCTATAATCCCATGTTCCAGACATAACCATCATAGTTAATGGTTTCCTATCCGTGTTTCTAAATGACTTGTATCTATATTTTTTAGGCATGTTTCCATAGTTCCTTCTAATAACCAGATTCCTTTGCTACTCTGTCTATAGTCATGATTGAAAGTTGGTTAAAGCAGCTTCTTCTAGGGGTTCCTTGGGTGGCTCAGCAGTTTAGCACCTGCCTTTGGCCCAGGGCATGATCCTGGAGTCCTGGGATCGAGTCCCGCATGGAGCCCGCTTCTCCCTTTGCCTGTGTCTCTGCTTCTCTCTCTCTGCGTCTCTTATGAATAAAATTAAAAAAAAAAAAAAACTTAAAAAAATAAAAACAGCTTCTAAGCTCTGTCCTCCTTCCACTCCTGCCTGCCTTCACTCCTGCTTAAGCCCTAACAGCCAGCAGTCTTGACTTAGAATTCTTTGAACAGTTCTTATATTTTTGGCCTTGATTAATCACTTTGGTAAGTCTCAGTATCCCTCTTTTGTTTAACAAATTCAAGAATCCTAGCTATAGGAATTCAGAAATTCTTTAAGGTGAAAAATAAAATGAAAGGGGAAAAATGGGATCAAATATCAAAACATAGTATGGACTACAAATGAAGACATATGAGTAGTTCTGCTATTAATTTACTATGTGACCTTGGACAAATTACTTTAGGAGGTCAGCCTAAATTAGTGGAGTTGTTTACAATTTTTTTAAATTAGAGCAAAATTAGAATTCTTTTAGCATAGAAATATTAGAAAATAAGAATTTTACAACATGAAAAGTACCAGTACTCAGAGTTAACTACAATCAGGAAATTTTAAAACAAGTTTTTTTTTTTTAATTATTTTATTTATTTATGATAGGCACACAGAGTGAGAGAGAGAGGCAGAGACATAGGCAGAGGGAAAAGCAGGCTCCGTGCATCGGGAGCCTGATGTGGGATTCGATCCGGAGTCTCCAGGATCACACCCTGGGCCAAAGGCAGGCGCCAAACCGCTGCGCCACCCAGGGATCCCTAAAACAAGTTTTTTAATCAAAGCTTTATTCTTGTTAAAATAGTTTGTAATCAAAGCAGTAGATGAAGGGCACCTATCTGGGTGGCTCAGTCGGTTAAGCTTCTGTCTTTGGCTTAAGGTCATGATCAAACTTTGTTGGGCTCTCTGCTAAGCAGGGAGTCTACTTGTCCCTTTGCTCCTCCCCTTGCCCATGCTCTCTCTCAAATAAATAAATAAATAAATTCTTTTTTAAAAAAAGAAAAGCAGTAGGTGGTATACTACCTTCTTTAAAAGAACTCTACCTCTATCTTATATACTGAAAATAAAAGTCAGGATCAAATCGATGGAATACATTTTTTAAAATAATTTTTTAAAATATGTTTTTAAGGGGTACCTGGGTGGTTCAGTCAGTTAAGCATCTACCTTAGGCTCAGGTCATGATCCCAGGATCCTGGGATGGAGCCCCACATTGGGCTGTCTGCTCAGCAGGCAGCCCTCTTCTCCCTCTCCCACTCCCCTTCCTCCCCCATGCTCGCTCTCTCTCTCAAAAAAAAAAAAAAAAATCTTTAAAAACAGAAAAAAATTAAATAATAAAACATTTTTAAAATTTGAAATAAATGTGGATTTATAGATAAGTTGCAAGTACAGATCACTTTTTTCTTAGCTATTTGAGAGTAAGTTGCCAACCTTCACCCACAAATACTTTAGTGTGTATTTTCTACAAACAGTGACATTCTCTCATTCAACCAGTACAACTATTCAAAATTAGGAAATTAACATTGACTTATATTACCATCTAATCCTCCGACCTCATGTGAATTTTACTAGTTGTCCCAATAATATTTTTTATAACAAAAGGATCCAGTCCATAGTTACATACCTCATTAATCATCATCTTTTAGTCTTCTTTAGTCTGGAGCAGTTCATTAGTCTTTCTTTGACTTTCATGACCTTGACACTTTTAAAAATTATAGATGAATTATTCTGTAGAATGTGCTTAATTCTGGTTTTCCTGATGCCTTATTATTAAATTTAGGCCATGCAGTTTTGGTAGGAAATGATGCTGCATTTTTTTCACTGAATCTTATCAGGTGGCACATTGATTCAGATTTGATTTATAATTTGCCAAAATGATGTTCATTTTGATCCTTTGCTTGAGGTAGTGTCTGCTAGACTTTTCCACTAGAAAAGTAGAAGTCTTTGTAATTAAAAAGTATTTTGTGAGGCAGTAATATGAAACTATGCAAACATCCCATTCTTCATCAAGCCTCCAATTTATTCATTTATTTACTTATTTTTATTTGTATGAATCATTGTTTCCTATTTTATTTAATAGAGTATAATCCACTACTATCATTATTTATTCTGATGCTCAGATTGTTCCAAACTTGTCCAGGGGGAGCCCCTTCAATCTGGCTTCTGTGACTTCTTTGTTTTTACATATCCTTCTCATTCTTTGAGCACTTCTTTGCTTCTGATATATGATTATCTAAGCTTATGTTGTACATTCTCTACCCTAGCCCAGGAATTAGCCATTTCTCAAGGAGCCTGGTTCCTTTTAATGGATCTGGACACTACTGTGTTCTTTGCTATTGGAATCATTGTTCCTGGGTCCTCTTTAATTTCATATTTTGGAAAATAATTGCCTGCTAACTCTTTGTATTGGAGCCCTCCTCCTTCTAGGGCTCCAATTACATGAGTGTTAAACCATTTGATAATGTTCCATAGATCTTGGATGCTCTGTTCTGATTCCTATTCCACACTCTTTTTTCTTTATTTCAATTTGGTGATTTTTATTGATCTGTCTTCAAGTTTACTGATTCTATCCTCAGATATGCCTAATCTGATGGTGAGTCTGATGAAAGAATTCATAATCTTTAATACCTTTGAAATTTTTTTCTGACATTTCTATTTGACTTATTGTTTCCAACTCTCGGCTGAAATTCTCTGTTCATGGATGTTGTCCATCTTTTCACTAGACCCCTTAATGTAAACCTGTTCATTGTAGCTAATTTAAAGTTCCTGTCTGATCAAGCATCTAGTTCATCTTAGAGCCTTGTTCTCTTGAATACTTGATTTCTTGAACAATGGTGTGGGGAAAGGGTGGTTTATTCCACTTTTTTGTGTGTCTTGAAATTTTATTATGGATGATTTGTTAGTTTTCATTATTGTCATAAATTGGGCTGTATTTCAATTCTGTTGTTCTGCACCATAGGCTTCAGATTCCTCCAGTAGTGGGCAGCTGTTACATTGTGATTTGAGGTTACCAGAAGGCTCTCTTCGGCGTTTTGGCTTCATACTCAGCTTTTAGTTGCTTCTACACATGCTTGCCACAGGAGTTCAGAGTGTCATCTCTCTCTTCAAATGCACTCTCTCCCTGCTACATTAGGCTGTTACTCTTTGTTTCCTAGAGCTAGGCTCATGGTGAGGGCAAGTGAGGTTCTTGGATCTCCTGATCCTGCCTCAGTCTTAGGTAGAGCTCTGTGAGGATAGGGCCTCTTCTTTATTCCTGTCTCTTCTCTCTGTAGCAGCCAAATTTGCTTTGTGTCTGTGATAGGATAGGTCTTTTGCAGGAGATATTTCCCTGCTTCTCCTAGAAAGGTAGCAAATCTTTCAGTCATACCTTTTTTTAGTGCACTTTACAGATAATTGCCTTTTTTTTTTTTTAAACAAATTGAAGGTTTGTGGCAACCCTGGATCAAGTACATCAATCAGCGCCATTGTTCTAATAGCATTTGCTTACTTCATGGGTCTGTGTCACGATTTTGGTAATTCACACAAATATTTCAGACTTTTTCATTATTATTTGTTATGGTGATCTGTAGATCAGTGATTATGACTTGGCAAAAGCTCAGGTGATAGCATTTTTTAGCAACAAAGTAGTTTTTAAATTAAGGTATGCACCTTTTTTTTTAGATATAATGCTATTATATACTTAATAGACTATAGTATAGTGTAAACATAACTTTTTATATGTACTGGGAAACCAAAAAATTCATTTTACTTGCTTTTTTTTTAGATTTTATTTTATTTGTTTATTCATGAGACACACATAGAGAGAGGCAGAGACACAGGCAGAGGGAGATGCAGGCTCCCCAAAGGAAGCCTGATGCAGGACTCAGTCCTGAGACCAGGATCACACCCTGAGCCAAAGGCAGAGGCCCAATGGCTGAGCCTCCCAGGTGTCTCTCATTTGACTTGCTTTATTGTGATATTCATTTTATTGTGGTGGTCTGCAATCAAACCTGCAGTATCTCTGATGTGTGTGCCTGTACTTTGTATCAATGCAGGGTCCTGAGCCCAAGGAGGTTTCCTGCTTCTCTACGAGGAGCAGGGAGTTTTTCCTTCCACTCTTCTCCAGAAGCAATGGATCTTTGCTTGGTCCCTGGTGGCAGGTGTAATTTTTGCTTGTCTTCCTACAGCTTAAGGCTTTGCTTCTTATGGGAGAAGAGTGTGGCAAAAGTGTCCAGGTTTCATGCCTGTCTTTGAGCACAGCTGGTTCAGGTCTTTGCCCCAGGTCTTTCTTGTGAGCACTGGGTGGAAGCCCCCTGGAAAAGAGATTGCACGTGAGTGTGAAATCTCCTTTTGCCAAGGGCTAACAGAAATTCCAAACTGACATACTTTCCCCCACTCAGCCTTTACTAGTTCATTGAAATTCTAGCTAATTTTTTCCTATTCCTTTGTGTGGCACCCACATCTTCCTGTGCTCTGTCAGAGGTGAAGCAGTGTTCCCTCACTCCTTAAAGAGTTTTGTCACTTTGGAGTTCAGTTCACTTGGTTGCTTTACAACCTCAGCTTTTTGATGGGCTCAAGAAAAGTTATGGTTTTGTAGCTTATCTGGCTTTTGTTGTTAGGATAGGAGCTTCTCTTGCAGTCTTCTACATCTTCAGAAGAAGCAGAACTATAAATTGGTGGTTTTTCAAAAATGTTCTGGCTATAAAATTCTTGGCTTAATTAAGTCTTATAAGGAAGCCCAAATATATGAAATAGGTAAAAAAGCAAAGAGCTCAGCTGGAGCCTTCCCCATGCCTACCCCTACCATTGCCCTCTGTTCAAAATTTCTATACAATTTGAAAGTCACTGGCTGGGGATACCTGGGTGGCTCAGTGGTTTAGCCCCTGCCTTCAGCCCAGTGCGTGATCCTGGAGTCCTGGCATCGAGGCCCACGTTGGGCTCCCTGCATGGAGCCTGCTTCTCCCTCTGCCTGTATCTCTGCCTCTCTCTCGCTCTCTCTCTCTCTCTCTCTCTCTCTCTCTCTCCCCCGGTGTCTCTCATGAATAAATTAAAAAAAAAAAAAAAGAAAGAAAGTCACTGGCCTCAGTTATTCCTGATAAACTTATTCATTGTCAAATGTATAGACTTAATCTCCTTGACCAATTGTTTGGCCAGCCTTGTTGATCTCCCGTTTTCTGTTTAATATAGGTGCTTATGGAAACTCTGGGTGCACTGGGGGCACAGTGCCGATGGGCAGCCTGCAACATCTATTCCACTCTCAATGAAGTGGCTGCTGCTCTAGCAGAAAGTGGTAAGGTCTTTTAATTGTCTTCTGTGTCTTTGGCTAAAGTAAGTCTCTGAAAAGTTCCATGGATTCAACATAAATCTTTAAGAGAGATTGACATTAAAGGAGCCATCTTGGGGGAAATGGATCCCTATTCTTGTGAGTTTGCTCTCCTTCTGGGCTTCTCTTGTTAAATATGATGTAGGTAACTTTGTTTTACAGTTAGCAAATATCTTCTTATGCCTAAAATTCCCTTATTAGTTAATGCTTTGCCTTGTCTTGCTAATATTAGAGCACAGTGAATACTGTTCATTATCTAAGGTAATATGGATTAAAAAAGAAAGTGCTTCAGGCATAGTTTTGTAGTCCTCCTGATTTTTCAGCAATTTGCCCTGATTTAATGTCTGGTGTTTCTACTTCAGCAGTAAAAAGGACTTGGCCTGGCAGATTAATATTTGGGTTGATTAATATCAGGGTTCTCCTGATAAAGGTGGAATGACCAAAGTATAGACCCAGCAAAGATCAAAGTGTAGTTGGGAAATGATGAGACTTACAGTTTGGATCAAGAAGTACTTATTTCTCATTTCCTCTTTTTTCCCTTCAGTTCTATCTGTAGCATCCATCATACTCTTTGGCCTTTTGTTTGTCCTTTTTGGTATATCAAAAGCAAAACAACCACTAAAGACAAAGGAGTGGACAAGAGGTCTGAAGACAGTGTTAATCAGTGAAGAAAGTCAATCCAAGAAGTAGAGCAGAATGAAAAAATTCAGAATTGGGGAAAAACCAGTATCTTGTCAAAATTTAGGGGCAGCCCTTCTTTCAGGTTTTAATGGTTTGTTCTTTATTCCCTTTTCTCAGGATTTCCTGTATTTGCCTGGAAAGGAGAGTCAGAAGATGACTTTTGGTGGTGCATTGATAGATGTGTGAATGTGGAGGGCTGGCAGCCAAACATGGTGGGTTAGATTTCTGCTAGCACAATTCTGGAGGAATCTGTTCAGGACAGAGTAGGGGGCTATGGCCTGGGAGAGAGTGTCCCAACAGGGAGGCAGGAAAATGCTTCCTTTTCTATCTGATGTATCTGGGCTTCCAACGGAGCTGGATGCTTATGTTTAGTGTACCCCAGGAATATTGAACTTAGCCTCAAAGTGCTAAAATTGTTGGTGCTGATCTTAAGAAAAATTTACATTCATCAGCATCATTAAAATACTGCTCAGGGTTCACGCATGGTTGGTTCAAAGCATGGTTAATGAGTGTCCATCCCCTAACGACCTTCCCCTCCAACCACAATAATGAAAATGCGCGCACGCACACGCACACACACACACACACACACACACACAGTTCCTGTGGTACTTAGCTTTTCTCTAGAATCACATGCTAAATTTATAGTAAACCTAAAGAGATTCTGAGTTCAAATTTCTTCTCTTTGTAAAAGATGACTAGGCACTTTGTAAAAGATGACTAGGCAAAAAGTTTTGTTTTGTTTTGTTTTAAAGATTTTATTTCTTTACTCATGAGAGCGAGAGAGAGGCAGAGCCACAGGCAGAGGGAGAAGCAGGCTCCATGCAAGGAGCCCAATGTGGGACTCGAACCCGGGAATCCAGGATCATGCCTGAGCCAAAGGCAGGCGCTCAACTGTTAGCCACTCAGGCATCCCAAGTTTGGGGTTTTTTATTTCGCTTCATTTTATTTCTGTTTGATTTTTGAAAAGATCAAATTTTTGAAGGCTGATAGCACATTAGATTCACAAAGAAGCAAAACACCGCACAAAGTGTGAAGCACCCCTATGTCACAAACATTTTGCATATGAAGGAGAGAAGTTTGGGGGTCAACTGAAAAAAGAATCCTTGAAGCTCTATTCCAACTATTGCTTGCTGCTACAATTTGCAGTGTAGGCCTCACTTGTTATAGAAAGAAAGAAGAAGCCTCTTTTTGGATTCTGTGATTCAGGTGACATTGCACCATGTGCTTGTTTGAGGAAGCTGGGTTAATAACCTGAAAGGGAGGGAGGAGTCAGCTGTGAGATGAGTTGCCTGTTCCCATAGAGTTTGACAGTGACCAGAAAAAGTATGACTGATAGACCTAGATGATATGCCAGGGAGTTTCTACGAGGAGTAAAACCTTAGTTTTAGAGTTGAGAACATGGGGCAGACATGGGATTGCAGTTACAGACTATAGGGTCAGCAGAAACTGCTGGAAAAGCCGATGAAGAAAATAAGATGAGGGAAAAAAACGATTGTCGTCCCAGAAAATAGAGCTAATTCGTCTTGGGATCCTGTCAAGATCTAGTACTTTTACTTGCTTTCCAACTTCAGGAAGATTCCCTGAGGGCAAGAATTTCTGTAATAGAATAACATGGTGAGAATTATGGTTACATTCATTAAATAAATATTAGGGATAGCAACTAATACTGCCTGTATTAGATGCCTCTGTTAAAGGAGAAAAGTGGACAAGAATAGTGGGTCTTAAGACCAGAAATTCCAATTGCTCAGGCTTTTCATCTCTGATTTTTTTGTGTGTGGCTAGGAATCAGAGGCTACAAGAGAGAACTCTATGAGGACTCTATACATACAGAATGGGAGGGAGAAACTCTGAGAAAGATTTTTCATTTCTCAGGGCATCTGTTTTGAGAGTCTCTACTGGGAGAAAATGGAACATTAACTTAGAGAATGGAGCATATGTATTTTAATGAGAGTCTTGCTTTGGATCCTTGCTCTCAAATAAACTGTAGTTGAACCAGAGAAGAGATCAAGAGCAAGAGTAGAAACAAAAAAGAGATTAGGTGGTAGACATGAGGTGAGGGATTTTGTGTACCCAGGGGTCCAGAATAGCATTTTGGGCACTTGGAGTAGAGTTGGTATTTGATGAGACTGCAAAATGGGCGCATGCCAGTAGGGAGCAACTCAGTTCTGTGGGAAATTCCCAGGTATAATAATTTGGAAAATCCTGCTAAGCATATATGACAGCTAAGTGAAGGGTTAAACTGCCACAGCCTAGTGCCTAAGAGCTTTCTAAGCTGATCTGTCTTTAGCTTATATATAATTCAGAAACTTTCCTCTGCTGATGAAAGCTCCAGTGGGCACAGCATTGTGTTTATCTTTAATCCTAACCTGAAATAGTGATGAGCTGTTCAGAGGCATGCTTGCACACCTACATGCTGCACAGTTCCCCAGTTATTTTTAATTTGGTTTATAGAGAGTGTGAGATTTTGCTAGGCAAAACCCTTCAGTGCTGCCTGATATTTTTGGTATGAGAGTGCCTATGCTTTGGGAGAAGGATTAACGAATACAGTTTTATAACCCATTGTTCTGGGAGGGGAAACTAATTATCTGGCTTTATTTAAACTAAGCCTTGACTGAATATATTTGAAGTCCTGAATGTAACTGTTAGAAATATGCTAATATCAAGGCCAGGCTTTCTGAATATCTATAGCGCATTCAAGAACTGGTTGTCTAGATAACCACTGAAGCCATTAGTTCATAAGAAAAATCCGCATTTCATTGCTATGTATTTTGATACAGTAAGTGTGTTATGTGGGAAGGTGATTTGGCTATAATAAGCATTACAATTGGCTTTTCACCCTTCATTGTCTTTTACTTAGAGTAATGACTGGTCATTATATTGGCTTTCAGTAACTTTGCATAACCATATGGGAAAGTTGAAGTATCTGTAAATTGGCAGTTAGAAATTGGGATAAAAGACCCAGAGCAACACTGGAATCCCTGAGACTTCAGTAAAATCAATATTATTGATGCTTATTATTGCAGATATTGGATGATGGAGGGGATCTTACTCACTGGATTTATAAGAAGTATCCTAATATGTTCAAGAAAATCAAAGGCATAGTAGAGGAGAGTGTTACTGGAGTCCATAGGTAAGATTTGACATGTGCATACCTGGTTTTATGCAGCCTAGATATTTATTCTGATAATCACATTCCTATAGAATACATTATGTTAAAAATTGAACCTGCCATGAGGTGATGAGATTTGAGTCTGCACACTTATTTTTGTTTTTTTAAAGATTTTATTTATTTATTCATGAGAGACACAGAAAGAGAGAGAGGCAGAGACATAGGCAGAGGAAGAAGCAGACTCCCTGAAGGAGCCTGATGTGGGACTCCACCCTGGCCTTCGGGATCACAGCCTGAGTTGAAGGCAGACACCCAACTACTAAGCCACCCAGGCATCCCTGCACACTTAGTTTTTATAAATTAACAATGCAAATAACAAACCAAAAATTGAGAGTGGGGACAGGTACGGAAGTGTGGTCCTCATGTTTTCTAGCCATTGTAATGAAATGACTGCTTATCCTTTTTAGATGAATTCATTCATTCCACAGATAAATTTAACTTATCTATTCCATAGATAAATTTAACTTAATTTAACTTATACAGTGAGCCAGGAACTTCTAGGAACTGTGCTAGGGTTCTAGCAGTGGTCAAAACAGCAAAAACTTGGAAACTCGTAGAGCTTATATTTTTACTTAGAGAACAAGAATTTAGGGTTCTATTTCTCAGGTGAGCAATAATTCCCTTGATAAAATTGAAATAATTTCTGATTATTTTTATTCTCTCATCAAGAACTGAAAGTATGAAATAGAAGTTTTAGGGAGGTAAATTCTGAATAAGCCACCATCACTGCTTCAATATATTGTGATCTTTTTTAATATACTGTACCTTCAGACTCTAGAAAGAGATGAATTTTGAATAAAACACTTGGTTCTAATTTTCAATTGATTCAACTTAAAATGAAACTCCTGTATGTAGACATATATATTTATAGGATGTACATGTATTGAGATTATAAAATTGAGACTATTTGAAAGTTAAAATTGTTAGTCATGGGATTAAAATAGCGCTTAAAATACCCAGGGCCTGATCTTGGAGACCCAGGATCGAGTCTCACATCGGGCTTCCTGCATGGAGCCTGCTTCTCCCTCTGCCTGTGTCTCTGCCTCTCTCTCTGTTTCTGTGTCTCTCATGAATAAATAAAATCTTTAAAAATAATAATAAATAAATAAAATTACTCTTTATAAAATTTAAAAGGGGAATACAATTAATAAGCAATTTAAAATTTTACATTTTAATCCTTAAAATTTAGAGGTAATTTGAAGATTTTCCCCAAATATCTTGTAACTAAGATCTTCATTTCTTTTTTTTTTTTAAGACTTTATTTATTTATTAATGAGAGACAGAGGCAGAGACACAGGCAGAAGGAGAAGCAGGCTCCATGCAGGGAGCTTGATGTGGGACTCGATTCCGGGTCTCCAGGACCAGACCCTGGGCTGAAGGTGGCGCTAAACCACTGAGCCACCCGGGCTACCCCAAGATCTTCATTTCTAAGTTGTAGACAGCTTTTATTTCTCTATATACACCTAATGGGATGAAACTAGCATGTCTCATGCTCTCATGCCTACCCATTCAACGTATTTCTGTAATTTGTTATGAAACTAACAGTAGATTACAGTATCTCGCTGTTTTGTGTTCTTGATTTCCCTCATCCTCAGGTTGTACCAGCTATCCAAGGCTGGGAAGCTATGTGTTCCTGCCATGAACGTCAATGACTCAGTCACTAAACAGAAATTTGACAACCTCTATTGTTGCCGTGAATCAATTCTAGATGGGTAATGTTTTATTATCTTTGAAATGAACTTGAGTTATTGAATTGAGGTTCTGAGTTTGGGTTTTGGTTATTTCTGGTAATGATTCATGTAGCACCTCTGGATCTACCACTATAACATAACTCAAAAATGAATGAATGAATGAATAAAAGTAACATAACTCAATATTTTGTAACCCAGATCTGCCATTGCTATCCCTATGACAAGCACATCTATTTTACTTAAAAAATCAGACTAGCCTCTATCTATTGGTGGCAAAGTTTTTACTTAGTTACTGCAAGTCAGTAACTTAAAGTCATAAACAGCTAAGTATTTTTGATGATTTGGGAAAGGGCTCCTGGTATTCCTATTCTAGATCATGTTACCACTTTTAAAATTCCAACCAGCATTTAATTCTCTGGCCATCTGGAAAGTTGAGGTGAGCAAAGGGTCAATCCCAGAGGCATAGCCAGTTTTTCAAATCTGTAGGGATTATAAATCTGACAAAATCTACTTAGGTATATACCAAATACTGTGTTCTTCTAGTGCCCAGTTGCAGTTTCTACACTTGTGTCTTGATATTCCTTCATCCTTGTTCAGAAGACTCAGTAATACCCTATGTGAAACCATTAAGTTGGTTTAGAATATTGCCAAGCCAAATGGTTTCCATCATGTTTAGGTTAATGGAAAAGCTAAGAAAAGGCCTGTGGGCCACATTATTAACCAGTCTGGACCCGAGGCAGTTTGCAACACCACAGGTGTTAGAGCCAGAAGGCCTCGCTTTGTTCAACTGTTGGCTGTATCATTTAGGTCTTAGAATAGTTATTTAACCTCTCTGCACCTATTCCCTCATCTATAAAATGATGACAGTAAGACCTACATCATAGAGTTATTGTGAGAATTAAAATGAGATAAGGTAAGAACCTGGTGTTTAACATTAGTTTCCTTGCCCTTCTTTCTAGAATCCTTCTATAGAGCCAATAGTATTATCAGATAGATTGGACATTTAAGTGAATTCTCAATCCATCAGTGTGTTTATAGACTGTCCCTCGTTCTGGCTACATAAAAGAGTTATAGCTTACATGAATAGCTTTGATGAATAGCTTTGCACCTGATATCCCTTTGTGGTTTTTTTTGTTTTGTTTTGTTTTTTGTTTTTTGTTTTTTTTCCTGATATCCCTTTGGAAAGAGAGGCAGAAGAGCCCAACAGTAAAGCAAAGGAGGCTCATAAATATAATCTATTGGTTTTCTTTGCTATAATAGCCATTCCAGGACCATTCTAAACCATGACTTTTGAGTATCATAGCCCAGCCAGACTTACTCTCTTCACTCAACAAGAAATGCTTCTGCCCTTAATTGATATATTTTTAAAAATTTGTTTATTTATATTTGTTTATGTTAACACTGTTACATTAGTTTCAGGTGTACAATATAGTGATTCAGCAATTCTGTCCATCACTTGGTGCTCATCACAAGTACACTCCTTAATTCCCATCACCTGTTTCACCCATCTTCCCACCTACCTTCCCTCTGGCAACTATCAATTTGTTTATAGTTAAGAGTCTGTTTCTTTAAATAAAAAAAAAAGTCTGTTTCTTGGCTTCTCTCTCTCTCTCTCTCTCTCTCTCTTTCTCTCTTTCTCTCTTTTTCTCTCTCTTTCTCTCTCTTTTTCCTGTACTCATTTGTTTTGTTTTTTCAATACCACTTATGAGTGAAAGCATATGGTATTTGTCTTTTCCCGACTGGCTTATTTCACTAAGCATGTGCTCTTCAGCTCCATCCACGTCATTGAAAATGGCAAGATTTCATTCTTTTTTTATGGCTGAATAATGTTTGACATTTTTTTAGTTGCACTGGGGCTCATAGAATTGTACTAGTTCCTTTTGAGGAATTGTCAAATCATTAAAAGACTGTATTCCTACTTTGCCTTTGGGGCATTTATAGAATGTTTTCAACAGCAGAGGTAAGGGTAAGTGAATAGAAAGAGTCACAAATATTTGTAGGAACTGTCTATCTCAGAATAGGCTAGTTTTAGTTGAAAACTTTCTTCTGCCTAATGAGAAATGATTCCTAGAGAAAGGACACTGGCTAAACCCAAGGAGAAACCAGAACCTATTCCTACAAGTTCTTCCAAGAGACTCTAAAAACAGTAAGGACATTTTTTCTAGCTTCATAGAGCATCAGAGACAAAGAAGCAGAGCATTTTTGAGAAAGAATCAGCCCCAGCAAGCTCACTATCTCATGTCAGTACTGGTGGGTTTCAGAGCTCTTCTCCATCTAGCTGCCCATTACCTTCTGTGTGGAATTAATGAGGGAGCTGTTGGCCCTTCTGACACTACTAAATGTAGCACTCATTTATCAGGGTTTTCTTTTATGTTCCTGTCTCATTCAATAAGGTAGAATAATGTTTCCATTAAGCTAGAGCTTTGCCTCCTAAGTAAAAAAATGTTTTTTTCTTCTATTATTTCCAAAAACTATATAACAAATGTATATATATTGCTTTTTACTTAAAAGTTACTTTGTAGTCTACAGCTTCTTCCCTTCTGTACCACTCCCAAGACAAGAGGAAAAAAGAGAAAGAGCCCTCCCATATAGATGGAATTGATTGGATAGCATGAAGTGAGAAAATACATATTTTATTCAACCTTTCTTTCTAGTTATTAGATAACATAGAAACCAGGCTTTCTTTCAAAATGGAACAAACATACATAAAAACAAAGGGACCCAATCTAACCTTAAAGGAGAAACGAGAAGATTTTCTGATTTAATGGTTTTTCTTCCCCTAGACTTAAAAGGACAACAGACATGATGTTTGGTGGAAAGCAGGTGGTGGTCTGTGGCTATGGAGAGGTAAAGCTTAATTTTGTCACTTCCTAGGTGTATAAAATGTTATTTTGGTAAAATATTTTAATATTTGACTTTTTAATTTAATGAATGTGAGAATACATTCACTCACCACTCTCTAGGTGGGGAAAAAGGTAACTTTAGAGGCCCTCTGGTTAAAATACAATCTTTCTTTTTCCCTTTGCATTTTTGCCATTTTTTCTTAAGTTGATTTTCTGGCTTGTTCCAGTGCACTGTTAGTGTTGTTCTCTTAGCTTGTGTTTTGGTTATAAATTGTGAATGTGGGTGTTCTTATGTACATGCATGTGCTAAACAGGGGCTAGGAGTTTGTTTATGAACTGCATTCATTTATTTGTTTTTTCTTGTTTTTCCCCAAGCATAAATCTATTCAGTGAAATTCCTTTTGGGGGCGGAAAATGGGGCACCGTTTACCAGAAGCTTTGAGATGTTGTTTTCTCACTGACTTTCCTTATTATATGTACTTTCTCTCCTCTTCAGGTGGGGAAAGGGTGCTGTGCTGCTCTAAAAGCCATGGGCTCTATTGTGTATGTAACTGAGATCGATCCCATCTGTGCTCTTCAAGCCTGGTAAGCACGCAAAAGAGACTAGCTTTTTCCTCTATGCCATCATTATTGAGATCTTGTAATTGTCGCCAAAGAACGGCCTGGTTAATGCCACATTTTATCTTGGGGATCCCAGGTCCTGAGAGATGCTGCTATTAACTATAAGCTCCTCTCTTTTAAAGATCAAGTAGCTTTGCTCTGAGGAAGCAGAAACTATCAGAGAAGCTAAAATTTTGAATTCCTGTGGAAATAATAAGAGGAGATGCCTTGAGCCAAAGAACAAGTAACTCCTTATCTTCTCCATGTATAATCCTCCTTTTTTTTGAAGTATGCTCTATGCCCAATGTGAGACTTAAACTCACAGACTCCAAGATCAAGAATTGCATGCTCCACCATCTGAGCCAGCCAGGCACCCCAACCCTTCTCCCTTTGAAAACAATGATCAAAAAAGAAATAAGTTGACATCAGATCCTTTCTGATGTGATGCACTAAAAACAACACTTCTGTGGTATTCTTCCCCTAAATGTATAACCTGATTCGCATCAGGAGGAAACATCAGGCATATCCAAATAAGATCTACTGTCTCTGAGTGAAAGGTATATGGTAGTTTGTACTATTTTTGTAATTCCTAAGTTTGAAATTATTTCAAAATTAAAGGTTTAAAAATAGGGGCAGCCCCAGTGGCCCAGCGGTTTAGCGCTGCCTTCGGCCCAGGGTGTGATCCTGGAGACCCGGGATCAAGTCCCACGCGGTGCTCCCTGCATGGAGCCTGCTTCTCCCTCTGCCTGTGTCTCTGCCTCTCTCTCTCTCTCTCTCTCTCTCTCTCTGTCATGAATAAATACATCTTTAAAAAAAAAAAAAGGTTAAAAAATAGTTCCTGTCTCATCCATAAAATGTAGTTAATGATGCCTACCTTAAAGAGTTGCAAAAGTTCAGTAATTATATAATTGTTACATATGATTATATATCATATAATAAATATATAATTCCATAAAATATAGAACTGCTGTCACATAATAAATGCTCACTAAATGGTAGATATTATTAAAATTGCTTCTTGCCATCCTCAGCAGAATGGAAATACCAGTTTCTAAAAACTATTGCAGAGCTGCAGTGTCTGTAGCCTCCATAACCCACCCAGTCTTGAAAGATTGAAAGGAACAATCAGAAAAGTAAGAGGAAAACCAGGAGAGAACAGTGTCATGGACTTTGTTCTTTGTTCTTGGTATCCAAGAGATTGTTGATGATCTTGGGGAGAGTAGTTTCAATGGGATAAGATTCAGTGGCTAAATTGCACTTTCTAGAAACTCAGTTTGGGAATCTAATGGTAACCTCTGGCTCCCTGTTTTTAGGAAGATTTAAGTTGCAGTGATGCAAAGGAACCTTTATTTCTGTCCTGTATGAACTAAGGAGATGGTTTGAATTTTTCACTGCTAAGAATAATATAGCTATATCAAGAAGTGACAGTGTAGGTATCGAAGGAACTTGGTCATAGCTTTTGAGGTTCTGTGGCAAAAGGCTTCCAAATGCCTATTTTCAGGTTAATTCATGATGCTTTCTTTTTACAGTATGGATGGATTTCGACTGGTGAAATTAAATGAGGTCATCCGGCAAGTGGATATTGTTATCACCTGTACAGGTATGATTTTGACATGTACAGTGGGGTGGCACTTGGGAATACTTTCATGAAACGAGTGAAAAATTATTGGAAATGTTCTGAATAAAACCAAATTTGAAAAGCCGGATACAGATGTCTACAAAACCAGTCAATCTTTCACATTCTTCCTACCTCTTTAGAACTCTGACCAAAAGTATACCATCTAGGTCATCCCTAGAGGAAAGTTTCTCTTTAACTGTTCTATATTTCCATCCATCTACCAAGGAGATGACTAGAGATAAGTTTTATTTGGGAAGCCAGATCTTATATTTGTACATTTGATTTTTTTTATTTTGCCTCCAAAAGTAATGTCTACTTCTTCTTGGTCTCTGCAATTAAAGCAGGAGGCCTAGAGCAAAATGCATAGTTAGCAAAAGTAGGAAAGGTAGTTGTTTTAATTCCCAAAGAAGTAGATTGGAGTTTTAGAGAGAAATATGCAGAAATGGCTAGTTTCCTTGGACTGAGATACTTTGTCTTTATGATGATGGGACCACAAACTGCTAGAACACTAGTTTTTATTTGTAAAATTATATTTTAGAGGAGGAAAATCAGAATATTTGAGAATAAAAATATATTTGTAGCTTCGGGCTGAGATGAGGGCAGAGAAGAAGGACCATAAGAAGCTATTCTTGCTTCCCATCATTCCCTTCATGTCTTTTTTTTTTTATAGCTTTATTGGAATGTGATTCACAAACTATACATTTCATTCATTTTAAGTGCACAATTCAATATTTTCTAGCCAGTTCACAGGGTCATACAGTCATCACCATCACCTAATTTTTTTATTGAGATATAATTCACATATCATAAAATTTACCCTTTTAAAGTATATAGTTCATTGGTTTTTATTGAAGTCGTACAATGTCTAATTTCAGAGACTTCATCACTCCAGAAACCCCATACCATTAGAAGTCAGTCCTCATTCTTTCACTCTACCTTTCTCCAGCCCTATGCAACCACAAATTTCTGTGTTTCTATAGGTTTGCCTATTTCTTACCAATGGAATCACAGTATGTGGTCTTTTGTGACTGGCTTTTTTTACTTAGCATAGTATTTTCATAGTTCATCTATATGGTAGTATGTGTTGATATTTCATTCCTTCTTATTGCTGAATTATATTTCATTTTAAGGATATACCACATTTTGTTTATCAATTCATTAGTTGATGGTCACTTGAGTTGTTTTCACTTCTTGGTTATTTTGAATAATGTTGCTATAAACATTGTGTACAGTGTTTTTCTACAAACATGTTTCCCACCCTTGTGAATATATATCTGCCTATATATGCCTTAGAATTGCTGGATCATATGATAACTCTACTTTTAATATTTTTAGGAATTGCCAAGTTTTTCCAAATAGACGGCACCATTTTACAATTCCACCAAGAATGCATGGATGTTACAATTTCTCCACATCCTTGCCAACACTTGTTATTGTCTGTTGTTTTTATTATAGCCGTCCTAGGGGGTGTGAAATGGTGTTTCATTGTGATTTTGTTTTTTAAGATTTTGTTGTCAAATAATCTCTACACCCAATGTGGGGCTCAAACTCATAACTCCAAGATGGAGAGTCATACACTCCACCAGCTGAGCCAGTGCACCCCTCATTGTAGTTTTGATTTGCATTTCCCTAATAATTAATAATGTTGAATATCTTCTCATGTGCACGTTGACACATCTTTTGTACTTCTTTTGAGAAATGTCTTTTCAGATCCTTTGCTCATTTTTAAATTGGGTAATTTGTCCTTTTATTATTGAGTTATAAGACTTCTTTATAAATGTTGGATTCAAATCCTTTACCAGTTATATGATTTGCAAATATTTTGTCCCATTCATGGTTGTCTTCTTACTTTCTTGGTAGTATCATTTGTAGCACAAGTCTATTTTTTCTTTGGTTGCTTGCGCTTTAGGTGTTATATCTAAAAAAACATTGCCTAACAGAAGACCACAAAGATTTATTCCTATGTTCTACTAAGAGTTTTATAGTTTTAGCTCTTATATTTAGGTCAAGTTAAATTTCACATATGATGTGAGGTAGGGGTCCAACTTCATTTCTTTTCATGTGGATATCTCTTCTATTTTTAAGGTAACAAGAATGTGGTAACCAG
Source organism: Vulpes vulpes (assembly GCF_048418805.1). Classification (NCBI taxonomy): domain Eukaryota; kingdom Metazoa; phylum Chordata; class Mammalia; order Carnivora; family Canidae; genus Vulpes; species Vulpes vulpes. The sequence continues at coordinate 72,554,144 of NC_132786.1, read as the reverse complement.
AGAGCACTTGGACCGTATGAAGAATAGCTGCATCGTTTGTAACATGGGACATTCCAACACGGAGATTGACGTGGTAAGATTAAGTAATTCATTGTTGGGGGCTTTTTTCTCTCCTTCCCAAGAAATATAAACTGGAAAAGGAAAGAGAAGAGTCATCAAGCCATCCTAAATATGACTGTCCTAGCAGAGCTGTCCATAGTCTGTTCACTTACTAGCCCTTATGACCTGTGCTTGTGGATACCATAAAACTTCTTCCTCTCAGTCATTTCAAACGAGTCTTTTCTTCCACCCATGCTTGATATCTACTTACACTGTAAGCCATTTTATCTATCACTTTGGTTCTCTAATTTGATTATATTCACCCTAAAATTATCCAATCCAACATAACACGTGGTCCTACTACGTTGCCCAAGTAATAGTTAATAGAAGTGTTATTTATTTCTTTTCAGACTTACCAAAGTATCTCTCAGTGTGACTCTCACTCTGGTTTTAAATTTTTATGGCATTTTTCTGGCACAACTGTATTTCTCTCTGGGTATATGGCTCAAGCAAAGCATGCTTTCATCTGCCCTGAGGGCTGCTCTGATTGAGCTTCAGCATTGCCAGGTAAGGATCAGTTGATATATTGAGAGTCTTTTGGATAATATCTATTTTAAATGGTTTCTCTTTTTAACTCTGCTCTATTCTTCTGTTATTAAAAATAGCTGGAAAAACAACCGAGCAAAGCCTATTTCTACTCTTGAGGTTTCTGAGTGGCATGGCTCCATTATTCTGTTTTATCAGGTTATTTTGCTCATAATAATTAATTTCT